>NC_091793.1:95262115-95571538 GCF_041296235.1 Equus asinus
CTGGTCTAGTGCCAGAGAGAAGAATCTTGACTGAAAGACCTGGAGGTCATTCCTTTTCTGCTCCCTGTTTCCTAGAATACCATTTAAGAGCCTGGCTCTACAAGATGCCAGCTAGACAGCAGCAAAGTGATTTCCCAGTTTAGTTTCTGGGTTATTTTCATACCTATTTGCATGTTGACAATGTATGAAGGCAGTCTTGGTCTCTTAACTAAGATCTCTTAGCTTTTGATTTAGCTCTTAAGGTCTGTAGGGCAGTGTTCACTGGTTGTTGGGGCATTTAGTAGGTATCACTAAAATGCCCATTGCTATTGCCATCACTAATGACAGTTACTTCTTGAGTTCCCAGTATGTGTAATTAACCTTATCTACATCCAAGCTAATCTCCAAAGACTTTTATCACTGGTAATGCTCAACTTTATACAACTTATATAATTCCCTATCTTCAATGACAGTTAACATAGTTATTGAATATATTGAACAGTGATTGGCACATAAATGAGTAAACTAATTATTCAATCCATTTAACAAATATTTATTGAATGACTATCAGGTCTTGACAATTTTCTAGACTCTGGAGATGCAGCAATGAGCAAGAAGTTCCAGGCTTCATGGAGAATATATTCTAGAAGGGCAGGCGCAATAAAAATTAAATCTATAGATTATAAGATATGCCAGATAGTGATAAATACAGTGGAGAAAAATAAAGCTGAGAGGGTCTAGAGTAGATCTTAAAAGTTCTTACTATACACACACACAAAAGGGTACCTATGGGAGGTGATTGGTATGTTAATTAACCTTAGTGTGGCAATCATTTCACGATACATACAAATATCAGGTAATCACATTGTACACCTTAAACTTACACAGTGTGATATGTTGATTATCTCAATAAAACTGGAAAAAATGTTTCTGATAGGTCAAATGAAATGGTGATTAAAAACTTACCACCCGATTTAAAAACATGGATGTTATTTATGGACACTGAAAGGAAGTTTCAGTAGGGTGGTGGGGCAAATACCTACTTAAATGGATTCAAAAAAGAATGAGAGTAGAAGACTTCAAGTCGGTAAATAAGATAACTCTTCTGGGAAGATTTGCTATCAAGGATAGAAGAGAAACAGCACAATAGAAAAGGAAAATGTGAGCCAAACCACTTTTTTAAAATGAGAGAAATTTCAACACGTTTATATGTTGACGATGAGAGAGGAACAAATTGAAGACGAAGAAGAAGAAAGGATAATTGCAAGAGTGGTGTTCCTGAGCAGGGAGAGGAGATGGGATCAAATGCACAGAGCTAATAATGCTGATGTGAAAATAGCAAGCAGGGACAGTTCCCTCTTCATGTCAGGAGTGGAGTCAGGGTTTACAGACCCAGAGGCAGAGAGGTGAGCAGTGGTGGTGGCAGGAGCTGGTGAAGGTCATCTTACTGCTTCCATTTATTTTTTCCTCAGTGAAATTGGAATCAAGGTCGTCAGTGAGAACAAGGAGGTGAGAAGGAGGTGGGGGAGGTTGAGGAGAGAAGTAATGGTATAAAATCATTTTCTAGGAAGTGGGGAAATCGTAGTTGAATAATTGTTGGATTGAGAGTATAAAAGGAGTAAACTGGAAAAACAAGGAAACAGTGGCCAGTGAGCAGGATGCTGGAAACTAGGACATAGAGGTTATGTTTATTGGTAATAAAAATGTCTAGATTGTAATCAAGTGTGTGAAATTGAGTGTAAAGTTATTGGAAGAGAATGGCTGAACCATTTGCATGATGTTAAAGTTACCAAGGAGTGTGATAAGAATGTTCCTGGCAGGGATGCATGTGATTGTAGAGTTTGTCCAAGGATGAAGACAGGTCACCCTAATGGTAGAGTTTGAATGCATAAGATTAAAAACTGGGATTTAGGGAGGAGAAAGTGTAAAGGTCTGGAAATGGCAGGTACCAGGATCACAACTACCCACTTCCAGGGTTAAATGGATGAAGGCTGTGGGATGAAAGACGTTGTACTTGCGAATATTCAGGTGAAGCAGTTTCCTCAGGGGAGAGTCAGGCTCCAGACAGGGCGGACAGGTGAAGGTGGCTTCCAAAGATGCTGAGGACACAGAAGGCTTTGCCAAGGATGGACTACAAGTTCCCCAGGAAACTCGGAGTCTCCCCAGGTTACCCAGTTTCGGGGGTGGGCTAGCTGCTGTGTCTTCTAAGAACAAGCTTCAAAAAAATCAAATTTCTATGAGACCCTCGATTTAAAAGGAAAGAAAACTTGGTCAGTTGCCTCAAATATGGCATTTAGTGCTACCCACATGAGAAAGCCAGTAGTGACGGAAGCTATTTATGTATGCTTCTGTCATGCAGTTTCTTCTCTCCTTAACTCAGCATTTTTCTGAAGCATTTTTTCTGAAGCATCTTTGAAGGAAATCCATCTGGAGGTTGAACCAGTTCCTTATGCTATAGACCAGGCACTGTGTTGAACCAAATATCATTAATGTTTAAGAAAAGAGCTTTTACCAAAACTAGAAGCTGGGCTGCTGTGTGCATGCACACACACACACACACATCACATAAGCCATATATATGAAGTCTTTTTGCGTGCCTTATTGGAGAATCTAAGTGACATTTTTACTCTATGTTAATTCCTAATTTTAATCAAGTCTGCCTAGTATTCTCATGTGGTGTCCTATGCTTTCCTTTTATAATCCGTTTACAAAATGTGAAGTTACTGTGTGTGAGTGTGAGAGAGAGAGAGAGAGGAAGAGAGAGACTGAGCGAGAGAGAGTGTTTATTTAATGTTTGTCTCCTCATTGGAATATAAACTCTTAGGTAGAGATCAATCTGTGCCCCCAGGCATAATGAATCACCTAATGCATAGTAGGGACTCAATAATATTTGGTTGAATAAGTGAAAAAAAAAGATTAAACTCTGTGGTGTCTTTCAAAAAACAATTCATTTTATGGTGTGTTTCCCTAGCTTGTATGGGTGGAGTGGAGAGAAGCCTGTATTGTTCTCTTGTAGTCTGTTTGGGCTGCTATAACAAACCACAGACTGGGTAGCAAATAAACCACAAAAATTTATTTCTCATAGTTCTGGAGCCTGGGAAGCTGAAGATCAAGATGCCAGAAGATTTGGTGTCTGGTGAGAGCCTGCTTTCTGGTACCTTTTTGCTGTGTCCTCACTTGAGGGAAAGGGAGTTCCCTCCAGCCTCTTTTATAAAGGCACAAATCCCATTTCTGAGGGCTCCACCCTCATGACCTAATCACCTCCCAAAGGCGCCCCCCCTCAAAGTACAGTCATGTTGGGGATTAGGTTTTCAGCATATGGATTTGTGGAGGACATAGGCATTCAGTCTATAGTATCTCCTGAATATATTTTGTATCATCTTGACTATGATTTTATTAATGTGAAACAGAAACTTCAATTTTAAATAATAATAATCAAAATAATAATGACAAATACTGATTAAGTATTCATTATATACTAGGCCTTATTCTAAGCACTTTACTTGTAGTGATTAATTTGATTCTCAGGACAACCCCATGAGGCAGTTCCCATTATTATCCCATTTACACATAGGAAAACTGAGACATAAAATATTGAGTCAAACAGTTGGAATAGGGCAGTGTTGGACGTCCTGGACCCTAACGGCCCATGCTCTTAACTGCTTTGTTATAGTGCTTCTAAATGATTGTTCTTAAGGACAGAGTTAGTTTTCTTTAATTTATAATTCAACCAATTACAGTATTAAAATAAAGGAGAAAGATGACTATTACATAAGATCATTATCACTGTATAACTTACTTGAATATTCATGAATTCAATGCATTAAACACAGCATAATGCCTTTGCCTAAAGCTCAGGAAAATAAATTTGTTGTGAAAGGACAAATGCCATTATAAATTTTTATTATAAAAGTTGCAAATGGATTATGATTCTTTGTCATCCTAATGCCGCTTGCTGCAATTATAGTGAAATAACTTTTTTTCAGTCAAGTGCTTCCACATATTTTCAATATTTTTCATTCCTTATTCTCTTTTCATAGATGGTGATGCTTGAAATTATGTAGTGACTTTCCAGTTTTTCAAAATTAGATGATATAGGAACGAAGAATTATATGTGATAGCCTAATGAAATAACTTCTATAATATTTAAAGGTTAGGCTATTCTAATTAGAAAAAGATGACAGTAAGATGCAGTTTAAATTAAAAAGAAATTTGTACATCATTTAAATGTGTACTTGCCCATTAGACTCTAAACTTTATATCCTTTACATATCAGAAAAAATCTTAAGAAATTAAAAATAAATATTCTATAGTGCATAAATGATTATGGGTCAGATACTGTAAAAACATCTTTAAACAAATAATTTCATTTTCATTATATCATTTTATAAATTTTTCCTTGAAGATATAATGCTTTTGAAAAATATTTCTGTGCTGACCTGTAGTACTTCAGCCATTTTCTCAACCTCTGGTGGGCTTCATCTGTCTTTACCCAAATGTTCAATATGTAATGAAATTGCTCAAGACTGTCCTGTATTCTCTTCTTTCTCAAGCTATATTGTGAGAACTCAAGTGCTTTCAAAGCCAGCAGGTATTGAAAATGTGTTATGAGGCCTGGTAGAAGAGAGGGAAAATTGTTGAACTGGAAAATGTATGCACTATCTAGATATTCTTAAATTCAGAAAAAAATTGAAACCATTTGGCTGGTAAAAATCAAGCTTCCTTGTTGGCTTGATTCGATTCACTGAGGGTCCTGTTCTGCACTCTTTCCCTTTAGGAAATCTCATTTATGCCTCTGCCCTCATTTACCACCTGGATAATGACTCTCAAATTTGCAGACCTTTCTTTGAGCTACATATTTTTATATCCATTTGCCCATTTGACATTTCCAATAAAAATCCTATATTCAACATATCTCAGACCGAACATCTCCAAACCTAGTTTTCTTCAAATGTTCCTCATTTCCTCAAAGTGGCCCCCACTCACTCAACTGCACAAATTAGACATCTAGAGGTTTCCTTGATGACTCCCACTGCTTTACTTCGCTTTTCCCCTTCCACCTTCCCTCTGTCTAATCCCTTACCGAGGCCTGTTGCTTACACTTTCTTAACATGTCTCTTGGGCCTTCTCTTCACCTCCACTGCCACCAACTTTGTTTCATTTTCTGTAATTTCTTGCCTGAACATTTGCAACACCCATTTGCAATCTTTCCATCTATTCAGCTTTCTCTACAATTCATTCTCCGTGCTAAAACTAGAGCCATCTTCTTAAAATATAAATCTGGTCTAGTTGCTCCTCTGCTTAATATCCTTCAATGGCTTCCAATTGCTCTTAAAATCCAAACTCCTTAATGTGGCTACCGAGTTCTTTAAAGTCAGACTTCCCTCATTCTCCCGCTCCATCTAGCCTCATTCTCCCCTTAGTTCTTTGCACTAAAGCCCAGCTGCCTCTTGTAGCAGCACCTCAGCTTGTTTAGTCCTCACTGCCTGGAAAGTTTCTGCCATCCAGCTTTGCCCAGAGCGCTCTTCTTTCAATGCTCAGGTACATGTCGTTCCTGAACCCTCCAGCCTAGAGAAGGATTCGCTTGATATATACTTATGAAGAAACTTACGCCTTTCCTTATCACAGTCTGTGATTCTGTGTTCCTCGTGTTCATCAGTGTGATTATTTGGCAAAACGCCTATCTCCCTTACTTGACTAAAGGCTCCAGCAGAGCAGAGTTTTCTGCTTTTGCTCAGAGATTACACGCAGCATAAATATTTTTGAGTGAACAGATGTTTAAATAAATAAAAGTATAACCTAACGCTTGGTGCAACTAGTACTTAGAAAGACTTTCAACTTAGAAAGACTGTAGGAACACCGAATGAGCATCTGAGCTCCTCAGGCATTTACTGTTTGGGGATGCTGTTATTTTCCACCGCTCTGCTTGAGCCTGAGGCAACTCCATATATCCTCAGTGTGCAGAGATTGCAGACAGACCTAACTGGAGATCACTGAGAACAGAGCTCCCAGCAGCTTATGAAGAGTTGTTCCGTCATTTGTAATAGCTCCTCCAGCGGCAGCCCACATATCTCACAGATGGCATCATAAACATCCACTGCTGACCTCCTTACTGTGGTTTCTAACAGTAGTTCTTACTTTAAGTAGCAATTTGAGCTCTGGTGTTTTCCCCTTCCCAAGGTCTTTTGTAGGTTGACATTTATATGCTCACATCTAGTTCTATTGTTTTTAACAATAATCCTGAGACACGTGCAGGAGCAATCCACTATCTTCAGGTAATGACCCTCCCCTAGTGGGAAAATAATTCTATAGTATTCCTGTACATGGATACCTTCTGTTAAAATATATTGGTTATATATTCCACAGCTACAATGAAAAATCATAAACTCTTTCAGGTCAGGTGATTGTCAATTTCCCAACAGACCAATGCAGTGTTTTGAACACAGTGGAAATTTCATAAATATCAGCACCCAAAAAGTTAGGAATAATGGCCAGTTACACCAATTAGATATGGTAGTCTGTCTAGGAAGTTGGATATTTTGGCATATAGAAATTTCATTATATTTTGGTGGTGATAAAAATGAATATTAGCAACTCTGAAAACCTTACGTGTATTCCTTTGTTTTCAGGAATGTATTAAGACTAATCACAAGCATTATGTTATTTCACCCATAAATACATGAGTATGCATCTCTAGTGCATAAAGACATTTATTTTTGTAATATAATCACTCTTACAACTAACAAAATTAACAATAATTCCCAATTCTATTTAATGCCCAATTTATGTTGAAATTTTCCTAATTTTCTTAAAGATGTCTTTTTACAGTTGGTTTGAATGTGGATCCAACGAAGATACCACATCACTTTTGATTTTTGTGTCTCTCAGGTGTCTTTTATGCTCTAACAATCTCCCCTCCTTTTTTTCTCCATGCCACAGTTTAGTGGGAGAAATTGAGTCTTTTATTGTGTAGAATGTCCAATACCCTGGCTTTGGTTGATTGTTTCTTTGTGGTATCATTTACTATGTCCCACTATCCGCTGTATTTCTTATAAAACCACAGTAATACAGAGAGAAATAATTAAATTCAGACTCAATTATTTGGCAAGACATCCTCAGGTTGTGCTCTGTGCTTCCTAGTGTATCACATTAGGAGACACAAAATGCCTGCCTGTTTAATTTTTATGAAAGCTTGCATTTAAATAGGAAGAGCCTGATTTCTCCATTAAAAGATTTCCATCAACTTCTTACCTAGGAATTTAGAAATCCATTGATTATTACCTCTACACTTTATTTAATTAGAGTTTGCAAAATGGTGATTTTCTAATTTCATCATTTTATCTGTATTTATTACCTGTAACTCTTTTCTAAAGAAGAACTTACTTTATATGGATAACTTTTTCAACAAAACAAACAGAATGTTTTGATTTTTCCATTTTCTTAAAAAGATCAATTTTCAAGCTAAGAAATTATAATCTTGCAAATTTTATTGTATCTAATCAGTTTTTAAAATATCATTTCATATTCACAGGTTTTACTGTATCAGGTATTTCAATCCATTGCAGCATTTATACTTTTTGATGCTTAATTTCATGTAACATAGGCCGGTGGGATCCCATCAAGTAGACTCCTATAACCTTTAGACAAGGTGCCTTGGGACTTTCTTGTACCTTTTCTACCCTAGACATGTCATTAGCCCTTTCTCCAAAGAGCAGTAGTTCCTTTTGCGGGAAACAATGTTTAGAGACCCGAATCTGGGGCCTAAAAGCGTTCTTTACTGGTGAGTTGACATTGTTTTTAGGCCTTTCCGATGGACAAGCTAGAAAATATATATATTTTAAGGGAGAAATTTCTGGTGTATATAGAGATTTTATGTTCAGATGTATAATTAAAAGATTTATACTTCTGTTGGTTTGCAAACTGGTAGACCACTCCAGGTTGGTAGGTGACAAGTTTAATAAGCAAGAGAACTTACATATGAGGCGTGTCTCAGACGGCTGGCAAGACCAGTGGATCTATGCACCTGCCCGCTAGAATCTTAAAAGTTTATGTAGCAGCCTTAATGAGGTTCAGTCATGTATTCAGACCAGATGGTCTCAACAACACACTGCTCTCTCAGGGCTATGTCTTGGAAACAGCTCCTAGTGTGGGAATGGTGGGCAGAATGTACATTCCAAGGACAGGGGAGGGAATGAGTAACCTCCAGTTGCCCAAGTCTAGCTCAAGGGTCAACTGGCGATCATATCTTCTTGAGGTCATGACTTCCCCCAACATACTTCTATGATTTTTTTTTCTTGTATCTAATTCCCTTAAGCCTGGACAGATTGATAGGTAGATAAATAGGTAGGTAGGTAGCTAGATATATATGTAGGAATGAAAGTGGTTTCCTCTCCCAGCTTAAAAACCAAATTCACTCATGTTTTCCAGTGCTTTTATAATGAACTATTTTTTATTTTGAGATCTCTGATTCACTTGGAATTTATCCTAGTACATAATATAAGGAATGGGTAAAACGGTCTAAGTTTTCATATGCTTATCCAGTCGTCCTGAAACCATTTATTAAAAATCTGTCTTCCATTGACTTGAGATGATACTTTTATCATTACTAAATTCTACATATGTATGTTCCTATTTTGGATATTCTATTTGTGTTCATTGGTCTTTCAGGTTATTAGTGAAATAATATGATGCTGTTTAAATTATGGAGACTTTAAATGTTTTTATATTAGGTATGATAATTCCCTCCACTGCATACTTTTTCAGCCATTCCTTGCTGATTTTGTTGGTTTATTCTTTTTATGAACTTTTTAATCAAATTGTCTTGCTCCAAGGAAGAATATCATGGTATTTTTATTGGTATTGACTTTACGAAATTAACTTAGAATTGACACCTTTATGAAGTTGAAGTCTCATACTCAAGAATAAGGTATGCATTTCCATTTGGTCATGTATTCTTTGCATAGTTCATGAGTATCTATATTTTTCCTCATATCTTTTATTGCACTTTTAAATGTTTATGCCTAAATACATTATTATTATTGTTATTTTATTGTAAACAGAGCCTTCCTTTCCATTATATCTTTTAAGTGGTTATTGCTATTGCTTACAAATGCTAAGACTATTGATTTGGGGATGTTATATCCTGTCACTTTACTAAACTCTCTTATTGTTTGTAGTAGATTCTCATTGATTCTTTGGGTGTTATAATTTTAATATTATAGCTTCTGCATATGAGGATAATCTTTCTTCCAAATTTTTATGCCATAAACACGCACACACATACATATATATAAATATATATATGTATATCCATCCACACAATTGGGCTAGATAATACCGCCAATTTAATGTTAAATGCAACTGAAGATGCTAGGCACATTTGTCTTGTCCCAGACTTCATTTGTAAGGTTGCTGGAGTATCCCCATTGTCAACTTGTGAATTGGATAAGTACAAATTTTATTATGTTAAAGAAATTTGTTTAATTAATAATTTAATGAAGAATGCTTTTTCTTTTTAGATCTAGTAATGTATACTACATCAAAATTTTGAATCAAACATACAGAGCAACAATATTTTCAACAATTATGTAAAAAGTTCCTGTTTTCCCTTTACCAGTATTCATCATTTTTTTGCACATTTTCTACTTTGTTTATCATTCTCCCTTTCTCTTTCCTCCTCTCCCTCTCTGTACATATGAACATGTGTGTGTGTGTGTGTGCAGGGCATATGTATATATATTTTTTTCCGAACCATTTTTGATTACGTTGGAGATATGCCCATTTACTTAGTGTGCACTGAAGGCTTGTGCGTTTTCTAATAGTTACCTTAATATATACACTTAGTCTGTTCTTTTATTGATACTGTCTACCACTTTCGTAATATAACAATAATGAAATTAGCTAGTAATTTCTTCATTCTTCCCTCCCTGTGCTCCAGAATTTAATTAGATGTGCCAGCCTCTTCCATCAATTCACATCCTATGAGGCAGTGAACGTGTATATTCCATGCACTGTGCCATTTTTACCTACTATTTGTTAGCTGTAATATATTTCTTTTGTCAGAAAACATATTTACATTCTATTTGATCATGTTATCTCTATTTATTGGTCTTAGCTTTACAGTTACATATATTCAATTTATTTTAGTCATAGTTTTATAGTTAAAATGATGAAACGTCCCCCTGAATTCACTCCTTAAGTGGTGGCCTCCTTCTCTAATAAATTCTCAGCAATGGATCTGAGGATCAATATTCCCTGTGCTCTTGCAAATTTTGTAACAGGATGATTGAAAATCAGTTTGGCTCAATTTAAATTTCTTAGCTCACACTTTTTCCTTGAGTATTTATAACTCCATTGTCTTATATTCTGCAGTATTGCTATTGATGTATGTTGCCAATCTGATTATTTTCCCCTAATATCTGATTTGGTCTTTTTGCCTAGATGCTCAAGAATTCTTTCTTCAACTTTAAGCCCAATAGTTTCACTAGAAGTTGTCTCACTGTTGGTCAGTCTCCAATAATTTTTCCAACTACATTATGTACTCTTGCAAATATGTAGGTTCAAGCCTTTTATTTTTAAGGATTATGTGAGTTATAATATTATTTGTGGTGATGATATTTTTTCATTCTTAGGATCACCTATTATATCTATATTACACTTTCTTTTTATATCTATTTACCTACCTACCCACCCATCCATTCATTCCTATATATAGTATCTGTTTGCTATTTTTCCTCCTTTTTATTCTTTGTTTTCATTATTTTATCTTTCATGGTGTCTCTTCATTCAAGTTTATTCTAGTTGAGCTTTCCCTACTGAAAACAAAAGACTTTTTTCTTTTCTTTTTTCCCCTAATTCTGTACTTAGTCCTGAAAACTCTATTTTCAAATCCTCCTCTTGTTTCATAATCTCATTTTTGATATTATATATATATTTAATTTCTGTTTCTGATTTATACTTTTCATTAAGCACTTTAGAAATTTCTTAATTTACCTTTGCTTTTGGCCTCTTTTCCAACTTACATGCTGTGGTACTGTTTACTTTGTAGTCAGTAGCTTCACTTCTTGCCAGCTCTCTTCCTTGTAACTGTAAAGCAGTAAGAATGTAACTTCTTTGTATAACCATGTTTACAGTTCTAAGAACTGCCTTTTTGAGACTTCTCTCCATCTACTACCCAGAATATGAAGCTTCTTTCTTTCTTATTCCTAGGGTTTTTGCCTCCCTTATTTTACCATCTATTCCTAGAAGTTTTTTCCTGCCTTGGCTCTCTGTCTTTCCATAAAAGAATTTTTATTCAATGATTCCGAAATCCTTCAGGAGTGGACTTAAGTAGTGCCCTCTGAATTTCCTTATTTTGGAAGTCACTCTCAAATTGGAGCCAGTGTATCCTTATACAACTTTCATGGATTATTCTTAGAGCTGCATGGCTGAGGATTCCAAAGAGAGAGTACTCTGCTTTTGCTTGTGAATATTTGGGGTTACTTATTATTTCTGAGCACTTAATGCCATTGGAGCTCCACTTTCTCTACCCTACACTATCTTTGTCCCGCACAGGTCACGCTATAGGTTATGATTTGACAGCACAACTTGTATTCTCAGAAGTTGATAAGGATATTATGTCACTAGATTTTTTTTCTAGCATTCATGGACCTTTTTTTCCTTTTCACTGTCCTGGTTATTTATTTGTTTTTATGAAAAGATTGGGGAGAATTGACCAATACATTAATAAATCTCTTTATTACATGCTATATGCACTCTCAATTCTCTATCCTCTCCATTTTCACAATTTGCTGTGAATAATAATACTATGCTAAATAATATTCATTTTGTTTTTTAAAAGAAGTGGAGGAGTAGAACTATATTTTCTTCGTCATTAGAAAGAACAAAATTTTCAGTATAAATTTTAAACAAAAAAGTAATGTTCTCGTGAGACCCACACCGTTTTTTGACAACATCAATATTTTATAAAGTGATTGTCAATCAAACGTGAAAACATTAGATGTAAATATTTAAATGTGCTGTGGAGATAAAGTTCAAGTGGGGTCAATATATTAGCATTAGTTGCTTTTTTGGAGTTAAAAACATTGTTTCTGATTAAAAAAAATCTCGATGGAGTCTGTACTAAGGCTGAAGGTCAGCAGTGTGGGTAAATTTGACTCGTGATCTTTGCAAAAGAATTACCAAATTGCTCTCATACAGTGTGGCAGACTAAGTTGATTTCCAATGAGTCATATCCTTGAGCCACAGTTCACTCCATTGATTAGGTTACATTATATTGAAAAAGTGATGGAATGTTTCTCCCATGATTATGCTAACATTGTATAAGATTCTGTATTAGCAGAATTGAGTCAGAGGCTCTTCTGCTGGCCTAGAAGAAGCAAACAGTCAGGTTGTGAACTGCCTAGGTGAGAGGGCTACAATGCAGGGAGCTGTGGGAAGCCTTTAGGACAAGAGAGTGACTTCCAACACCACAAGGAAATGCATTCTTCTGATAACGTGATGCTTGGGTGCAGATTCTTAGCTAGTTGAGCCCTCAGATGAGAACTTGCGAAAGCCTGAGCAGAGGACCCACCTAAGCTGTTGTGCCTTGACTCCAGACCCACGGAAGCTGTGAGATAATAGATGCGTGTTGTATTAGGGTGCTAAGTTTTTGGTATTTGTTGTGCATCAATAGAAAACAAATACAGCATTGCTAAGAGAAAAAGTAAGGGAGGGGAGAAGGGAAAGGAGAGAAGAGGAAGGGAAAACACATTGAGTTAGGTGCTTTGTCTATGTGATCTCAGTAAGTGCTGGAACCGCTCAAATCCAATTGCTTTTCTCCAAATACATCAGAAAATGATAGTGAGCTTTCAAAATTAACATTAATTACTAGGTGGGTATTTTTCTTAGTGCTTGGCAGACCTTGTATGTAATGCCTCTTTGTTTCCAGATTGTTTTTTAGCAAAGCTTAGGACCTTAAAATTGTGTGTGCATGAGATCAGAGAGATATAATATCTATTATGATATATTACATATAATAAATATATACTATTATGAATTATAGATAATATATAATAATATGCTATATATTTATATATATTATACAGTATGTATTTTACATATTATAAAGTCTAATATGTTACATGTATTATAGAGGTATAAAATATCTCGTGCATACCCAAATGTGCCTGCACACACACACACACACATACACTTCTATCCATATGCCCACAGATAATTTAATCTGAAGTTATTTGACATTATGGCTTATAACGAAAATTTCCATCTCTGTATGGTTTATTATTTTAGGCAAAAATAAATGAAAAGAAAATACAAATTGAAAGACTGGCAGCTAAAAAAATGTATAGTAAAATACATGTAACTTCATGTACTGTATTGATGTTTTTAATTTAGCTGTATTTCTGCCTTTTTTATGCCCCTTAATTATATGGTATCAAAGGCAACACATCTTTAGTAATAAAATACCTCTTTTGTTATTTTAAATAAAATCATTGAGTCAACCTGGCAGAAAGAAAAACATGATAAATAAAACTTCAAAATATGATGGTAAATCATATTTTAAAACAGAATTTTTTATTTGGAAAATACGTTTTATTATAACATTGGATCCTGGAGTTCTTATGATAAATCTTGGTGCTGAGCTACTGTGGTAAGATTCAGCCACTATTGAGCCCCACAAGTATTTAAAGCCTTTTTAAAACAAATATAAGATAACTGTAACATCTTAGAATTGGAAGATACCTTAAAAGTTTTTTATTCTCATCACATTTCATAGAGAGGAAGTGTCAGGTTAAGTCATTCATCCAAGGTACCACAGTGGCCAAATAGCGAAAGTAGGATTTGAAACTATGTCCTGAGTTATTTGTTCTTCACTCTTCTTTCCATTTCTGCAGGGCTTCCACGTTAACGAGTAGATCTCAAGATAAATATTTACAGTGGTAAATATATATTGAGTGCCGTTTATGTTCTATGTATTGAGCCAAACAACTCAATAGAGTCAACCCTATTATTATCCACATTTTATAGGTGAGGAAACTGAGGCTTCTTGAATCTACGTAATTGCCTAACGTCACATCATGAATGAATGGGGAAGTGAGGACTCAAACTCTAGTTGTCCGTCTCTGGAACCAGGAGTATTCACCATGGTTCTAGAAGTCAGTCCTCAGTCAGGGACACACTCTCGTTATTCTCATGAACCTTATGACTTTAGCAAATAAAGGAATTTTACTCCCCTAAATATAGAGAATTCCTGATTCATCCAAACAGACCATTTTAAATGAGGAGACCAAGAAGGTTTAATGATATTTCCAAAGTCATGTGGTTAGGGGTGAGGACAATACGGGTCTAGGGCAACAAAAGCTTGCTCTTCATAGTTAAAAAAATAATAATAATAATGCAAAGATGAGTGGACACACATTGACTGATTGAATAGGGCAAGGCCAGAACAAGCAAATGATGGAGAAAGCGAGCATAGTGGTAATGTGTGTTCTATAAAGGAGACTTAAAAGTAACAGATGAGGGGCTGGCCCCAGCAGAGTGATTAAGGTCACTCGCTCCAGTTCAGTGGCCTGGGGTTCGCTAGTTCGGATCCTGGGTGCTGACCTACACACCACTCATTAGGCCATGTTATGGTGGCATCCCACATAGAAGAACTAGAATGACCTGCAACTAGGATATACGACTATGTATTGGGGCTTTGGGGAGAAAAAATAAAAAGGAGGAAGATTGACAACAGATGTTAGCTCAGGGCCAATCTGAAAAAAAAAAGGTAACAGATTAATGAGAAACAGTAGTACATAAACTGGTATGACACTCTTCCTTTTATTGTATACTCTTCTTTTTGTTTCTTGCCTCTTCTCTTGCTTTTGTTAGCTTTTCCTTTTAGTTCCATGTCAATGCCCTAATGTATGCCCAAGTGGGGCAGAATTTGGTAAACATTGTTAAGGATTGGGTATTCCAGGCTCTTTCTTGTCTTTTTGAATCCTGAGCCTGACGCATATTGTGTTCTCGATTTCTGCTGCCTTCTCACTGGAGTTGTCAGAGGGGCCTGGTTGAGATGGTTGGGAGTCAGAGGTGAGAAAGATCCACTGGGCTTGGAATGCAGCTCAGAAATCAGTCAACTGAGGGATTCTAGAGAAGCAGATGCATAATGCATGTCAGACTATGGCTACCTTAGGATATCTTCCCCAGTGAGGCGACGGTGCTTGAGAAAGAAGTCTGGAAACTAGCAGTGGTGAAAATCTATGCAGGGATGTGGAGGTCTGGGGAGGAGTGAATGACAGGTGGATGTCCTGCCTTGCAGGCAGAGCATGCTTTCAGAAATGCTTGGGAACTGACAATGGCTCACTGTCCAGAGACACACAGGCTATCAGCACCAAGAAAATCCAGTGAGAATCACACAGACTACAGGCCCTGGAAAAAATAGGAAGCAGAACAGTGAGACTTCTGTCCAGAAAGGACTGAGATATGACACAGGACAGTCCTGGACAGATACTCGAAAACAGAAACCAAGCAACAGCAACTGGGTTACTAGACAAGAATTGCATAACAAGAAAGTCAAGAGCTGGTTATAAAAACAGGTCATATATAAAAAAGAGCTGGTTATAAAAACAAATAATGCTAGTCTAGAGAAATGTCAGGAACTATAGGACTGATATTACCAAGCTACTGAATTCCTGCGTAGGATTTTTAAAAAATCTCCCTATCTATTTGATTCCAGAATCTGTGGCAAGTCTTAGCATGTAGGTCACAGAGCTTAACTAGCATTTGGTTTGCGCATCTGAGGAATTCAGGACTGAGAAATGCTTTGGCTTCCTTGAGGCTGCCATTGAGTTGTTTCCTCTTGTTCTGGCCAGGTGATTTCTGTTATTTCTGCTATTTCCATTTCTAACTCCACAGAAGGAAATTCTCAAATGATAGATTGGGCCTGAAACTCTAATTTTGGATTTGCTTTCATAGAGGGAATGTTGTTTAACTTTAAATTTCAAATGTTAAGCATAGATTAATTTGTGTCATGAGACCAAAGTATCATTATTTGTTTCTTTGAAACTGCTACTTTATATATTAAAATTTAAATGCTTTAATCAAGGTTTTTAATAACATTAGAAAATCAGAAACTCTTACTTAAATACATGGCCATCAAGTGGTACCAGTCCTTAGCCTGTAAAAGAAAGTATGTTTTTTAAAAATTCATGTATCTCCTCCACAACTGTGAGTTTTTTATGCTTTGTTGAATAAAAGTACAGTTTCTTAATAATACTCATTTCAGAGATGATATTTTTCTACTAATTGATATACATGCCTGAAAGTGCACATATCATAAATGCACAGCTCAATAAATTTCCAAAAGCTGAACATACCCATGTAACGATGGCTCAGATAAAGGCAGAAAAAAAAAATAATACCAGCCCCTAATCAGTACACAGTTTCCCCAAATTACTGCTATCCTAACTTGTAGCATCATGGACTAATGAGATTATGGCTGAGGTTGTTTGTTTTTTTGGTTGTGATATATATTTTTTCATTAATTCTTTTTAATATATTTATTATATATTAATAAAATTAATATTACTTTTTAATAAATGTATTCTTTTGGGTCTAAATTTTCTCTCTCAACCTTGTTTTGGAATTCACCTGTAATATTAAAACAAATTTGTAGCTCATTTATTCTCATTGTTGTGTAGTATTTCATTTGGTAAATGTGCCATAATTCATTTATTCTCATGAACATCTGGGTAGTGTCTGACTTAGGGCTATTGTAAATAGTGCCTCTATGAACATTTTAGTGACTCTTTTTGAAAATAAATGAATGTATTTCTGTTGAGTGGAGTGGAATTCTGGGCCATAGGTTATGCTTATGTTCAATTTTAGTGAAAGCTGGCAAATAAGCAGTGCTTGAAGTTTGAGGGTTTTTTTTTTGTTTGTTTATTTGTTTTTAAGGAAGATCAGCCTTGAGCTAACATCTGCTGCCAATCCTCCTCTTTTTGCTGAGGAAGACTGCCCCTGAGCTAACATCCGTGCCCATCTTCCTCTGCTTTATATTTGGGACGCCTGCCACAGCATGGCTTGCCAAGTGGTGCCATGTCCCCACCCGGGATCTGGGCTGGCGAACCCTAGGCTGCCGAAGTGCAATGTATGCACTTATCCGCTGTGCCACCCACCAGGCCGGCCCCAAAGTTTGAGTTTTTCTATCTACTTTTCAACACATTTTCTGTTTTTATCATTTTAGCCATTCTACAGCGTGTATACTAATATTCTTTTGGGTTTTAACTTTCATTTCTCTGATGACTGATAAGCTGAGCAACTTTTTACATGTTTGTTGAATAGTTAGATATATTCTTTTTTTAATTATCTGCTCAAGTCTGCGTATTTTTCTGTTTCCTTTTTTTAATTGATTTTGAATTCTTTATGTAATTGGATATGAATCCCTTCTTGAGTATATGTGGCATAAATGTCTTTTCCCACCTTCTAGGATTGCTTTTTTATTCTTAATGGTCTCTTTTGATAAGCACAGCTAATTAATTTTAACATAGTTAAATTTATCAATTTTTCTGTCATTTGTTTAGACGAAGACAAAATCTTTGTCTACTGCAAGGTTACAAAGATATTCTCTGTTTTTCTCCAAATGTTTTTTGCTTTATTTTCCACATTTACATCTGAAAACCATTTAGAATTGACTTTTTGTATATGATATGAGCTAGAGGGTCAAGATATTTCCACACCCCTCATATGGATATTAATTGCCCCAGAATTATTTATTAAAGACACCATCTTTGGGGCTGGCACCGGGCCGAGTGGTTAAGTTTGCATGCTCCACTTCAGCACCCCGGGGTTTTGCTGGTTCTGATCCTGGGCACAGACATCGCATTGCTCATCAAGCCACGCTGAGGCGGTATCCCACATGACACAACTAGAAGGACCCACAACTAAAATATACAGCTACGTACTGAGGGACTTTGGGGAGAATGTAAAAAAAACAAATAAAGACACTATCTTTGCCCCATTGTATTGCAGTGATATATTTTGACATGATATTTCTAGAGGACGTCTTGAGAGAAAGAAATGTTCAAGGCACACGCCATCACGTCTCTCATTGATACTTAAACTTTTCTTTGATTTATCCTAAATTTTAGATTGCAATGAAAAAAATCTTGGCTAGCAATGTGTCTTAAAATGTACAGGCTGCAGAGTCATGCATTGCTGCATTGCTTACCTTTTAGAAGCCAGACATCATTTCTTTCTCAGATGCAGGTAGTTTATTTCCTTATCACTGTTCTTCCAGTTATTTAAAGAAATACCCTTACTTTGCCTTTCTAACTCATGTTTTTAACTCATAGCTGCTTCCTTTATATTAAACAGAAAAAATCAATAAATATATAAATATCCATATGAGGCCTTGAAAATGTAAAAAAAATTATATCTGTTTTTCCCATCAAAAAGAGAAAGCTTGCTTTTTCTAGTGCCTTCTCCCTCAATTTTCTTTATGGGCTACTACAGTCTAGCTATATATGTATTTTTTTTTCAAAAGATACTTTTAGTTTTTTAACAGTCTTGGACAAAATTGGACTGGTGGCTTTAAGTCACTATTTCAGACACAACATTTCTTTCATACAAGACTGCATCCGTGTAATGGACAAAATATTTTGAAAAAAAGTCAAAATGTTTTAAAGATAAGCAGAAAATATTTTGTTGCTATGTGTGACTGAAAATTTTTACCTAATTATATTCAACAAATGTATATTGATGGAAATTTATACTCTAAACATCGTGACAATCCATCTCTTTATATACATGTATATTTATAATCATACACATAAATATTCACACATAAGAACATATAAAGACTCTTTTATTCAAGGAGCTTGTAATCAAAATGTATGTCATGCATACATTTATATATAATTTTGTACACATGCATATTATTTTGTAAGTATCAATGTGTGCTTAGAATCTTTTTTAATGTTGACAACTCTAAATTCCTAAAGAAACCTGGCTTTAAAATAGTTCTCTTTGCACATTTACCACCACACCAATATACGCAATAAGTGATTTTTGATGTCAGTTCTTGAGGTTAAGCCTCAAATTTAGGTCTATAACTAAGTCAATAAAACGTTTTTGCTTTCATGCCGGATTGTTATAGTTTAATTTTATCTCAAGGAAAATAGCATATACAAAACCAATTTTAATTTTAATTCTTATTCCAGTAGATGACCTAACATTTAAATTCATAAGCTGTAATATCAACTCTGAGACAACACATCTGGCACAGAGCCATTATAACAGCAGCCTAGGACAGTTGATATGATTAGACTGTGGAGAAGTCAGATTGCTCAGAGGAAAAGGCGATCTATCACTTGTTAAGTGAAAGGTCTTTTCCGTGCTGAAAATTCACAAAGGGAAAATGAGGTGTATGAAGAAGACTGATTGGCAGCAACCTTGACTGTAGACTTGTCAAAGAACGGAAATAAAGGCTTTAAGACTCTGATAGCACAAAGCCAATAGCTTTGGTTGTTGAAGGCTAGAAAAGAGACAGAAGATGAGAAGAAAAGCTGACTATGATTTTGTCTCAGAGAATGAGAACCATTTCACCTGTGAGGTCATAGAGGTCCAGGAACAGCAAGTCAGCAGAGCAGGAGGAATGTTGTGTGGTCTACAGCAGTGGACAGTAAGTAATACTTTCTGGAGTTAATCTCTCAAATGCTAAGGTTGATCAGGTGTGTGAAACACATTGACATCACTCTTGGGATTGTTAGCGGTCACCTGCAATTTAAAATGAAGTTACACAGGGAACCATGAAAAAGACAATAAATGCTATGAGCACTTACATAATGCAGTTTTCATTGCTAACATAACAATTACATCAGACAATGAGCAAAAGTCTTCTTGGCTGGGCTAGTTATCTGGCTACTAAATTCTAGTCAATCTCAAGTAACAACTCTAACCTTACAAAGTTTCTAGAAGTCTCCTAGGGTCTTCTAGGCATATTGGTTCGTATTGAGTGGGGAGAAGGGAAACTGCAACAAAATGCAAATTTTGTAGAGGTGTTAGCTCCTAGCATGGGAAAATCTAAAATCGTGTTGTTAGGGGATGGACTTTCGTGCCACTCTCTCCAATCTAAGGATTAAGATCCACCCTGGATTTCTTGGAATATCTAACAAGGACATCAAAAATGGCTTTGCCCAGGAGGCTTCTGGTTTAAGAAAAAAAAGACATGCAAGGTTTATTTCTAGTGCAGTATCCCAACTTTTCATTTGCAAATATAGGCTTCCAAGACTTATGGTTTTCTGTAAAATGTAAAAATGTACGTAAAAATGGTTTTTACAATTAAGATGATTATGAAACATTGTTAAGCCATCAAAAGAAACGGGGTCAAACAGATAGAGAAAGTCACATGTCTTTCAGGGGAACATCTTGGGGAAGGAATATGCTACTGTTCTGATTGTAATGTTGTTTTGAAACGTTTTTAATTTTTAGTTTATAAAAGACGCATGTGTTAAAAACGATCTGTAAGGCACAATACAAAGATGACTGAGTATAATTGAGACAAGGGGCAGAGTGGCATAAATGTTTCCCTGTTTATTCCTTATAGAATTTTACACAGTTCATTGGCTTGAATGTGGTGAATTGTAGCCTGCTTCCTTCTTGGCAATTTCATGAGATGAGAAAGCATCTCATCTAATGCACCCACGAAAAGCTCCCATGCGTTTTAGTTTAGCTCAGATACTCTAATCTGATTTTTGGTATTTTCTCATCTCCTCAGGGAAACGAAGTCTCATAGTTACATGCAACACAGCATGGGAGGTAAAATAAACCATTTGTGTGGATCCTAACGGCTTTCTATGAAGTAAGGCATCTTTCATACACTTGAGTCCTCCGTAAGTTACTTCATTCTGTAGAAGACGTCATGGTTATAGAGCAATTTCTAGGATATCCAACTTAAACAAAACCTTTTTAATAGCACAAAAATCCATTTGACCAAAAAAGTGCTGCTAGAGATAAGCGACACCATCTTGTTTCCCTCTCTCTTTGCAGAACTGAGTGAATAATCAACAGGCCCACGTGGAAACTCAATTTTAGCTGAGGGACTCCAGAACATCCACTTGTGTACCAGGGGAGAAAACCAAGACAATGCAGTATGAGAAGTAAGTTTTTTGCTGGAAAAATCTACACCTAAGTAGATAATTGACGTGGGAGGACTGAGAGGGGACAGATGAGACCATGATTTTAAAAAGATAATACAGAAAAGGAAAATATTTCTTTCTAGTTCTATTGAAATATAATAGACATAAAACATTTATTAGTTTGTTATCCAACATAATTATTTTATGTATGTATATATTGCTAAATGATTACCACAGTAAGTTTAGTTAACATCCATCACCTCATATAGTCACAAATTTTTTTCTTGTAATGAGAACTTTTAAGATCTAGTCTTAGAAACTTTCAAATACACAATACAGTATTGTTAACCATAGTCACATGCTATACATACATTCCCAGAACTTATTTATCTTATAACTGGATTTTGTACCTTTTGACAACTTTCGCTCATTTCCCCTATCCCACTGCTTGCCTCTGGCAACCACCAATATGTTCCATTTCTATGAGTTTAGTTTTTTCGATTCCACATATAAGTGAGATTATATAGTGTTTGTTTTTCCCTGATTTATTTCATTTAGCATGACTTCAAGGTCCGTCCATGTTGTCAGAGATAGCAGGATTCCTTTTTGTTATGGCTGAAAAATATTGTATTTATATCCCACATTTTTTTTAATCCGTTCATCCATCCATGGACACTTAGGTTGTTTCCATGTTTTGGCTATTGTAAAGAATGCTGCAGTGAACATAGGGGAACAGAAATCTCTTCAGTGATTTCTTTTCCTTTGGATATATACCCAGAAGTGAGATTGCTGGATAATATGGTAGTCCTATTTTTAATTTTATGAGTAACCTCCACATTGTTTTTCATACTGGCTGCATCAATTTACGTTCCTACCAACCGGTTTCCATATCTCTACATCCTCACCAACACTTCTCTCCTGTTTTTTTGATGATAGTTATTCTTACAGGTGTGAGGTAACATCACATTTTGGTTTTGATTTCATTTCCCTGATGATTAGTGATGTTGAGCACCTTTTCCTGTATCTGTTGGCCGCCTTTGGGAAAATGTCTATTCGCTTACTCTGCCCATTTTTTAAATTGGATTTCTTTTGCTATTGAGTTGTATGAGTTCCTTGTATATTTTGAATATCAATCCCTTATCAGGTGTATGATTTGCAAATATTTATCCCATTCTGTATGTTGCCTTTTCATTTTGTTGAAATGAAAATGCTTGGCATGCAGATTTTCAGTTTGATGTCATCCCACATGTTTATTTTTGCTTTTATTATCTTTGCTTTTGGTGTCAAATCCAAAAAACTCATGGCCAAGACCAATATCAAGGAACTTACCCTCTATGTTTTCTTGTAGGAGTTTTATACTTCAGCTCTTACATTCAAGTTTTTAATCCATTTTAAATTGTTATTTGTGTATGGTGTAAGATAGGGGCCAGTATCATTCTTTTGCATGTGGCTGTCTAGTTTTCTTAGCGCCATTTCTTGAAGAGACTATCTTTTCTCCATTGTATATTCTTGGCTTCTTTGTTGAAAATTAATTGACAAAATATATTGGGTTTATTTCTGTGCTCTTTATTCCATTGATCTATGTGTCTGTTTTTACACCAACATCATACTGTTTTGGTTACTATAGCTTTGTGATATAGTTTGAAATTAGGAAGTGTGATGCCTCCAGCTTTGTCCTTCTTTCTTAAGATTTCTTTGGCTATTTGGGGATGATTCGTTCTTCCATAAAAATTTCAAGACTGTTTTTTCTATTTCTGTGGAAAATGCCATTGGAATTTTGATAGAGCTTGCATTGAATATGTAGATTGTTCCAGGTAGTATGGACATGTTGACAATATTAATTCTTGCAATCCATAAACATGGGATATCTTTCTACTTATTTCTGTCACCTTCCATTTCTTTTATTAATGCATTATAGTTTTCGGTGAATAGATCTTTCACCTCCTTGGTTAAATTTATTTCTAAATATTTTATTGCTTTTGATGCAATTATAAATGAGATTGTTTTCTTAATTTCTCTTTCTGACAGTTTGTTGTTAGTGTATAGAAACACAACTGATTTTTATATGTTGATTTTTTATCCTGTAAGTTTACTGAATTTGTTTATTACTTCTAACAGGTCTTCCTGTGGAGTCTTTAGACTTTTCTACATATAAATTGTGTTATCTGCAAATAGACAGTTTACTTCTTCCTTTTTTATTTGGATGACTTTTATTATTTTTCTTGCCAAATTGCTCTGACTAGGACTTCTAGTACTATGTGGAGTTAAGTGGCAAGAGTGTCGTCCTTGTCTAGTTCCTGTTCTTAGAGGAAAAGCTTTCAGTGTTTCACCATTGAGTACGAAGTTAGCTGTGAGTTTGTCACATATGGCCTTTATTATGTTGAGATATGTTCCCTCTGTACCCACTCTGTTGAGAGTTTTTCTCATGAATGGATGTTGAATTTTGTCAAATACTTTTTCTGCATCTATCGAGATTATCATATGATTTTTATGCTTTTTTTTTTATTGTGATGTATCATATTGATTTGTGGATGTTCAACCATCCTTGCATCCCTGGAATAAATCCCTCTTAATCATGTTGTGTAATCCTTTTAATGTATTGTTGAATTTGGTTTGCTAATATTTTGTTGAGGCTTTTTACATCTATCTTCATCAGAAATATTGACCTGTAATTTTCTTTTCGTGTGGCATCCTTGCGTAGTTTTGGCATCATTGTAATGCTTGCCTCATAAAATGCATTTGGAAGGGTTCCCTCATCTTCTATTTTTTGGAAAAGTTTGAGAAGAACTGGTACTGATTCTTTTTTAAACATTGGTAGAATTCACCAGTGAAGCCATTTAGTCCTGGACTTTTCTTTGTGAGTGGTTTTTGATTACTGATTCAATCTCCTTCCTAGTAATTGGTCTGTTCAGATTTTCCAATATTACTTTGTGATTAAGTCTTAGTAGGTTGTACATTTCTAAGAATTTATGCATTTCTTCTAGATTGTCCAATTTATTGTCATATAATTGTTTATATGAGTATCTTATGATTCTCTGTATTTTTGTGGTATCAGTTGTAATATTTCCCCTTAAATTTCTAATTTTATTTATTTTAGTCCTCTCTCTCTCTCTGTTTCCTTTTTCTTCTTGGTGAGTTTAGCTAAAGCTTTGTCTATCTCTTCAAAAAAGGTTTTATTGATCTTCTTTATTGTGTTTTTAGTATCTATTTTACTTATTGCTACTCTGATCTTTTTTTCCTTCCTTATACTAACTTTAGGCTTTGTTTTTCTTCTTTTTCTAGTTCCTTGAACTGTAAAGCTAGGCTGTTTATTTGAGCTCTTTCTTTTTCCTTACTTTAGGCGTTTAATGCTATGAACTTTCCTCTTAAAACTCCTCTTGGTGGATACCATAATTTTTAGTATGTTGAGTTTCCATTTTCATTTGTCTCAAGATTTTTTTTATTTCTCTTTATTTCTTCTGTAACCCATTGGATGTTCATAGCATGTTGTTTAATCTCCACATATTTAAGAATTTTCCAGTTTTCTTTTTGGAATTGATTTCTAGTTTCATGCCGTTTTCAGACAAGATGTTTGATATGATTTTAATCTTCTTAAATTTATTGAGACACATTTTATGGCCTAACATGTCTATCATGGAGAATGTTTCATGTGTGTTTGAGAAGAAAGTGTACACTTCTGTTGTTGGATGGTATGTTTTATAAATATCTTTTAAGTCCATCTGGTCTAATGTAGTTTAAGTCTAGTGTTTTCTTATTGATTTTCTTTTTGGATGCTCTATCCATTGAAAGTGGGGGTATTGAAGTCCCCTACTATTTTTATTGTATTGCTATCTATTTTTCCTTTTAGGTCTATGAGTATTTACTTTATATATTTAGTTGAGTGCATAAATATTTACAAATATTATATCCTTTTGTTGGATTGATACTTTTATCATTATATAATGGCTTTTGTTTGGTCTCTTATTACTCTTTGGTTTAAAGTCTATTTTGTCTGATATAAGTATAGCTATCCCTGTGCTTTCTTTTGGTTTCTGTTTGGAGGAACATCTTTTTTTCATCCTTCCATTTTCAGTCTGTGTACATCCTTGAAGGGAAGTGAGTGTCTTGTAGGCAGCATTCAGCAAATCTATATCTTTTTTTTTTGGTGAGGAAGATTGGCTCTGAGCTAACATCTGTTGCCAATCTTCCTCTTTTTGCTTGAGGAAGGTGGTCCCTGAGCTAACATCTGTGCCAATATTCCTCTATTTTGTATGTGGGACACTGCCACAGCATGGCTTGAGGAGCAGTGCATAGGTCCATGCCCAGGATCCAAACCCACAAACCCCAGGCCACTGAAGTGGAGTGTGTGAACTTAGCCACTATGCCACCAGGCCAGCCCCAAATCTATGTTCTTTGATTGGATAATATAGTCCATTTATATTTAAAATAATTTTTTTATATACCTCTGATTTAGCTCAACCACTTTAAAGTAATTATTGATAGGTATGTTCTTATTGCCATTTTGTTAATGGTTTTCTGGCTTTTTTTTATTTCTGTTGTTCCTTTCTTCTCTTGCTCTTTTCCTTTGTGTTTTGATGATTTTCTATATGGTATGCTTAGTTTCCTTCCTCTTTATCTTTTGTGTATCTACTATAGGTTTTTGCTTTGTGGTTACTATAAGGCTTATAAAAACATCTTACATTTATAACAGTCTATTTTAAGCTGATCACTTCAAACGCTTACACAACGTCTACATTTTTACCCTCCCCCTGCACATTTCATGTTTTGATGTCACAGTTTACATCTTTTTACCTTGTGAATCCATTAACAAATTATTGTAGTCATAGTTATTTTTAATACTTTCATCTTTTAACCTTCATACTAGATTTATAATTTATTTACCCACCACCATTACAACATTACAGTATTTTCAATTCAATGATATGTTTATCTTTACCAGTGAGATTTATAATTTCATATGTTTTCCTGCTACTAATTATCATCCTGTCGCTTCAGCTTGAAGAAGTCCCTTTATCATTTCTTGTAAGGCTGGTCTAGTGGTAATGAGCTCCTTCAGCTTTTGTTTGTATGGACAACTCTATCTCTCTTTCAACTCTGAAGGACAGCTTTGCTGGGTAGAGTCTTCTTGGTTGGCAGTTTTTTCCTTTTAGTACTTTAAATATGCCGTGCCCCTCCCATCTATTGTGCCAGGTTTATTCTGAAAAATCTGCTGCTAGGCTTTTAGGGGTTCCTTTGTACGTAATAAGCTGCTTTTCTCTTACTATTTTATTTTTTATTTTTATTTTTATTGAGGTAGCATTGGTTTATGACTTTATATAAATTTTAGGTGTACATCATTGCAGGTTGACTTCTGTATAGACTATATTGTATTCACTACCAAAAGTCTCTCTGTCATCTGTCACCATACACATGTGCCCTTTTACCCTTTCCACCTTCTCCCCACCTCCCTTCCCGTCTGATAACCACCAATGTGTTCTCTGCATCTATGTGTTTCTTTCTTGTTATTTTCCACATACAAGGGAAATCATATGGTATTTGTCTTTTTCATCTGACTTATTTTGCTTAGCATAATACCTTCAGGGTCTATCCACGTTGACGCAAAAGGCATGATTTAATCTTTTTTATAGCTGAATAGTATTCCATTGTGTATATATATACAACATCTTCTTTATCTATTCATCTGTTGATGGGCACTTAGATTGTTTTCAAGTTTTGGCTACTGTGAATAGTGCTGCAATGAACAAACAGGTGCATACATTATGGAGTTTCCTCAAGAAATTAAAAATAGAACTACCATATAACCCAGCTATTTTGCTTCTGAGTATTCCTCCAAAGAACACGAAAACACTAATGCAAAGAGATATGTGCGTGTCTTTCTGCTTTTAAGATTCTCTCCTTGTCCTTAACTTGACAATTTAATTATAATGTGTCTTGGTGTGGTTCTTTTCAGATTCTTCTTCTTTGGAACTCTCTGAGCGTCCTGGATTTGGATGTCTGTTTCTTGCACCAGGTTAGGGAAGATTTCAGCCATTATTTCTTTGAATAAGCTTTCTTCCCCTTTCTCTCTCTCTTCTCCTTCTGTGACCCCCATAATGTGAGTATTGACCCACTTGATATTGTCCCATATATTACTTAAGCTATCTTCACTCTTAATTTCATTTTTTTTCCTTTTTGCTCCTCTGGATGAATTCCATTTCCCAGTCTTTGCATTCAATAATCTTTTCTTTGGTTTGATCTAGTCTGTTTGGTACATTCTTATCTTATCTATCTCTTTGTGAAATTCTCACTTTGTTTATGCAATGTTTTCCTGCCTCAGTAAGCATCTTTATGACCAATTATTTTGAATTCTTTATCAAGTAAATCATGTATCTCCTTTTCATTAAAGTCTGTTTCTAGAGTTTTATCTTTTCCTTTTGTTTGGAGCACATTCCTTTGTTTTTTCATTTTCCTTGATTCTCCATGTTGGTTTCTGCACATTAGATGAAATGGTAACTTTTCCCAGTCTTGATAGAGTGGTCTTGCATGGGAGTTGAAACTTACCGTTCAGCCCCATCCATGCTCTTGGTTCTCTCTCAAACCTTTGTGATTGTCCAAGCTGCCTTCTTTGTTCTTAGTGGCTCCCAGTAGCTGACAGGTCCCAAGACCTGTCGGTGTCCCAGTGAGGAAGATCTCAGTCAGCACCTAGATGCAGGCTGATTGGACACACGAGACCCTCAGGCAGCAGCTTTTAAAGTATGCAAATAGGACTGTTTCAGAGAAAGACTGGCAGATGGGCCTTTCTATTTGGCCCCTATGTGCTAAGTCCTGGGGGAATAGCGGGTTAAGAGCTGTTTTGTTTGCTACAGTTGTGTGGGACCTATGAATGCAAGCCCTGCTGGTCACCAGAGCCAGGCATTTGAGAGGTGAGTCCCCTTGTAGCAGTCATAAAAAACTGGGGTACCAGACATATGCACAAGCTCCCTTCAGGGAGACACTGGTGTCCTGTTGTGGACCAGAGGGTGAACGTAGAGATGTCACTCCCTGGCTTCCCCAATTTCTGGGGAGGATCACAGTTATCCCCTAGATGTGTACTAAATCAGAAGCTGACCCTCAGGCAGCAGCTTTTGAAGTATGCAAATAGGTTTCTTTCAGGGAAAGACTGGTCTTTCTGTCTGCTCCCTCTGTGCTGAGCTCTGGGGGAATAACCTTGGTGAGTCTTTATGACTCACCAAGATGTGTTTCTTTGTTTGCTATGGTCCTGTGAGTCTCATGAACACAGGCCCCATTGGATTTCAGAGCTAGATGTTCTGCTGGCCTGTCCTTCAGGTTGAAGTTTTAATAGTTGGGGTACTAGATGTTGGGTTTAAACCCTTCACTTCTCAGAGAGAAGCTGGGAGGTGGAATTTCCCTCTTGATTGCATGTTGCCGTGCTGGGTATGAAGTTTATGGCAAGATGGTGTCTCAACCTCTTCTATGCATTTTGGTGTGTGTATTTTCTTGTTCACCAGACGTATATGAGTCTCTCAGCCACTTTCTGGACTTCTTTCAGAGGGAATTGCTCCATGTGTAGCTGTAGATTTGGTGTGTCCTTGGGAAGAGGTAAGTTCAGGAGCCTCCTATGTGGCCATCTTGGACCAGAACTCTGAAAATTAATGAAAATCAAAGAAAGGAGTTTTGTTGAATCTTCTAAGGGAAATAAAAATGGAAATATAATCTCTCAGTAAAAATTCTTTTAAAGTTAAATCCATTATATAGACTTTTTGTGACAAAAGCTTAAAGAGAAACAATTATTGGCACAGAATTACCATTAACAGAAGAACTGTACAACAGCAAAATGTACACGGTAGTATTAATAGCAGTTACAGCAGCAAGATATACTCTAGTTATCTCTGCTTAGCTCCATACTTATTTGTATATAAAGGAATTATTTTGGTTATCCTTTTTTTCTGAACTATTAGATGTTGGTGTTCATATGTAAAACTCTTATTCATCCTTCAAGCCGTAATTTCAAATGATACCTCTTCTCTTACCTTCATTGATGTAATCCAGATCTTTCCCATTTAGAGATTCTTATGCATCTTCTATTACAGTACTCAACTTTTTGTGTTATAAATAATTGTATGTTTTTGTCTTCTTCGTATCTTATGTCATGTTTATGACATATTATGATGTGTCTTCATGTCTTGTTTCTATCTTCAGTATTTGGACAGTGTGTGCAACATTGAGTTTCCCAATAAATGTTCATTGGATTACTAAATATGTTGAAAAAGGACTGTTCTTTAGACTGGCACTTAATTTTTAAAGTAATTCTCTTTTTGACTCAGAGTCATTTGATCAGTGAATGAATATTGAGGAAGTACCTAGAATTTTCAGGCACTATGCTACTCTGGTGTGTTCACTGTAAGTATCTTTGACTTTTCTCTCATCAGTTCCATTTGTTTTTTTCTTCTATGGTTCTTTTATTGGAAAATTCGGAGCTGTTCATTTGTGCTTTGTCATTTTTCTTATTCTCTTTACAAGTTTGCATAAAATAAGTATCTCCAACAGGAAAATAAAAGCTAATACTTTTTTTCAAGAATGAGTCTTGGTACCTACAAATTCCTTACTGTTATCTCCTTTGTGTGAATGTGTGTGTGTGTGTGTGTGTTTGCCTTGGCTTGTAATTACTTATCTTATAATACCGACAAGAACTGAATCTGCTATAATTAGAAGTAAGATTCTGGATCTTCAGGTAAGAGTGAAGCTTGATGTGTAAGAAAAAAAAGTTGCATAGCCATTAATTCATTTATTAATCCATTCATTTAACAAAGATGTATTGATGCCTTACTATTCGTAGAGACTGTAGCATGCAAAAGATCTGGGGTTTGCCCTCAAAGATCACTGATTCCCTGCCTCTCTCTTTTTGCAATAATGGACTATATAATAACTTTGCTTATATTTATTCTTTTCTCATTCCTTTGACTTTCATACTTCTCTTCATAAATGGAAAATATTTAGAATTTATTGTTTCCGAAACTGAGCCCTGGAAGGAAATTTGAGTCTTCTTTTTGGCTGTCACTTATAAGGCAAAGCCAAGCCTCCAGTTCCTCTAAGGAGAGGGAAGTTTATTTTGTGTACTTTTTAGTATGTGTATTTTAATTTGGTGGACACCTCTAGAATATTTGGGAAAGTACTCAAAGTTTCCTGAATGTTTGCCAACATATTCCTGACTTCCTTGCATGCTTACCATACAATGCAGAATCAGTCATTTTTCAGACTAGTCAGGAGAACATTTGTAGTTCCTAAGCCATTAATTGCATTCAATTTTCACTTGGCTTGGTTAATGTTCTACACTGATGACCATCTCAGGAGTAAATACTGACTTGCCTAGTCTGGCACATAGTGATTTCTAAGGGATTTTATTTATGCCTGCAAATAATTATTCTGCTATATGTGTTATTGAATTTTGAACCATTCGAATACCTGAGCAGAGTGTTTTTAAATTAGTCCATTAGAATTGATTCTAACTTACTATTGAGTAAAACTCTGGTTACACAGCAATTCGATGACTTCAGGTGCCAAAAACCATTTAAAGTTTTTGACCGAAAGAAATATATTTATCCCACTTTAAAAAAGCCAAAACCTTATTTTGAGAAATAGAATTCTATTAATATATTCCTAGCAATCACTTTCTATCATTTTAATTATCCTAAACATATTTATAAGAATATGGTTGTGTCATTAAAAATTATTTATGCCTGTAGAATTGCTATCTTTGATAATAGGATCTAGAATTCACTCACAATTATTTGGCACATACCTCATGCCAGGTATAGTGCCGGGTAATGAAGACAAAATAATAAACGAAAACAGGCATTGTTTCTACATTCGTGCTGCTTAAACTCTGATGGGGAAGCCAGGTGTTAATCAAACAATCACAAACATAATTGTAAAATTACAGCTGTGACACGTGCTATAAAGGAAGTGTGCATGCGAGTCCACAGTAGAGAGATTTAACTTAGCGTGGAAGTTGCTATGGACTGAATGTTTGTGTCCCCCGAATTCATATATTGAAACCTAATCCCCAATGTGATGATATTTTGAGGTGGGGCCTTTGGGAGGTGGTTAGGTCATGAGGTTGGCGCCCTTATGAATAGGATTAGTGCCTTTATAAAAGAGACTCCAGTGACATCCCCTTCGCATCTCTTATGTGAGGACAAGGCAAGAAGATGGGCATTGATGAGGATACAAGCTCTCATCAAACACTGAATCTGCCAGTGCCATGAATTAGTCTTCCCAGCTTCCAGAATAGGGAAAAATAAATGTTTGTTATTTATAAGCCACTCGGTTTATGGTATTTTTGTTATAGTGGCTCAATAGACTAAGAGAGAGGTCAAGGAAGGCTTCTAGGAGGAAGCATCACCTACACTGAGATGCCAAGAATTAATAGGCTTTAATCTATGAAGAAGGATGAAAGAGCAGCAAGCTCAGGAATGGACACTACAAAATGTGTGAAGAGAGACCATGGCAATTAAATTACAATTGTTTATTAACGAAGCACATGAAATTGCTCATATTTGACCATTTTGACATATAAAAGGGCAATTTCATGTGCTTCAACCTAATATTAATGTGACAAGTATGGAAGAATTAACATAAATAGATCACATTTAGGAAGGTTCTGTTGTTGTTATTAGGTCTCTCTATTACTTTCTAGAAGGTAGAAAAAAACTCAAGGTGATCAAGTGATCCTGTATAACTCCAGAGGTGTAGTTATAACGAGAGGAAAATTGGTCAGTTTTTATCTTTTCTTTTTTAATTAATGACAGAATCAACCAACCTACCTTTAAACTACTCGAGGTGGGCATAGTTTAGATAGAAGTAGAAGCACCTTTAAGGAGCTTGCAAAGTTGTAACTGCGAAATTCATAGAAGTTTTGAACTGAAAGCAGAAAGATAAATGTCTCAATTAGATTAAATGAAGTCATTCAGGAGGCTGGGGGATGGGTTGTATAATCCTATAGTTAGATAATCCTTTCTGCCCATTGTCTCATTTCCTCTCTCAAAATCTTAGTGATCCTCTTGCTTTTATTTAGATTCTTTGCCAAGTGCCTCCTGTCTCAACAAAATCTTGTTTATTTGCCATCCTTTTAACAATCTCTACCTGATGAAGTGAAGTTGGGGGTGGCGTGGGGGTACGGGACGTGGTCACAGGGTGGTGGGGAAGAGATTAGAGAGTTTATATCCTTTTTTCCTCACATCACAGATTCCTAGAAAAATTATGTTCCCGTGACTTAGTATGCAATGCTCCACACCAAGTGTTTACTCTAGAATGTCACATAAATGCAGTCACTGGACTTGATAAACCACGGACTCGTTCTTCTGTACGTGAAGACCTCTCCCAGGAGTTGGTAGCCTTTTTATTTCTTTAAAATCTTGTACAGGGTGATGTTCCACAAGTCCATAAAGACTGAAGGTTCATGAAAAGGGTTTAGTTTTAACTAAATAACTTTCCGCAAAATAATCTGACCCATTTTGACAATATGTATCGTAAATACTCTATACTTGGTAATTATCCATCAGTGATAGGCAATTTATATTAATGAGGGTAACTAATACTAATTCTTTACAGCCAAACCAAGTGTTTAGTTTACCTTTTCTTTGGTAATTCTCTGGAATGTAAAAATAAAATGAATGTGGAAAAAAATTTCCCTGATGTTTATATATTTCAACTCTTTTGCACTCTTGCTCTCACATGTGGTTTACTAGATATTAATTCCTATTGCAATTCCCATTATAATCTGATTTTTGCCGGTAGCACTCTACTAAACTGTTTTAATGAAGGTTAGCAATGACTAAAGGCAACCAATGAAGGTTTAACTTACTAAAAATTCTAGAACTTACTATTAGACTTTCTTATCCTATATGTATAGTATTTGCCCTGGGTCACCATATCTTGCTTTTGGAAAGTTTTCCTCTACTTGACTTCAACAACTGATCTCTCCTGAATTTCTTCCTACCTTTGACTATTTTCTAATATTTTCTCACTTAAATTCTCTCTCTTCCACTTGTCTTTTAAATGATTTTATTACACAGAATAGTATCAATTATCTACATGTTCTTTTTTTGCAGTCTTATCTTTTCTAATAAATTCAATTACTCACTATATGCTAACAATTCTAATACCTTTACCTTCCCAGTCTGATCTTTCTGCTGAACTACAGATCTATATTTCTTATCGAAAATATCAACTGTGTGCTGTAGGTGAAAATATTTGTTCAAAACTTATCTTTTTCCTTAAACCTGTCTCCTGACTTTTTCTAAGTACAAATTGTAAACCCAAAAGTTTTATAAGCTTGAAGCAATGGGGAATCCCTGATCACCCCTTTTGCTAATTGCTCTTGCCCTCATCCAGCTAAGCACAAATATATTCTCAAGCATGCAAAATCTCAGATTTATGGCACCCATGAGTCCTTCAAAATAAAACTATTTGACTACAAACTCAGCAAACCAAGAGGCAAATCGAAATCAGGTTCTCAGGAATAATGAAGCTACAAGAAAGAATATTAAAATTCCATCTAAGACTAAATAATAATGCAAATAAATTTTGGATCCATAAGAAATATAAATGACATCAATCTAGACAATGTATCAAATGCTAATATAACATATAGGAGGATGGAAAGAGGATGAGAAAGTGGGGAAAAATATAAAAGTATGCTTTCCTATCTTTACAGTTTTATCTTTAAAGAATTTTTTTAGAGTTGATAAAGAAATAAAGGTTTGCTTATATGATTTGTAGTGTTAATAGTATCCATTAGAAAACTAACAGCAGACTGTAAATCTCCTATGTAATTTGATGGGGAAAAAATCACATTCAAAAGAGAGAATACAGACCATGTACCAAATATTAGAAAAAAGATTAAAAATTTAAAACAAAATGATCAAATTCAACCAAACATATTTGTTTATGGCAATAAATATAAACAAGAGAATTCACCTATTAAAGAAAAAGGCTATCAGATTGAATAATAAAACAAATCCAATTATACATGATATAAAAAGCTTCATCAGAAATATTATTCCAGAATGACTGAACCAGATGCTTTAAAAATTTGGTAAACCTTAATATCTATTTCTGAAATTTTAAAAAGCCATTTAAAAACTCTAAGTAAAATAAGAATAGAGGGAAATTTTCCTACAACGATTTTGTTTAAAGCCAGATAAGACACCTAGAAGCATTTCCATTAAAGTTGGCAATAGCACATGAGCCTAATCTTGCCACCATATTTAACCTTGCCCTAGATGTACTGACCATGCAATTAGACATGCAAAAAAGTAAGTAGTATAAATATTTTTTAAAAAATCAAAATATTTATTTTACAGACGATATGGTTTTATTTGTGAAAAACCTAAAAATTAAATCAACTTAAAGTAATATGAGAATTCAATACAGTGGCTGCTTAAAATTTTAATGTATAAAGTAAACATTAATGTATAAATAAATAATAGACAAAAATAACCTTCTCATGTACAAAGATGTAATCAAATATATTGGAAGGAGGGAAGAAAAGAAAATATTCTACTTACACTAGCAATAAAAAGACAAACACTTACTGTTCCAATTATCCATTTCTGTATTGCAAAACGCCTCAAAACTTAGTGGCCTAAAACAACATATTTCTTACTATCTTTTGTGGTTTTATGTTTGGCTGAGCTCAGGTGGGTAGTTCTCATTCCCTTCTAAATAATGGCTTCTTAAGTAGCACTTTCAGTAGCCCTTAGGAAGCTCAGTCTTCTGTGGTCTTACTGCTTAACAAAAACATTGAGACATGGGTCATTACAACTATAACAGTAATTTCAACAAATAGTAATTGACAGTGTATAATGTGCCAGGCACAGTGTTAAGCCTTTAACAGTAAAATCTTACTGAGTGACTTTGACTGTATAAGGAAAGTGCTACCATCTCCAGTGTATTAATTGACCCACGAGTGCACAGTTAACGGTGGAGCAGGGATTTGAACCAAAGCCAGACCTCTTAACTACTGTTCTCTGAGGCCTCATGACTGTTTTGCCATATTCATTACCACATTTTGAGAAGAGGAAGCCAAGATCAAGGTATACAACTCCCCAGGAGATGCTCAGTTATAATGAGGGGAGGTTTTGAAGATGGCTGGAGACCTTACAATAATGGATTGGTTTTACATTATTGTGACTCTATTCTTTTCAGTTCCTAGACTGGTATGGCCCAGAAAGCGTAATTTATACATGTCTCCTGATTTTATTCTCATTCCACAAATCGCCTGTAAACAAGTTCTTGAATGGGAGATTTTCCACTCTTCTTGGAGTTGTAACTGAAGCACCAAAGCTGTGTCAAGGACTTCCGCATTATACAGACGGCTACTGGCACATCCTAAGCCTCAATGAAATGGCAGACCGGGCCGTATGTAAATGTTCACCCACCCCCACGCTCATGCCACCACCATCCTAATCCCTTTAGGCAGAAAAGACTAGAGAAATTCTGCCCCAGTTATTTAAAAATATGTTTACCTTTCAGCTAACACCAGAGAATCCAGAATCAAAGGGACAAGGGGGTAGAGTAGGGGTGTTTGATGCTTTTGTTTAGTTTATGCCGTAAACATGCAACCTTTGTGTATCTCTTTCCCAATTCTTCCTTGTCTATGTCTGATAAACAGTTGAGTAGAACATTTTTTTATTTCACACCATCTGAAAATAACATTTCATAATTGAAATATAAAATGAAATTTCATTTTCTTCCAAAGTTCAACTGAAATATATAATTATATCAATCAAGACCTCTGTTACAGCATCAGAAAATCTCACTCAAGTGGACATAAGCTAAAAGCAAGTGTTTGTTTTGAATAACTGAGTATTATAGGTGTGTGGAGCTAAATTCAGATATGACATGATCTGTATGTTCATGCAACTGTTCTTTTTCCAGCTCCCGGCTCTGATCTGTTGTGTGTGTGCTTCCTCTTTAAGGTCCATAGAATCCTAGTAGCTCCAGCTTTACCTTCTTCCAATCTCACACTCACCGATAAGGGAGACTTTCTCAACGGGAATTTAAATATGAGAGATTTAAATCCTGGTGGCTTAAGACATTCATTGTCTCAAGACACTGGAAGTATTGCACATGAACAGTTAACATTCTTCCTTGGCATCTTGGATAGTAATAGTAGGGTGCTATCTTTAGGAGAATTGAGAAAGTAGTCATTGAAATCATTTTCTCTGCTGTGATTCAGATGAGGAGCACTAGCTGAGAAAGGCTGAGGGAGTTCTAAAAATATCTAGATCTAACTCTTAATGGTTTGAGTTACACCAAATAATCTTCCATGATTCAGTCAGTGTGGCCAGAAGGATGAAATATACAGATTGACCGGGCCTAACTCATAAATGCAAATGAAAGTCATTGACTGAGTGGCTTAAACTACAGAAATTTATGTCCTTACGGTTCTGGAGGTTTAACGTCTGAGATCTGAATTCCAGTGTGGTGGAGTTCTGGAACTCTCTACCTGGCTGGCAGATGGCAACCTTCTCTCTGTGTCTTCACATGGCAGAGAGATCTTTCTCTCCTTTCCTCTTCTTATAAGGACACTAATCCCATACGGAGGAGCCCACACTTGTGACATCATCTACCGTATTACCTCCCAAAGGCTCTACTTCAAAATACCATCACATGGGGGGTTAGGGCTTCAACATCTGAATTTGGGGGACACAAACATTCAGTCTATAACAGTCAGGAAAGAGTCAAATCTAGCCATCGTATACAGATTGCGAATGAAGAAATAACAGTTCTAGGAAAGAAATACAAGGCATTAGCAACCAGAGAAGGGAAAAAGATGCTCTAGGCTAAATAGAACAATAAATCTTTACCACAACATATTTAGACATACTCATTGTCTTTAAATTTACTTCTTTTGTAAGCTTTTTTTTCCGCCAATTTATACTGCAGTACTGGTTAGAAATTTATTTCTAAATCAAGAGCTATTTTAAGCACCTTGCCCACTGATAAGTTTTTCTGCCATGATTTTCATATTGCATATTCCTGAGACAGTTTATATTAGTAATGTTGGTAAAATATTGTCTTTAGTGATTTGAGACTTTATAACATAATAAAGAACTATACTAAGTAAACTGTAATAAGAAATAACTTGCAAACAATGCCGACACTTTTAATTGGTAGAAAACATGATATATATGTTTTCCTTGAAGAGGGGCAAAGAATAACATTTTCTTCTGTTGACAAATTTCACTGTTTTTCTTTTCTTTTTCTTTTTTCCTTTTTTCTTTCTTTTCAACACTCCCACATATTTCCTTTCACTTCATGTCAGATGCAATTTCTCAAGCTGAACAGGAGTAAACTCTGTTCATTTCCACATTGTCACTCCTGTTCAGTTTGGTTATAAATGAAATGAAAGCATATTGTACAATAGACCCCCAGATGTACTATACTGCCATAAAATGATTTCAATACACGGAAACAAATGCTACACATATTTAGGCCTTATATGATTTTTTAGTCTTACATGGGCACACATAAGATGTTCCTTACTCTAGGGAAAAATGCAAAAAAGGACTCCACCAAATAGTAAAAGGCAGAATGTAAATTGTAGAATATACACCAAATAATCTTAAAAATCTAGTCAAGGAAGAATGTTAGAATCTGCATTAGTCCTTTGTAATCAAAAGAGACTTGCCCATGGAGAATCACTTGATTCATTCAGCCTTGTGTAATAGGTCAATTAAGTGTGTACATTGGCAGATTAACAAAAGAGCGAATATTTAGTCTGATGTGGATCCTTATCCAACTGATCTGTTACTACTGCATAAATAAAACAAAATAGGGAAAGGCAAAGAGGAAACCATGAGAATTTGTAGATCAGCAAGTCTCCATTAATGAATCTGGCTTAGCAAACAGAGCAGTAGATACAAAGTGTTCATACGGGTCGTGCTTTATGCTTTCAAGCTAAGACATAACATGTTATTAATTTCTTTCACAAATACTTAGTATGCATCTTCTATATTCTAAGTACTATTCTGGGCACTAAGATGTAATGAGCAAACCCTCCCAAATACCTGCTTTCATGGTCCTTAATTCCAGTTTGGGGAAACAGAAAATATAAGCCAAATATATCACATCAATAGGAGTTAGTAAGGGGCTTAGGAGAAAAAGAAAGCAAGAAAAGGGAGATTTAGATTGTTGGGTGGCTAGAAGTTTAATTTTAAATAAGGTATAGATAATACCCTACCAGAAGGTGACATTGAAAGAAGACATGAAAGAGATGAGGGGGTTGGCCGCATGGACTTAACGGGCCAAGAACTTTTGAGGAAGAGAGAATAGCAAGTGCAAAATCCTTGAGGTAAGAGCATTCTTGATGTGAAGAAGGAAGAGAAGTAGACCATTGTGGCTGATATGGAATGAATGAGGGGAGACTATTAGGAGATGTGAGGAAGTGATAATGGGCAACCAGATTATACAAGGCTTTAGAGATCATGGTATACTCTAATTCTCTGTGTAAAAGAAAGAGACATTGGAAAGTTTCCATTAGAGGATTGATGTGATCTGATTATGTTTTAATGAGATTGCTCTGGCTGCCATGCAGGAAAAGACTGTAGGGACAATGATAGAGAAATAGGAAAAGGCAAAGAGCAAGTCATGGCATTTAAAGATTAGCAAGTCTCCCTTTACTTTGCAACAAATCAGGCTAGAGATGATAGTGACTCGGAAGAGGGTGGTAGCAGGGGAGCCAGTGAGAGGTGGTTAGTCTCTGGATGTTTTGGATGTGAAACCAAATGACTTGCAGTTGGATTGGATGTCAGAGTGAAAAAAAAGATTTCTCATCCTGAAACACTGAAAGATAGAGTTACCATTTATATAAACTTAAAAGACTGTAGAGAAGTGGTTGGGATGAGGAGAACCAGAAATCTTCATTTGGACATAAGTTTGAGATGCCCATCTGATATCTAACAGAGATATTAAGAAGGCAGTTGGATATACAATCTGGAATTTAGGGAGAGATCCAGGTAGCAAATATAAATTTTGGAGTCACTAGCAGATTGTTTTTAAGGCTGTGAAACTAGATGATATTACCAAAAGAATGAATACGTATAATGATAAGCAGAGATGCAAGAACTGAGCTCTGGGTCACTCCAGTGTTTTGTGGTCAGGGAGACAAGGTATAACCAGAAAAGGAAAAGAAGAATAAGAGACAAATGAGCAAAAAAAATGAGTGACCAGGAGAGCATGGAGTCACGGAAAACAAGTGAAGAATGTTTCTAGAGGAAAAGAGTAATCAACTGTATTAAATACTGCTTATATGCTGTGGTATGATAGAATTTGACACATATTGCCCTTTTGAATATAATGAACTTACTGATTCTCTGTTAGAATAATATTAATTTTGAAGTGGTTGGTTTTATGGTTGTGCTGAATTTGAAATTCTGACCTGGTTTCTTTCATGGTTAATGGAACGTATTATGTTTGCTTTTGAAAATAGAACCAAAGAAACTGACCTGTAAGGAGACATAATATCTGGGCATTAGTGTTATTAGTACCACCCTCTAATCAAGGAACTTAAGAATGTGTTCAAATGTTGATGATTAACAGATAGGTCTGTATCCAACATAACTTGATTGCAATGAGATTATTATTTCTTGGGTAGCTGTAATAGCAGGATGTATTCATCATTTATCTAAAAAGTAAAAGTGTTTTGTTATATTCTTCTAGTTTTCCCCCTTATTCCACATATTTACAAGGACATACAGCTGCTTACAATAAAGACTGAATTTTTCAGCTGTGCTACTGTATGCATCTTCTGGAAAGTATTTTCTAAGGAGGGGGCATATCCTACGTTTTCTCTTCCATTCAGACATCGTGACTGGAGCAAAAGAAGCCATTTTGAAACATCAGGTAAGGTTTGGAGTGGAAGCCACTCATGACACAGAAACAAGAAGAAAAAAGCTGGAATCATGAGGAATTTATGAATTAGAGTTGTCATATGTAGACAGCCTACATCAGGACTAATTCTAATTGAGTTAGATCCATTCTGGAACAGATACCCAGATGTCACTATATGTTTGTGTATGTAATATGCATAGAAAATAAACAATGATTTCACTCAAAGTGATAATAACCCTATTCTTTTCATGTTAGTATAGATGGGGCCACAATGTTATGTACAGACTAAAAATTTTTCAAGATTTCATTCATTTTCAGCCTTTTCTGGTAAAAGATACCACAGCCTTTGCTAGAAAAACAATTATTCCTCAACTTTTCCTATTAGCAGGGAGAAAATTGTGTCCTCTGTTGTAATATATTGAATCTTCACAACCCCAATTCTCCTTTAGGCTATCTTAATATTTTAAAAACTAAAAGCTTGAAGTGAGATTATACTTGATGTAGAAGCTGTAAAATTCCATGTAAAAAAAGCCCCAGGCTTAGGTCTCCAGAAAGTCACCATGTGGTTTAGAGTCTTGTTTCAACTTCTAGACCCATGTCTAAAACTCTGGATACAGGAAAATTCAAAGGAAGTCCTTAAATCTTCTCTGTATGTGTCATTATCTGTTGTATCTTTGTTAAGAAAGCTTCCCTTTCCCCACAATAACTTTGGTTGTTTTAAATATTCTTTTTCATTGGTAAAGTGGTTGTTTCACCATCACCATTAAATGAGTTATTTATAATGTACGGACGGCCAGAAGTCAAGATATTATTAACGAGAGAAAGCACTTGGAGAAGTTGTAGACTTTCCAAGGATTTTCTCTATCGTTCTGTCATTGGCTTCCCCTGCCAAGGTGTGTCCTGCTTGACTCTGGGGCCATCATCCTATGTCCATAACCCTTTGGTTGTATCAAGTGTCATAAATGACTTGGCACCATACTCCATCTCTTTGAAAGGGGTGTCAATGTAACCTGCAAATTTGTGGAAAATAAATGGCATGGTTATTATAGGCATGAGGACATGTTATGCACATATGGTTGTTACCAATCCTTGTCTCTCTTTCTCTCTCTCCCCCATATCCTGATGGGAACTTCAGGGAAAAAAATGGCAATTAAACTTCACTGCAGCCAATGATTTGGTCTCATCTTTCCGTTATTTGGCTTTTGATCATTTTTAACATTCAAGTGTCAGCTGAAACAAATCTCACCTTCAGAACAAGGTGCCTATTTAAATTAATATCTGACAAATCTGTTGGAAAATATTGGTCATACTTATTAGTCGGATTCTATGTCAAGGTGCTGTCCCAAGCTTAATGTTTCAAATTATGTGTAGCTCCTTCAGTTACGTAACTTGATAGTCTAATCAGTCAATGCATATTATCAGTAACTTTTATGAATTATTTTAATCTCTAAGCATATACCTGAATAAGTATGATGTTTTTCTATTAAGATAAATTTAACAAATAGTCTTTCCGTTCCAACAGGCATTTATTGGATGCCTACTGTGTGCCAGGCCCTTCACCAGTTACTGAGGCTAAGAAGAAACAGCTAGTCTTTATTTTCCTGAAGCTCATACACTAGAGCTTAGAGACTATCTAGTTCAATTATAATTATAATTTTTATGGGTGAAGAATATAAGACCCTTGTAAGTTAAATGGCTTTCTTAGGATCATGCAGTTAGAATCCAAGTGAGGACCAAAAGTTAGGTGTCTTGACAACTCTGCCCATTGCGATTTCTACTTCTACAACATTCTGACTCCCTCTGTCCAACCTGGGTGCTTTGAAGCCCGGGAAAAAAAAAGCCCTCGATGTGCTCAGTCTATTTTCCTTCATTCTGGAAATTCCAAATAGCTTTTTGGCAGCCTTCTATTGTGCTCAGTCTAAATCCCATTCTTTCCACTCTCAGGTAGCAAGTAATAGATAGGCTTTTTACACAGCTGGTAATCACTTCTTGATTGACTCCAAACCAAAATTAAACTCTCTCTTGCTAAGTAAGCTCATCTGGCTTTATGGACAGAGGCTTTTCAATTATCCAAGACCATCATACCTGCTCCTAAAATTGTCTTATTTTCTCTGTTATTATGGACTGCTTGAGCATATAGCAGTGAGCTATCAGCACTCAGAAAAAAATCAATTTTTTTTAACTTCTTAAATATAAGGATGTTCTTTGAGAGACCGTGGCATATTTGATGAAAGTTTTTTAGTACAATTTTTTCCCTTGACTGGTTCAGATTTAAACAGTCTAAAATCAATTCCTCTGGAGACACTTGTCATTTCTTGTCTTCATTTTAGCAATGTGGGTGAACATGTGTCAGACTTTACTTTTACCCACAGTAAAAAAAAAAAAAAAGGATATTAGTTCTTGGCCTTACTTCTACTGCTATATAAAAATAAACTGGCTTCTTTCCACACATTTAAGCAAAACTCTCCAAGAGAGTTTGGTCAAGAGTTTTGAGGATAAGGTAAGCACATATCATTACTACATTTGAATAATTTAGGAAATTGATGCTGGTCTGAGTTAACCCACTTTGAAAGAAGCAGCTCAGAGAACAGGGAGCCAAATTTGCACTCATGCTAAAATGTCATGCAGTGCCCTTATAGGTCAGGGACTTTGTGAATTCTGGCAGTAGAGGGTACGTGAGATGCTGCGTGGATTCTCATGAGCAGAATAATAGTGAGGAGGAGAAGGAGGCCAGAGGCCAGGTTCTAAACCAGGCAATATTCAGCGTCTCATATTTACACTCTTACAACCATCTGCAGAGGGAATAATAGTGAAGGAGTTTCATGCAAGAGGAGTGAATACCTATTAGATCCAAAGCAGGACAGGTTCTTTGTGTGCAGAAGGCATCAATCAATATTACTCAGTAATGAAGGGATGAAGGAATGGAGCCACCGTTAAATTTATTCTAAGGAGCTTGCCTAAACTCTGGTGTCACTCACCAGAGGTTATATCATATATATCATCAAACAGATATACTGCTCTGCATGCAATTGAAGCCTTAGGAGTCTATTGATAATATTGTTTCCATTGGCTCTTCCTGAATGTTAGAGACACAGACTTTAAGAGAACTCTCCTGCATTGGCCTATAACTCTACTCTAAGGTCATATTTTGGAGACCAAGAAGACATAACTTTGAACTCCCACGCCAAACCAAATGCCCATAATAGTTTTCCCATTGTGAAACTGGACTAGTGACCTTCAAAGCGGTGTGACTGGTCACGTGGTCCAGACTCAAGTCTTTTATCTCTTCTAAAGTTGGAGACCTAGCTCCTGCTTATCTCCACACATTCTGTTCTTTCCTCTTCACATTCTTTTCTCCAGACTTATTGAGCTACTTACTATTCTCTAAAAATTCTGTGTGATATCTTTCTCTAGATGTTTTTCAAGTACTGTTTCCTTTGCCAGATGCATTCTATCTCCATATTCGCCATCAACTGCTTCTAGTCTCCACCTCTCTTCACCTGAATAATACCTATTTACGCTCCAAGTTTCAGTATATATATCTCCATTTTCTCTGGCTCAGACTCTGTGAAGTGCCCCTTAACATGTTCCCATAGCACTCAGTGCTATCTCTGTATGAGCAATTATTGAAGTTGCTTGTCAAATTTTCATCCACTAGGACCCTGTGTTCCATGAAGTCACCATGACTTCTTTACCATTAAAGTCTCAGAATGAACACATTGTGGGTGTTCACCTCTTCCTTGGTGAGTGACACCAGAGATTAGGCAAGCTCCTTGGAATAAATTTAAAGGTGGCTCCATTCTTTCATCCCTTCATCACTGAGTAATATTTATTGGTGCCTTCCGCACACAAAGAACCATTCCAGGCACTGGGTAAACAATGATGAATAGAAGATAAAGTCAGACAGACAGTAAAGCAGGCTGCCTTTGTGGGATGTATAGTCTTGTTTTATAAATACATTATCACAGAAAATTCATACTGAATGAATTATTCTGTGGTTTAAGACATATTAAGAAAAAATATATAGCAAGTGTTCAAGTATAACCAAAAAAATAGTATCCAATTAAGAATTTTTTGTATGGTAACTCTTAGCACCACCAAAAGAAGACTAGCAAAATTATCTTTCACTTCAATTGAAATAATATATGATAAATGTTATCTAGATTTTTAAAAGAATGTATTTTCCTAGAAAGTGCAAACTTGGTGACAGAGCCTAAACTGAAAGTATCTATTTTCTTTGAAATAGACAAGGGTCTGTTTTCTTGTTTGTTTCTTTTAACAAACTCAGCTGTAAGGTATTTTTAGTAGGAAAAGTTGTGGTGTTTGCTATTAATAAAACAAACAGTTTTTTGTAAATTTTGTACCTGTGGTCTCCATAGCTCTTGGACATACCCAAACATTTCCTTGGATATCTTTATAGAAATTTTCATCATGATTTAGAAAATTACGTTGTAGAGTGAAGAAACATTCATATGAACAAATGCTGCAAGGGGAGTCTTCCAGAAAAGGACAGTCATGAACACTTACAGAAAGGAGAACATGTAGAATTTAATGCCATCTAATTTTTATCAGGCTAAAATAGATCTTTTCAACTTATGCGTATATGAACTCTTGTTTAAATTTAACAAGCTGAGTACCTCACTAGAGGAAATAGCTAGATGTACTTTAAAGTATAGCTGTTATTCCCAGGAATAATCACACATATTTAGCTAGATTCCCTAAAGCTTTCTTTTGTTTGTATCCAATATATATTTTTTTTCTCCCTTTGAAAATGTTTTCCTTCAGTGGCCCGCCATCAACTTTCTTTCTGTTCTTGAAGTGGAGAAGTGGCCACTGGGAGGATCAAGGACTTTTCTGAACAAGCACCACGGACTTTAATCTGAAATGTTTACAGCAGAGGTGTCAGATTCTGAAAGCCTTCTAGATTGTTCCCTGTTTGGTGACAACATGATCCAGAGGAGGTTAAGAGAATAATAGCAAATGAATCACATTTTGAATATCTTCTAACAATCTGTATTTAAGCCTGTATCCAGTTCTATAACATATTTAAAGGTGTTTCATTTTTCTGACGGCTTAATGAAAGTCATAAGGGCAAGTATTATTTTTGTACGTCTCACAGCTGTTCTCACCTCTAGCCCACCTACGGTGGCAGAATGCATTGAACACACGTTGAGAAAGAAGATCATGTGGCAATTTCAAATCAGGGAGAAGATTAAAAGAAATATTTTGTTGATTTTCCTTTTAAAAACATATTCACAAATTTGGTTTTGTTGCTTCTGAAATTCTGAAACAGGAGCTGAGGACCTATCGCAATGATAGTGCTCTATGCTTTAACTATCACAACGTAGGCTAAGATTGACGGGATTCGAAGGTGATTATTTTAGTACCTTCTTATTCATAAATATATACATGTATGCATATGTATACACATATATATGTACACATACATCTGAGAATATATATTCATATTTATACATTGTTCACATATAGATACATGTATCTGAGAATCCTGGAGGTGATGACAGGTGCAATAAAGTGTTCTTTAAGCCATCCTGATTTCTGGGGCTTGGTTCACTCTCTCTAACTAAAGAAAAAGTACTAGGATGGAGCAGGTGATGATTTTACTCACAACCAAAGCTGCTCTATGCTACAGTTGAGAAGCCTGACAAGTTCTGCTCTGCTGTCTCTTGTTGACTGCTGGGGATGGGCTGAAAGTCCCAGAGAATATGCTCATATCTTGCTATTCATAGTGGAGATTTGTTAATAAATATTACCAAAGTTGATCAATCAATAATTAAAATGTTAAGCATATTATATAAAATTAGAAATATAGGGCAGTAGAACTGAAACCAGAGGGGGAACTATCCAAAGTGTCAGACTAAACATACAGAAACAAACACAGAGAAAACCAAAAGAAAACTTCATTTATTAAAGGAAAGAAAGTAAAAGATTAGAAACAGAAAACATGACATAAAAGAAAGCATTTTAATATTTGCAAATAAACAGATTGGGTCAAAAACTGAAACCCAGCTGGTAAATGTAGCTAAATAAAATATTTAAAATATGTGGAAAGTGAAAATGAAAGTGAGAATAAGACGTTCTAGGAAAAATGCCAACAATAGGAAAATATGAATTGTATTGTCAATATTAGACACTTTGAGGCTCAATAATCTTTTTTGGACCAAGCAGCATAATATTAAAATAAAGGAAAAACTGCAGGAAATATAAGAAAATGTGACAAAATAGAAAGCCCAGAAATACATAAATCAGATATAGAATGTAGTTATGATAAAGTTTGCATTTCAAATCAGAAAAAGAATTACTATTTGACTTAAATGGTTTTAGGACAACTGGCTAACCATTTGAAAATATAAAGTTAACTTCCTAAGTTGTACTGTGTACCAAATTAAATCCAAATGGATGGAAATTTCACCTGTAAAACACACAATAAAAGTATTAGAAGAATAGCCAAGTATTGTGTGTCGTAAGTGACTTGCATGTATTAAGTCAAAGAGGATTGAATTTAGTTGCCCTAAGTAACACGCCTGATACATGGCTGACTGGTATTTGAACCTAGGCAAACTGGCTCCAGGGTCAATGCTTTTAAAGCAAGCTGTGGGTAAAAACAGACAAAGAAAGCAGATCTAATCCTAGGATGGGGCGTTCATTTTAAGAACAACATGGAAGGTTGGCTCTATAAGGAAACCTTGATGGATTTGACTACATGATGATTGAATCTTTTATATGTGAAAAGATACACACACAAAATTCAAAGTCAACTGAGAAAATAGTTACAATATATATGATATAAAAATTGTTAATATCCTTAGTACATTAGAAGTCTTACATAAATAAAACAAACTTGAAGAAAAATAGGGAAAGAACATACTAGAAAATATACTAACAATTAATAATTTTCTTAGTCACAAAATTAATTGCCAATCAATCAGTAAAACTGACCTAGTGGGAATCTATTCATTTTATGGAAAGATAAGCAATCTACTGCAAAAGAAAAATTGCAGGCTATAGAAACGATATAGTACTTATGCATTAACATTTTCCATGCCATATATATATGTATGGCATAGAAAACTTAATGTAAAATTGCTTGTAATTTTATCTCTCCTTGTCTTTTGATGGAAGATTTTGTTTGCCAGTAGAGTTTTTTGTAATGATGATTGGGAATAATGTGTAGTGAGACAGTGCAAGAATGAGAGAAACAGAAAGGGCAGGTAATAGCTACTATTGATTTCTTACTTAAAAATGTCTCTCCTTTTTTTTAAACAAATTGACATTTTGTCTGGTGCTCCATGGGCTTCTCCCTAACTTCATGACATGAGCCTTGATTAGACCAGCTGATGGTAGTTATTCTATTCCTCTTGCCTGTGATGGATTTATGCGTGGGCACAGGACAAAATCCTAACCAAGGCGACAATAGAATATCAGTAGGTGTTTCTGAGAAAATATTCTTCATTCTTAAAAAAGGACATGAGTAAAGGGCTTCTTCTTCCTGCTATTGGATTTTTTGGGGGTAAGAATGTGATATTTGTAGTTGTTGCAACAATCTTGTTGCCATGAAAGGAAAACCAAAAAACTGTGGAAGAACCAGGCTGAAGGCCTCACATTGTTGAGATGCTACGTAACTGCCCTGGACTCACCTTGCCTCTACCATTCTTACGTAGGAAGATAAATTCCCTGTTACCCAGAACTTTTGTTTGAACATGTATTTATTTACTTGTAGCTGAAAGTGTCCTAACAGATACAGAAAGGAAGATAGTTGTGTGAAAAGTTAATTTGGAAGTTGACAGGAAAGAGAAATAGAAGAAGGAAATAGAATCAGTGCAGATTTGAGGTTTTTCTAGAGCATTTGGAAGGCAAGAAAGCAAATAGATTTTTTAGGACTTACCAAGAGGATTTGGCAGAGGCCACCAGCAGGGTATGGAGGCTTTACAGAAGCTTTGCTGTATGTAAATTCAGTGGAATTACCCCTCCACGGTCTGTTTTAGAGAGTTTCATAAAGATGTGCATTACTTTCTGAATATTAAGTTGGGATGTGTCTTTCTGTTGGATGTAACTCCATGCAAAGAGTGGCACTCAGATAACTCAGCTTTATTAGGGTTTTGTATGAGATAAAATGAGAAAGTGTTTTCCTTGGAATAATAAGCCTAAAATATTTCTAGGGAGACAAATTCCATAATCAAATTAGTTCAGGAAAATATATATACTACTAACTAACTTCTTAAAACTTTAAAATGCCCATATTTTAGAAAAAAAGAATCCTGATATAAGAAAAGTGTTTAACCACGCATTTCCCAAGCCAAAAAATAGTTAACACTGAAGGAATTCCAGGAACTATAATCGCAGTGGCTTCTAGATGAGGGTGAGGGATCGAGGTATGAAGGAATGATTCCTCCTTGACAGAGAGCTGTAGACACTCATTGTCTGGGACCCCTCTACAGATGACCAATGTCAAATCAATAACAGCGTCGGGGTGCAGTCCCATCTCATCTTTAAAAGCATTATATCCAAAATGAAGTTCATACAATCTCTACTTTGTAGGATTTTTGTAAGAATTAAATTAGATTTTATGAAGATTAGAGGAAATGCTCCATTTAGAAAGTACTTGTTCCGTTATAAATATGCATTGTAATTATTATTAATATGGTTACTACGGTTATAATTAATCATCATTTCATGAAGAGAGTACTAAAAGAATGTAAGTTTCTGCAGAGTGTTGCAGAAAGCGGTTTAGCATCTTCTAGCAGAACTAGGTTGGTTCCTTAAGTCAGAGGAAGGGAGTCAGCTTCCCACCTTCAGCTGAATCATAGGAACAAGGACTTGAATGGGGGCTGGGTGCCAAGGGCTATTTGGAGCTTTATTTCTACTTTACTATACTTTTATACTAATTATACTGCTATTTTCTCAAAATATTTTTTGAATTTCTTTTTCGTAATTGCTACCAATACTTGAGGCACATTGATTTTGGATAGTAATCCGAAGTGAAACTTGCAGCGTAACCTTAATTTTTGGAAGAAGCTTAATATCAATTAGAAGTTAATCTGGTAAAAAGGTGGGCAATAGACTGGATCATACCATTTTTTGTTAAAAGTAAGGTATGACTGTAAAGGAAGCCCAGCATTAGTAAGTATTTACACTGGTATTGCGGTGTTTTGAAAAAGGTAACATCATTGGAATTCACTTACAGTGTTCAAGGTGACAACTTTGAAAAACAGCATTTCATGAATAAGTAAATGCTAGTATGTTAGTTATAAATAAATATTATTACTTTACACTTCTCTTTACCTGCCCCCACAAACACACTGTGGGTTTTATACTGATATTATAAATAATCTATATGATTTAAATTTCATAGAGATCAAAAGGCCTTGTTTACAAAGATTTTAAGTGATTTTGACAGGGAACTGAGTCATATTAACTTATAACTAAGAGGCGAGAATTAGATCATATTTTAAGATATTCTTGAGATCTGCTAAAGCAGTTGCTTGAATCATGAAGCATTAAAAGAGCCACGAAAGCACATTTTATGGCATTTCTTTAGAAATTGAGTGAGCATGCCCTCTCAAGGTTGAGGTGAGGCAAAGATGATTTGTGTGTTTAATTTATAGTCCAGCCAGAGGGCCAAGGGCCATGATTATTTGTGTCACAGACACACATAATAGATATGGAAATGGACGTTCCATAAATTTTCATGGAAAAGGAGTCCAATTGTCTCAGGAAAATCCAACACAATGTGCTTTATCACCTTGCTGGTGACCAGAGTCACTATTTATTATGTGTGCCCAGAATTCTATACAAAACAAAAAAGTTCTTATTAATAAAAGTTATATCTTTAATAGATAGTGCCCAGTGATCTCTTCCTTCACAAACTTCCACAGTAAGCTCATTGGTAAACTCTATTCTGCTTTTATCTTTATCTCCAATATTAAAGCTACATTAAATGGCAGATAAATAACAATATGAATTATTAACCTTACATATAAAAGTAGCACATATGTACTCTGGACTCAGAATGACTTGGTGAAAAAATGAAGTGACCACCCGTGTTGAAAATAGAAGAGCTTAGGGAGGCCCTGTGGGTTTTGTGATAATACAAATGTTCTAGTTTTTGTGTTTAATATGCGCATTGAAATGATGTGGGTCTAGTGATTGCTCTTTATTCTGGTGCTTGGTTACTTAAATTTGTGTTCCCCGTTGAAAGAGGCTCCCGTGACAGAGGCTGGTTATTCCCACAGTAACGCTGCAACTCGAGTGAGTGTTTTGTAATTTCTAAAATTCTGTTTTTCTCTGTAACTTACTAGGCCCAAATTCCAAGATTTACTTCCTACTCCTTTGACATTGGGCAAATTACTTTATACTCTTCCTCAACCTTGCTTTTCCTCATCTGTAGAATGAGAATACTTGCTCTACTTATCTCAACAGGAAATATGTTTTATTAAAGGCCTATTAGCTTCTTGAAGCATAAAATTGTAGTTTTGGTAGAGTTTGCTTTACTGTAGTACTTGGCATCAAACCTTTTTTTAAAATCTCTATAAAGACATCTCTCTATAAATGTGCTTTCCAAGGACAGATGAAAAGTGGTTCATTCTCTCACAAAATAAACTACCTTTATTCTAACAAAGCTGAACCTAAGCAGGTTCCTTCCAAATGATGACAAATATTTTTTAGCACTTTAAAATAAAATAAAAATGCACCATCCTACAGAGAGAAAAGGGCTAAATATAATATAATTATTATGGAAATATATAACCTATGTGATAAAGAATAACATGTCAGTTTATTTAAAATGTTGTTTAACTTGGAGAATTCACATACATGAGAAACATCTGAATTTCTAGGATGCGGTAGATATAGGGGATGATTTCAAGATTAGAGAGAATTTGATTTATTGTTAAAAATGAATTTCCTACTTGTTTTTTAATATCTTTACCACTATAATTCTTATTTAAAATCCAATAAACCATATATTTGTTTTACAAGTGAGAAATTACATAAAGTTTTCTAGGGATGGTGCACTCCACGGAGCCAATAAACAAATTGGCTTAAATATAACCTCTGCCAATTTTAGGTGAAAGGCATTTAGAAAAGCTCTTTCCCGTCACGGGTTCCAAATCGTCTATTTTAATCATGAAAATGCTTTTACTTTCTCTAGTGAAGATGGTGCGGAGAGGTTGGGTGAGGGAGTTGGTGCAAGAAGAAGAAGAGAGTACACTAAGAAAATGAGATATGTAACTTGTTTCAGACTCTACATTGATTATTTGAACACATTATCCCTAAAGATTCCAAAGTTAAGTGAAAAATGGAAAGGCTTATTGTGATTGCTTCTATCCCATCTGAGGGCTTTTATATGGTCCAAGGAGTAACTCATTCATGAAACGTAATCTCGGAAGGAGCCTCCTGCTGCACAGCATCTGTCTTAAACTGTATTACTGGCACAGTCACTCCCTCCCTTTACCTCTCAACCCACTGCCCTGTGACCTGGTGCCTCCCTCTGGTGGAAGATTCTTCTCTGCCCTCTTACTTTGGGCAATGGATATGAGCAAAAGTGATACATACTTTGAAAGAGATTTCATGATTCATCTCAGCCTCATGCTTTTGCCCTCTCCCATAAAAACAGCATGCCACAGACAGACTGCAACTCCACACTGAGTCCAGGAACGAAAAGACTCACAGCAGAGCCAAGCACAGCTCAAGACTACCACAGCAGCCATAGCCAAACCACAGTTTGTATGTAATGTGAAAGCAATAAAATGCTCTCTGAGGTAATCCACTGAGCTATGGGGGTTATTGGTTACAGCAGCAAAAATGTCCAATTGAGAAAATAACTGCTAAATCTTATGAACTGCTGTAACAAAAATGCCTAATATACATGACAAAGATTTTGCTGGACACCAGGAGGAAGAGAAACTGTTATTGGAAACAGGAAAAGTTTTATGCAGTGACAAAATATTTTGTAACATTCTTTTTGGAGATAGTTTGGAAGGCAGTTGATATACAATAAATGGCTGTGGCTTTGGGCAAAAAGGTTTTGAAATAGTACATTACTAGCATGAGTTGATGTTATTAGGTGCGTTTGGGAAGGCACTATAAGAAAGCTGAGGGCAGAAAAGTATTAGCTTGTTTGAAAGCAGGGATGAAAGGAGATAGCAATTCTGGAACTTGCAAAATTGGAAAATGAAATGGTTTCTCAATTCCAATCAGTAAAACGTAAAATTTTGAACTACAGTCTCAGGGCAAACACCAAACCTGGCCATGTCACGCTCCATGTTAAGATTTCTGAATGGCTTAGGATGGTCTTCTTATTGTACAAAATGACTGTGGTAAATAGAAGGGCATAATTCTACCAAAATCTGCTTAAATAGGCTTAAAGTACCTGAAATTACATCAGAAGCCAGAGTTAAGTTCAAAAGGAATTATGGGATATCATTGCTTGTAGAGCTGACTGTAATAAAATAGAATTTTTAAAAATATTTTGCTTTTGAGAAACTTCTATTGGCAAAAGTAATAAGAGCCTGGATCAAAGCCCCTGTGACTGTTCAAAGTATCAGCAAAGCCTTGATCCTCTGATGTTTGTCTCCAACTCAGGAAGCAGGCTGAGAAGGCTTCTCCATCCTGGGAGAATTTGAAGTCCAGAGAAGTCACATGGCCACGGCAGTTCTGACATCTGGGAAAACACTCTGAAAACCCCTTGCCCTGGAGGAGGCGATGATCTTTTATTGGGCTCTTGTTTTACTCCTCTGTTCCCTGTTCTCCATGGATTTTCACTCCATGATCTGGGAAGTTCTTTCTTTGCTGTTATCCTCCTTGGCTACATTGAAAGAGAGCAATGGAGCATCTTTAAATACAATTGCTTGATTCATGTTGGTCTTTCATTATACCTCTGCCATAAGAACAAAGTGTCCCAGGTAGGGGTTTATTCTTAAGTCTGGCTTCCAGAATGAGGTGGTGTTGGAGAGCTGATCTGTTCCAATGCAGTCGTAGCCTACCTGCAGCCTGCATGTCACATGAGTGGAAATAAATGGTGGTCGATGTAAGCCACCCCCTGAAATTTTGGAGTTGTTTGTTGTCCAAAACTGATTAAACATCATTTATCTTTCTGTTTTATTCACCAGCTTGTTACTAGTTTCTATGTACTCCTTCCATTTTGCAAATTGGAAAACTGTTCTAAAGGGAAAAAAAATCTTTCAAAGGTGTTAGGTGTATAGCTTCACAAGAGATGTATAACATAGAGACACCATCCCAACAGCCCCAGGATAATCACCAGCCCCCTAATTGCCACGTAAGGAATTGGTTCCCAGCTGCGATATACAAGTTTTTCCAACTCATGCAAGGAAGAACTATAAACTTACTTATGGGCACATAGGTGAAAAGAGGAAGAACCCAACATACAGATAGATATTATTGTAATAGAAGCATGGAATTCTTCACTCAGTCTTGTGCATGAAGTTAATCAAGGGACACATACTAATTGAAAAGGAGAGAAATATAAAAAACATTCTTCTGAATATGGGCTTTTAAAAGAGAAATATTTCTAGATGCTATGTTCTTTTCATAAGGGAGCCTCTGGAATCCAAGGATTCACTATATTCAGTGATTTCCTCTGATTATAGAATTTTTTTCTCAGTTTGGTACTTATTGTCCAAGCAGGAGCCTGCCTCCCGTATGCATGGTTGCAGTCTCCATGCCTGGCACACAGGAAGTGCTCACTAAATACTTGTTGAATTGAAGTGTATTCGTGATAAAAATGTGAAACCTGGTATAGTTTGCCATGGTTGTTAAAAACCATTTTTGCACAGCCCTCAAGCTAAGAATGGTTTTCACATTTGTAAAGAGTTTTAAACAAAAACGAAAACTCGAGAATATGCAATAGAGACCCTAGGTAGCCTGCAAAGCCTAAAATATTTATTATCCGACTCGCTACAGAAAATATTCGCCAACTCCTGGTCTAAAGTCAAAGAATGTTTCCTAGACTTAGTCCCAGGCATAGGGAGCTTATGCAGTGACACGTGTAATCTTTCAGATTAAGGAACAGCGTTACAAATAGAGGCAGATGCATATGATAGGAAGTTGCTGAGAAGTTATTAGCTTAAAAAGAGACAAGGAAGAAATGCAGTCTTTTTCTCCTCTACAGTGTTTGAGTTTTGTTGTGTGGGGATATAATGCTTGAACATGCTTGCTGCCATCTTATGACCATGAGGGGACAAGCCTAATGATAAAAGCCCACATACTCATGAGGATCATGAGTGAAAAGATGAGGGAAACCTGAGTCCTTAATGATGTCATTAAGCCTCAGAATTTACCAAACCTAGAAGTATCATAATTATGAATCTTTCTATGAGTAATAATATTCACAATTTCTCCCTATTGCTTGTCAGTTGATTCAAATTTTATATTCCTTGCATCTGAAAGCATTCTGAATGATACTGTGATTGGACTCCGGTTGTAAAGTAGAATAAACAGTCAGATATTCTTTGAAATATCTGCCTGAAGTTCATGAGCTGCTTAGCTAAGAAGACAACTAAACAAGTGAGCATCTCAGGTGTTGTAGATCTACGACAAGAAAAACTTAGCATGAATTATTTAATTGTTGTCATATTATTATAGTGAGCAAGTAAACAACAGTCCCAGCAAACTGAAGGCCATGATATTCCCAAATAAAGGATCATAAAATATAAACAATACTCCGACAAGTCCATTCTGTAACTTTGGGAAGACAGACCTAAGGCCTTTCCACAACCACAAAAATGACTTAAGCAGTCTCCTCTTCTGACTAACATAAGTGACTACTGCTTCTTTAGCAATGGTATCTGTAGACTAGCTTTAATCCCCCATTTCTTGGAATAAAAATTATTAAGATGTCCACCATTCCCACCTCTGACAGCATTCAACCAGAGCTGGCTCAAACTTCCCTAGTCCCTCTTTAAAATTACCAAGCTCAAATCCTAGCAGGAGCCCCTCCCAAGTCCCTATAACTGATAATCTCCATTTATGTTTTTCTTACTATAAAAAGCAGAGTAATTCGAACATTTTTTGTGAGAGGTATTTTCCTGGTGGTCATCTTTTTTAAATTAATAGACTTTATTTATTTATTTATTTGAGGAAGATTAGCCCTGAGCTAACTACTGCCAGTCCTGCTCTTTTGCTGAGGAAGCCTGGCCCTGAGCTAACATTCATGCCCATCTTCCTCAACTTGATATGTGGGATGCCTACCACAGCATGGCTTGCCAAGCAGCATCATGTCCACACCTGGGATCTGAACCGGCGAACCCTGGGCTGCCAAGAGTTGGAAGGTGCACACTTAACCTCTGTGGTACTGGGCTGGCCCCTAGACTTCATTTTTTTAGAGCAGTTTTATGTCTACAGAAAAACTGAGCAGAAAGTACAGAGAGTCCCCATATACTCTCCCTCTCCCTCCATTTCCCCATTAGTAGCATTTTGCATTAATGTGGTATATTTGTTGCAATTGATGAACCAATATTGATGGACGTTATTATTAACTAAAATCCGTAGTTAGAGATTATTAACTAAAATTGGTATTAATAACTAGTTAATAACTATTACTAGCTAAAATTCATAGAACTAGAGTTCACTCTTTGTTGCACAGTTCTATGGTTTTTTCCAAATTCATAATGTCACTGTAGCCATCATTACAGTGTCATACAGAATAGATTCGCTGCCCTAGAAGTCCTCTATGCTCCACCTATTTATCCCCTCCACCCTACTGCCCTGGAAACCACTGATCTTTTTACTGCCTTTATAGTTTTACCTTTTCCAAAAGGTCATGCAATTGCAATCATACGGCATGTAGCCTTTTCTGACTGGCTTCTTTCACTCAGTAAGATGCATTTAGGAATCATCATGTCTTTTCATGATTTGATAACTGATTTCTTTTTATCACTGAATAATATTCCATTGTCTGGATATACCACAGTTCATTTATCCATTCACCTACAGAAGGACATCTTGGTTGCTTCAAATTATGGCAACTATAAAGTGGCTGTAAATATTCTTGTGTAGGTTTTTGTGTGAACATATGTTTTCACCTTACTTAGGTAAATACCAAGGAGCGTGATTTTTGAATATCATGGTAAGACTATGTTTAGCTTTGTAAAAAACCATCTAACTGCCTTCCAAAGTGGCTGTACCTCTTTGCATTCCGTTTTGCAGACCTGCCAGCAGTGAAGGAGAATTCCTATTGCTCTGTATCCTCATCAGCATTTGGTGTTGTCAGTGTTCTGGAATTTAGCCATCATAGTAGGGGTGATGGGATAACATTATTGTTTTAATTCATAATTTCCTAATGATATATGATATTGAGTACCTTTTCATATGCTTATTTACCATCTGTACATTGTTTTGACGAGGTGTCTGTTCAAATCTGTTGCCCATTTTTTAATTGGGTTGTTTGTTTTCTCATTGAGTTTTGTTTTTGTTTTTGTTTTTGTGGAAGATTAGCCCTGAGGTAACATTCGCCACCAATCCTCCTCTTTTTGCTGAGGAAGATTGTCCCTGAGTTAACATCTGTGCCCATCTTCCTCCATCTTATATGTGGGACGCCTGCTACAGCATGGCTATGCCTGGGATCCGACCCGGTGAACCCTGGGCTGCCAAAGCGGAGTGCGCAAGCTTAACCCCTATGCCACCAGGCCGGCCCCTCTTATTGTTGAGTTTTGAGAGTTCTTTATACATTTTGAATGCAAATCCTTTATCAAATATGTGCTTTGAACCTGATGGTCTTCTGTTGTTGGGCTTTAGCAGCAGAGAGAAGACATTTTCTGAATAAAGCAGATGTCTTAGATGAAACCAAAATTGAGAAATTATGAAAAGGGATTAGAATTAGTGGTGAGGGAGGAAGGATGTTTTCCAATATTAAATCATCACAATGACAAATCTAAAAATATCTCATTTCGTTATTTCCGTATTTCTAATGGGGATCTGCTAAAGTTCTTCCCATGTGTTAGTTGCATGCTTAATGAAACCTTTTCCAAGGCTTTGATTCTGTTGTTAATAGCACGCTCCACATCTACCTATTATAGAATTGCAAGAACATCAGAGGGTATGGAATAGTTTGTGGATTTGAGAGTGGTCATGCCTTTTGCTTCTCATCAAGCCATCCAAGTGAATTTCAAGGAAATTGCCAGATACACTTTTAATTTCCAACATAGATGAAATAGGAAATATAATCTATGTCTTCCCCTACAAGGTTGAAATTGTGTGCAGTTCAATTCATATTTGTAAATTGCACAGCTGAGAATATCAAATATTATTTTTAGGAGAAATAAGTGTGCTTAAGCTAGAGGAAGAGGCAATATTGTCTCACCAAGTGGCCTTTTTTTTTCATTCAATTTACTTCCTTTCATCATTGCAGATGATAATAAACTTGAGTAAATATTAGATCTTTTTCCCTGTAAGGTTTAAGAATGTTCCAATTATAGAGAGACTAGAAATATATTTGGAGACTTCCTGTTATTTTTAGACTCACTAAAACCATAGCCTCTTCCAAGAAATGTGTTGTCTTTGCTTGCTTCCTACAATATTCCTCCCCCCCACCCCCCCACCAGGAGACATTCATCATCGGATGGTGAATTACCTGCTACAGTTTGTTAAGAAGCTGATTATCTGCCTTGTCTTTAAGGAGTGGCTAACTAATGGGTCCAGTGGGTAATCTATTTGTAAGCATGGTGTTCACAGCTTACTTTCAGAATACTTCAGTCTTTGGAATTCTGATGCTGGGTATCTATGAAAGCCTTTAATATTTCCTTGGCATCCTATATAAGACCCCCTGAATTTTTCATAGCAAAATATTTATAGTACTTTTTTTTCTCTAGAGTTGTGGTTTTATAAATATCTTATTGTAATCAATAAAGTTTGTGGGCAGAACTGTCAATCTCTTTTCTTTTAATAATTCCCAATGTCTGACTTTTAAATCCTAAAAACCCTAAAGATTTAAAAATCTAATTAGCTACCTTTTGAGCGCTGTTGACTTAAAGATCATGATTTTCCATCTTCTCATTGAAAGATGTCAGATGCAATGTAGAAGAATTTCCATAACTTTGTGTGGTGTATTGACAAATTGTCAGGAAAATAAACAGAAGTTATACAGAGACCCAGGGGTCCAGAAGTACTGGGAAAATTCTTCAATAAAAGAGTCATACATAATTTTGAGTTTTATGATTTTTCCCAGAAGAAACACATATTGTGCATAAATAAGTATAAATAATCCAACTAGAATTGTTACCTTGTATGATACCTACAATTATATATCCAGAAGAGCATTTGTGTTGAAAGTAGTATGGATGTTGAAAGTAATAGAATGTAATAGCTGTCCATTTAACTCATATTGTTCTCTGATAATATGTTGTTGAGACATTTTTATAATTGTCCTTATGACATCCACTCCAAGAGACAAAGGCATGAAATCCCTACCCCTAGAAACTCTCCTCTTCATCCATATATCCTTGGGAGAAGCGACACATTATGTTACTAAATTAGGAGTATGATTTAATAATTGAAAAATAAAGATCTTTATTGAGCATAAATTACACAGTAAATACTACGATAGATTTTTCATATGTATTCTCTCATCTTGGTTTTCTATCTTACCTCTGAGAGATAGGCATCTTTACCTTCGATTTGGAAATGTGAAAATCGAAGTTGAGAGATATTAGGTGCTAAGGCAGAGAGATTTTGAGAAGCAAATTATCTAGGAAGCATGAGACAGACAATTGCTTTGGAGAAAAGTGGATGATGAAAGACAGGAAAAAGAACTCTCCAGGAAAGGGAATGGAGGTGAGACTTGTGAATCAAAATATGTGCTTTATTATTTTCCCTTGTCTAGTGCTTTTAGTAGACCCAGTTCCAGTGTCTTCCCAGTCAAAACTTATTTTTTTCTGAGAAATTTTACCACTGCTCAAGTGGTGTGAACAATAGCACAATATCCTTCCACAATACACCTCTTTATCTTCAAGCAGTTTGAAGTGAGTTCCCGGTATTTGTAACTAAACCTTATACAGAGGAACTTTTTCTATAACTTTCTACCCACAGCAAAAGTAGAAAAAAATTTTTTTGTTTTCAATTTGCCTTTTCAGTCTTCATGATTAAAGGAAACTATTATTTGCCTCACCATAAGAAATTCCATGGCACTAAAAGTAAGCTAGGGCAAGAAGTTGGAACTGTAGATATATAAAAATTTATACCAACATATTTAGCCTAAGGATGAATTTTATAGAAATGAAGGGGTATCTCTCACTCCCTTGGGAGTCATTCATACCTTCACCATGGAAAGGTCTGGTGGTTCTGTATCCAGGCCTGTTCTGCACAAAACTCTACTAATTGTGTGCTTCTGGCTAGAGCTCTGTGAATGCTGTGCTTTGTAGTTTCTGTGGACTGTAAGTCAATAAACTTCAAAGGCTTCACAGATTATTTTGGGGCTTTGTTTCTAGAGTCATATTTTTGTACATATTTTAGAAAATGGATTTTTAAATTTCAGATGCCTTGAGACAAGGAGAAAAAAGAAACAAGAGAAAATCCTTCATTTGAATAACATATTAAACAGACTCTATATGTGTAAACGTAAGACAGTGTGTGTGTGTGTGTGTGTGTGTGTCGATGTGTGATGGGCAGGATTGTGAAGAGGAAATTCCAGATTCCATGCCTTTCTATATCACATTTGGTGATTACATTTTTAGCATGCTGGGAAGGAAATCAGGCACAAAACACGCATTATGTAAAAGATTTTTTTCTGTCTAATTCCCCCTGCACCCTGCTGAATACATACCCATTTATGTTTAATTTCACACAATCAAAACGTAGTCACATTTTGAATGGGAAAAGAGTTTAATCCAAGACAAGCAGTTACCTCGTTGTTTTTTATATCCCCCTCTTCTTCCTATTACCGTCTATAATGAAGACATGAAGAGCACAATACACATTTAAAAAAATTAAATATGTCTCAGTAAATAGGTTCAAAGAGTCATATTTTATTTACTAATTTTCAACTCTCTTAAAAACAGAAATTTGGTATTCTCAGATGATATTAGCATGTAGAAAACTCTATAGCTTTTCTTTAGTGGGCAAAATTTCCTTTAGACTATGGTTAGTGGGAAATATACATATATAGTTACAAAATGCTTTATATTTCATGAAGCATTCCCATATATGAATCAAAGATCTCACTAGATAAAATGTGATATTTCTCTGGTTTTTAAAATTTAAGGAAATTAAGGCTCGGGGCGGAAGTGCTTTGCCTGATGCAACTCTAATGAATAATTGAAATAGTACTAGAATCCAGGCCTTTTATCCCTGAGATCAAGGCTTTTACCTCATCTCGTTGTGCACCATTTAAACCCTCTGAAATAATGTGTCCAGTTATTTGTTCCTAAATTTCTAGCAACTTGAGAACAAAAAAAATAATCTAGAGGACTGAAGGAAACTATTGCAGTAAGAAAGCAGAATCTCTGAAGGAAAGATAGAATGGTCGAGATAGTTTAGCCTGGAGAACAAAAGATTGAACAGTGACTTGATGTGTCTTTAAGTAAAATATTCTTGTGAAGAAGTGTTCTATATCTCTGTCAACAAGATGCTGTAAATTATAGTGATGAACTACTGGGTCAGAAATGAGGTAACATTTACGGATAAGTGTATTAAATTTAAGAATAGGCAACAAAAGGGGTAAAACTTCCTTTTACTTTGAAATAATGAAAATAGACTCTTAGGATCCTTTCTATATCATTATATTATAACATTGTTTGTGGTTATTCAGGCTCGTCATATTATTTCTCTATTCATAGACCAAATTTCTGAATTTCTGAAGTGCTCAACTTTTCTGTATAAAGATATCTGTATGATGTGTTAATTCCCTTTGAAGTCCACGTTGCCTCATCCCCATTGAATTGAACATTCTAACTGGAAGGAGGCTCAAGATATTGCAATCTATCACATGATATTTAATTAACCAACATACCTCAGGGCAGATCCAAAGCTCTGCTCATGCAGCAGGAATTCCAATGCTGACTTCCCTTCTGCCTTTCCTCTCTTTTTGCTTCAGTTGCTTTTCTTTCACATTACATCAGTGATAAACTCCTCTCTGGATGGTACGATTAGAGCACAGCAGAACTGAGAATTCAAGATTTCCTAATGTGATTACTTCTTAGCTGACTTTGTTTAAAAAATAGCAGAGGGAGGAGAGGGAAATAAATATCACAGCAAGTTTGTCACATTTTTTGGAGCTTTTAGATCCACGTTATCAAGGAGTATTTTAATCTATACACAAGATTTTATGAGCACCTGCCAGTAATTGATCAGTAATTGAAGTATTGTGGAGAATGTAAGAGAGATCTAAAATATGGTCCCTACACATGAGGAGTTCAAAGTAGTAGCTATTGATAGAAATAACTTTATAATTAGATGCTAACTGACATGATACAGGCTTTCAGTGTTATAGGAGCTTACAAGAGAACAGGCTTGGTTGTGTCATTCAATAATAATTAAGCACTTACTATGTTTATTCATTTATTCATGTATTCGATAACCTTCTGTAGGATGATGGCTAAGTGTCATGAATTCCTGCCATCATGGAGCTATAGTGATGAGAGATTGGAGCGAGAAGTAATATAATAAGTAAACATGTAAATAAATAATCAGATATTAATGAGTGTTAAGAAGGAAACTAAAGCAAATTAAGAGAGGTAGACAGTGCTTTGGGCATGGGGAAAGGGTGTCATCTTATGTAGTTAGCCAGGGAAGCCTCACTGATTCCTTGAAAAAGCTGGAGGAGCAAGCCTTTGAGATACCTTGGCAGGATCATTCTAGGAAGAAGGAAGGCAAAGGCAAAGACTCAGAGATGTTTGGGGTGACTGAAATGGAGTGAATTTGGGTCAGAGTAGTAGGAGAAGACATCAGAGAAACAATGATGGGCAGATCACCTGGGGCCTTGTAGATCACTGTAAAGACATTGGCTTGATCTCTGAGATGGGAATCATTGGAGGTATTTGAGCAGAGGAGTGATATGATCTGACTTGTTTGTAAAACAACCTTTTTGGGTGCTTCATCGAGAATGGACAGTAGGAGGGTGCGAGGGGAAGTGAATCAGGGTGACACAAAAGGAGTTACTGCAATAACCAGACTGGATAAAATGGTTTCCTGGGGATCAGGGTAGCAGTAGCAATGGTGGAAAGTGGTTAGATTGCGGAGATGTTTTGAAGTTAGAGAATGTAGCAATGCTGATAGATTGGCTATGAAGTGGGAGATAAACAAAGACATAAAGAACAAACTTCAAATTTTTTCACATAGTTAAACAGAAGATGAAGTTTCACTTTGCTGTGATTGGGATAATGGTACAAGGATCAGATTTGTGGTGGGTTGAAAGATCAGAAATTTGATTTTTGGCCGTGTTTAGTTTAAAATTTCTACTAGCCATTTGAAGAATATTGAATAAGCATTTGTACACATAAGTCTTGAGTGCAGAAAAATATCCAGTCTGAAAACATAACTTTGAAAGTCATCAGCTCAAAAATAACTTGTAAAACATGAGACTATATGACATTATCAAGGGCCTGAGTATAGAAAGAGAAGAGGTCCATAGACTGTATTCTTGGGGAATCTACCAGCAATGGAGACTGAGAACAGGAACCCAATGAGATAGAATGAAAACCAAGACAGTGTGGCACCCAAGTGGAGAAAGTATTTTGGGGAAGATAGAGTAATTGATTATGTCAAATGTTGCTAGTAAGTAAATAAGATGAAAACTGACCATTGGATTTAGCACTATTAAGTTCATTGGTTACTTTAAAAATAGGTATTTCAGTGAATTGGTATAAGCACAAATTTTCTTGTAGTGAGTTTGAAAGAAAATAAGGAGAGAGAAATTTGAGATGTTAAATATAAATAATGTTTGAGAAACTTTGATGAAAAGGGAAACAGAAATGAAGTGGTAGCTGGAGGAGGGTTGAGATTATGCTATTTTGCTGTTGTTATTGATGGAAATAATCACAAAGAGACTGAAGAACTGATGAAGAAGGGAAAAGAAAGAAGAATTGCTAGAATAATCTTTGCACAGTGAGAGAGGATGAAATCTAGTACTCAAGTGGAGGATTGGTTGTGGGTAGGGAAATGAGCAGCTTTTTTATAATAAAAGCAAAGGCAGAGTACATGGTGTAACCCTAATCCTAATCTTAAACCTAATTTATGTGGCCACAACAACAGGAAATTGAGTAGGTATAGTGATGGGAACTTGTGGAGGCTCTCTTCTGATGTCTCTGTTTTTTCAATAGGATAGGAATAAATGTCATTGGCTAATAGTAAAGATGTGCAAGAGATCCTGGTTATTTGAAGAAAATAAAAAATGTGAATTTTTCCTTAAAGACAGTGGGAGAGTAAATGGATTGGTACAATGAGGCAGGATTGCCAAGCAACACTGAGTCCACTTGAGGTTACTGGTCATGAAATTAATGTAAACTAGAGAGCACATTTGTGGGTATTTCTCCAGTAATGTTTAATTGCATGAGTCTAGATAAAGACTATTTAAAGAGTATTTGGAAAATTAGATATAACTGGAATTCTGTTTTTGCCAGGCACTATTGTGAAGAGATGAATGGTGAAGACAGCAATAAATACAGGAAGGTGATGGTAAAGATGGTGCATGGTTTTTAATGAGTGAAAAAGAAGGGCATGAGAGGTGATGGGGCCAATGAAAAGAAGTCATAGATCAGTAGATCTATGTCTTTGTCTAATTAAACACTTATTGGAGTTGAACAACAAAATTAAGTGAGCTAGAAGGCAAGGAGTTGGTATGTGGAAGAATTAAGATGAAAGAAATTACAATTTTGGAGGGAATGTAGTTAATTGATAATGCCAAAGTTACTGAGAATGTGATTGTGAGTGTCTGATTCAGGGTGAACAACTTGAGTTTTGGAAGAGAAGAATTCGAGGAACTGGATGGCTAAAATATGAGTGACCACATACGTGAATACTGGAATCACCAAGAATAAAAGAGGAGGGAGGGGAATGTTGGAAACAGTGACAGCAGTGTGCAATGGACTAAAATTATCAAAGAGTGAGGGGAAGTGACCACGACAGCTCTTGCAGGAGATTCAAAACTAGGACAGTGTAGGACAGAGGAAGAATGCTCTGAAGACAGCAATGAGGAACAATCCACTCCATCACAAGGACTCATGATAGGAGAGGTGTGAGAATTATAGGCTTAAACTGATTTTGGTTAAACCAAGAAATGGAAGGGGAAGTTTAGAGAGGAGTTTGAGGATGTGGGAGATTCTGCTGATGAGAGACCACCAGTTAAGAGGGTATAGTTGTGAAAGTATTTCAGGAGCTGGATAGTTTTAGAAGGTGCAGTCAGAAGAGTTGATGTTCAAGGCAATCTGAGGATTAGATTCTGAGGACAAGGAATGACCTAGGGATTCTCAGCTTCTTGCATCGACGATACATTCAGGGATAAAGGGCACAATGGGATTTGTCCAGTTGATCTCAAGGCAGGCATTGATGGAGAGGCTTGAGAGTCAATAGGAGGGTCAGGTAAGGCAGTTTCCAAATTACACTAAGTTCTGGAGGCTTCACTTCACTTAGTAATGGTGATGTGGAGGTTGGGAGGAGTAAATTGGTCTTAAATGGAACATCAAGATCTCTGTGGCTTCCTCTTGTCTCCAGCTCTTGAGGATGATGAGCTAGGAAAGGTAGTCCTCACCAAAGCTCAAAGAGCACCAATATTCCCTCTTGTCTCCTTCCAATGGAAAACTGGTGGCCAGAGTAGTATTACCACATCCTTATTTAATGGACCACTCCAAAGTCAAGAGATAAGAGGTGGTATGAGAAACATCCAAGAAAAAGTGGTGTTCTACCCTGTTTTTCAGAAAGAGTTCATTGTGGAATTACTACTGAGCTTAAATGTTGACTATATTTGGGTACAAAAAGTCAGTATAACTTCAGTGACAGATGTAACTAGACTTGTGGTGATGATCACATTGTAATATATGCAGATGTTGAATTATAAACCTGTACACCTGAAACTTACATAACATTAAGGAAAAAAGTCAGTATTACTCAATGAGGTTACAAGAATCAAAGGCATTGTAGGGAGTATGAGAAGTTTGTCAGATGCGTGGTGGTCTTTGCTGCAGTGGAGGACACATGCTGGGAAGTAGTGAAGTATAATGTTAGCTTAAAAACTGGAAACTTTCATATTAATTTTGAAAGATTGCAGTATGTAGTGAGAACAAAATAGCATTACTTCTTTCTAGCTCTTCATCATCTTGATAGGAGACCAAAGACTCGGAAATCTCTGGTGGAATCTGAATGGTATCTCTTTGTGCATTCCTAGAATAGAAAGAAAAGTGAAATGTGTGAGATGGTAATGCTTCATGCATTTTGTGCTCAAATAATCTTTTTCTGTCTAACCTTGTAGTCAAGTAACCATTCCTTACAAACTTAATAATAATAAGCATCTCAAATATTACCTACTTTAAATCTTACCTTAATACTATGAGTTATCGTACAAGTTGGAAAAGTAAGGACCCACTCTAATGTAAGTATCATAAAAGCTGGAACTCTCTTGTTTATTGTACTACATTTTGTGTCTGATAGTGTCTCACAATTGGTACGTTCTTTATAAACATTTTTTAAATGAATAAATAAAGTTAAGTAACCTATCCAAACTGACACACAGAAAATAAAAGAACATACAATTTTCCATGGATAAAATTGATATTTTCATTGATGTAAAAAAAATGTTACTATCATGTTAACTTTGACAATATCATCTATATGAGTATTACTTCCTAATTTTCACTCATTGTCTCCACCCTGTTTGGAATTCCCCAAGCCAGGAAGGAAGAGTGACAATTTCTGTTGGTTAAATTCAATGTTAGTGATTGCTCTGTATTTACTTATGATCGATGCTACTGTATAGTCCTTAGTTATATTATTTTCTTAATGATTATTTTTGAGACTCTAACAAATCTAAAATCTATTTGGGAATATAGCATTAGAAAAAGTACAAAATGGGGCTGGCCCGGTGGCCTAGTGGTTAAGTTCAGCACTCTCCACTTTGGCAGCCTGGGTTCGGTTCCCAGGTACAGACCTACCACTCATCAGCAGCCATGCTATGGCAATGACCCATATACAAAATAGAGGAAGACTGGCACAGATGTAAGCTCCAGGCAAATCTTCCTCAGTAAAAAAAGAAATAGAAAAAATACAAATCAAATTGTGTATTTCTTTTCCAATTCCTTAACTAGTTAATCCTGTAGTATATTCCGTCATTCATAATATTCTAGTTATAAAATGTATGTCATAAAATTATTCTATTTAACAACATTTTTGAAGGACTTTATTTCACTTTAATTATATATCAAATTCTTATACTTATTTAGGGGATTTTTGATAGATTTTCTGTTTTCTTCAATTAATTAAGTTTATGCTGGTAGGAGTACTAAGCTATTTAAATTATTTTATCTTCATATTAGCTTTAAACAAGATGATTTTCAAATCCTCACTCATTATTATTACTTTCCAATATTTTTTTGGTTCTTCTAGCTGATTTATTCTAGGCTTGTTGCCTTTTAATAATTTTTAATAAATATTTAATGTTTTTCAAGTTTCTTATTAAATTTAGGTGGTCTTATTTTGTGCTTGTGTATATATGTTAATTGTGATAAAAAACATTTTATTGTAATTCTATATGTTGTTTACAAGAAATATTTAATATACAAGGACATGGAGAGATTTAAAGAAAAGCATGAAAATGTATATAGCAGGCAAATACTATCCAAATAATGTGAAATTGCAATTTTATTCAGACAAAATAAACACCAACAAGAAAAGTCATTTCTAAAAAACAAAAGTCATTCCACTACAAAATGATGAAAAGTTAAATTCTGCAGAAAGATAGAGCAATTCTAAAATTGTATGTTCCTCATAACATATCTTCAAAAACATATACGGCAGAATTTTACAAGACTACAGGGAAGAAAAGACAAATTCTGGAGGAGAATTAGAGGCGATTTTCATAGCATTTTGTCAATCATTGATAGGACAAACACTAAACAATTACTGAGCAACACAATAACAAGTTTTCCTTAATTGAACCCACAATTAAAACACATATTGTTTTACTGTATAACTGAAAACTTTATAAAAAATTGCCTCTGAACTAGGTAATAAAGTGATTTTCAACATGATTCAAATGTAAATATAATCACACCAGTCCTCGAATCAAATGCTTTCATACTGGAACTTGATAAAACACATATAAACTGTACATTTTTTAAGGAACACTCATCTAGATAATTGATAAGCCATGAAATTTAATAATATAAATTAAAAATTATTAGAATTTACTAATAATTTACACACCACCTATTGTAAGTTGTGTGGTGAATTCCCAAATGTTAAATTTTATGTTAAAAAAAAGTTCTAATAAAAAAGCTAGAATAGCGTAAGGAAATAAACACAAAGCAATTGGAAGTAAAGAAATGCAAAATTTAATAGCAGCAGTCAATAAAATAGAAAATAAAGATATGTTAAAGAAAAGTTATTTCTCTGTAAAGACTAGTAAAATAGACAAATCTCTAGTAAAACCGATCTGTAAAAAGATGGAGAAGACAAAAATAAGCAATATGTTAGGGTTTTTAAAGGGCCCATAACTAGAGCTATAGCAGCAATAAGTCAAGAAAAGGGCGCTATAAATAGATTTACAGCAATAAATATTAAAACTTAGAATAATTGGAAAAATTCTGAAAAAATATAATTTAACAAAACTGACTCAAGGTAAAAAAGAAATAGTTCTAAATAGTTCTATAAAAATTAAATGAATTGACTTTATATCAAAATCTTAGCCCAAAGAAACCATCAGATCCATATTCTATCAAATTTTCAAAGAACAAGTAATTCCAATCTTATACAAATTTCAACATTATAAGAGGGAGAATAAAATTCTAAAAATTACCCTAAGATACTAACGTCACCCAACAACAATTAGAAAGAAATAATAGAAGGTGGACATTTTAGTCGAATCTCACTCAAGAGTATGGACAAAAGTATTTAAAAATATTAGCAAAATGTGTCCAGAGTCTATCAAAAGATAAATGCATCACAATCAACTTTGATTTATCCTAACAATGGAATGGTAGTTTGATATTACAAAATCATTTATTGTAATTTATTGTATTAGCATATCATCTCAGTAGATGTGAAAAATATGTTTGATAAAATTTAACAGCTCACTATAAAAGATTTTGACAAACTGGCAATAGAAGGAAATTTTTTTAACTTCATAAAGAGTTTTTAACACAAACCTAGAGCAATTAATCATTTTCTTTACCTTTTCTTTAGTATCAGGGAGAAGGCAAGAACATCTATTGTCAATATTTCTTTTCAACATTATCCAGGAGAACTTAGCCAGTACAGTAAGACAAAAAAAGAAATAAAAACTATGAAGATTGGAAATGAAGAACAGACAACTGTCATTATTTGTAGATGATATGATTAAGTAGAAAACCAAAGTACCTATAAATAAATTATTAAAATCAATGGGAAACTTTAGTAAGCTGCTGGATATAAGAACAATATATAAAATAAATTTCATTTTTATACATAAGCAATGCAAACATTTTGTTAACACTGAAAGCATCCTATCTACTATATGCAAAATATAAGAAATAAACATATTCTGAATGAGAGTTCTTTAACATTTTTCCCTCCTGAACAATGAGAATGCATTCTTCTTTGGCCCTTTCACTGTTCAATTTGATTTCATTAAAATTCTCCCCTCATCTCTGAAACTTAAGGGCTGGATAATTATAAGACCAGTTCAGTTCTCTTTCAGACTGAGATAAGCAGGAAGGAAACTGGAGCTGTGAGCAGTACTCGTAGGATGATCTCCAGATTTTTGTTATTTTTCTGTGAGTGTTGATACCCAGGCTGCAGGGACACTGTACATAATGTGCTATTTCTCCTGGCCTCCACTCCAGCTATAAAGTATAAAACTGTCTGACAGCCCTGCCTCCCGTCTCCACCATCACCACCACCACCAAACCTGGCCCTACTTCTTGACTCATTGGCTATGCCTTCAGTTGTATTCGTCCTGTAGATTTCTCCTACACTGGAATCCAACATGGTATATAGGTGCATTTCCAAGATCAAGCCAAGTGTATAAAAATTCTACATTCAAATTGGGAACAAGCCAATGCTAGTAACAATTTGTCACTATTAAGATTCACTTCTCAGGATTTTTATATTGTTCTTTCTGTCCACTTTGTTTCATGAACAAATGCGTCTATGGGGCAAAATCTGTCAGCATAATATCCTGTGTATCCTTTTTGCTGTGCTTAGATTCCCCTTTTTACTATTTCAACACTACTATGAAACATTTGTCAATGTGCCTCTTCTTTTAAAATTCATATAAGAAAAAACCATCTGCTTCTGGCACATTCCCAGAGCCTCACTATTGTGAAACATTTTCCCTAATTAAAAGCATTCATAAAAATTAACTGTAAAGAGTTAGAGGCAAGCTTACTTCAGATTAGATCCTATAAGAATATGAAAAAAAAATGTGGGTTTCATGGCCTAATGCTCTCTGCTGGGCAAAAGGCTAGATGTGGCTTTGTTCAAGGCATGAGTTATACACTTAATTTTACACATTAAAATTTAATAACCTTTTAAATGTAATAGGCCTTTACCAAACAGAATTTTTTTTCCTTTTCCAATAGCATAATTTCATAGTATTATAGGAATAATAGTTTGGAGCAGATTTGATAAGGATTTTTTTTCCAGTATACATTTAACTATTTTTCATGATTTTAAAAAACTTTTTCTTTAATAGCACTGCAATTTCTTTCCAGTTCTGACAAAATTCTGAGATAAAATGGTTTAAAACAGATTATTATGCTTCTTTTGACTTAGAGAAAAATGAAAATTATTCAAGTACAATACTTTTCATTGTCTTGTTAAATCTATGATTGTATGTACATACAGAGCTGTTTTCCATTCATCAAGATTTATGGGTTTTTTAAATTAAGGTAATCTTGGATTGGTGAAAGCACATTGTGAAAAAATGTCTTCAGACGTTTTAAGAGACAACTAGAATAGGGAAAGCATTTTTATAGGTGGGAAAAATGCTTGTTTCACAATACACTTATTTCCAAATGTTCCTGGCAAGACTTTCACAGGACCTTAATTTTACATTTGTTTCTCCTGTGCACTTTTTTATTCCCCACCAAACAAATGAGGTGATGAAAGAGATTATAGAGTGGCAGAGAGAGCTGTTGTTACACTAGGTATCTAGGCAACCAGTGTCTATTCCAGCGTTTTACACAAAATTCAAAATCTTAAATTTGTGTAGAGTGTTTTACACTTCACAACATGGGTCCACATTTACGTGATCTCTCAAGGCTGCTGCCTTATAAGGTATAAGAAAAAATATTATAATTATTTAAAAATTATCATCATTTATATTTTGTGGGTAATAATGCCAAATATGGAGTAGATTGAGACTATTTTGGATATCATAATAAGTGGTGAACACAAAATTTGACTCGGGAATTCTGATTCCATAACTGTTCTTCTATCTCGCTATTCACAGTGAATTTTCAAATCGTTGTTGACTGATTGGCTAAATGAAAATAATATTTTCTCACAGCTTAAAAGCATATACAAGTAACTTTAAGAACATTTTAATGGTCGCTGAAAAATATTATTCACTAGAAGATTATAATTTTAAGATTTTGGAGGCATCTGCATTTCCAATGACATTATTATTTTACAGTGTTCACCAACTTATAGAAAAAATGCACAAAGTAAAATAATTTAGAACTCAGTGAAAGTATCAAGGTTACAAAGTTTCTTAACTGAGGAGCTGTGTTTAAACTATTTTAAATAAAGTTCATATTCCACCCAGGTTTAAAACCATAAGATTAAAACTTAGGTGTGGTCCACATTCATATTGCCTATAATCAAACGTACTGTTGAGACTAGCTTGACCAATGGCCAGAGTGAGAGGATTTATCTGACTTATATGAGACAACAAAGTATTCGATTGAAGCCAAAAAAGAGAGCACAAACGCCAAGTTATAGGAAGATAAAATAGGAATCTGGAGAATTGATAGGGACTAGAGGTGAGAATCAAATTTGTAGGATGGTATCTCTTTTTAGGGTAAGAAAAAAGATTTAATGAATATGAGTAAGGTCAAGTTGGGTGAAAAAAGTCAGAGATCATACCTGATTACATGGAAAAACTGTTGGCACTTGTAACAGGGCCATAGTGAGTGAATGAAAAGATTCTTTAATAGCTCAGGGCAGAATAGACGATATCTTGTCTAGTATTTCCCCAATATCCCAGATGGCATTCTGTTTCCCTGGTAGAGAATATTCTAAGTACGCTTGCACACAGACCTTAGGTAATTTTTATCATTCTTAAATCGACAATACTCTTGAAATGGAAAGCATTCTGTACGTGAGGACTATCTTGACCCTAGTAGTAAGCATTGGAGCTGACCATGGTACTGGTGAAATGTACTGCTTCTGATAATGTATTTTTCCCTCTATAATAACAGATGGGGCAAGCGTCGAGAAATGCGTAGCGTGAGGAATGTTGGATCCTAATACGATGAGCAGAATAAATAAATGCCATTGGGTTGATAGCATCCATTACCTAAAATGTATTAGGGTGGCGATTTTACAGTTTTTATCAAGGGAGAGGATGTGGTATCTACATACCTGTTATTTGTATATTTGCTTCTGGTTACCAACATCAATATGACTTTTGCATGACTTTTTCAGCACCAGTGTGTGTCTTCCTGAGTGAACGACCTGTAAACTTCCTGAATATTATCTAGCTGATGGGATTCCAAATGCTGAAAAAAAATGACAGAACCAAAGACAGAAGCAGCAAGAGCCATCATTTCAAAATTCTTTTCTACCTCTTTTTAGTCTAGTCTAGTCTAGTATGTATATAAATAAAACCTATGTGTCACATAGGTTATGTATAAAGTTTGACTTACTAAATTTTTCACTTTGGTGATATCTCTGAGGGTTTAAACAAATATGGTTTATAATAAATTGATTCATTCAAATATCTGAACCCATTGTCAAAGTTTGTAAAAATATTTTACAATTAACTTGAATTTGATAATAGTTTTATGGAACAAATAAACTCATAAATTTATAGGCAGAAATACCAATAACTATGATTGATACATGTTCCTCTGCACTCTTGCCATTAGTTTGAAAATAAAATGTAAAAATGTCACCAGTTCTTCCAAATTTAATCAGTCCCATATGAATTTAGAAATTCCTTCTTGTTTATTTACCATTTGAAGCAGAAATTCTGATATCATTCTAAAACTGGAAATACCTATATTCCATATTAATGCTATGTTATCGAATAATCCATAAAAAGGCAATTGAAAATACATAGAAAGGATTAAAAAATGTTCATTTCTTTCTTTTCCTTTTTAAAAAACTTGGATGTGTTTAAAAGAAACTTGCCACTGATAATAAAAATAAAGTAGACTAAATTTTACATATATACAAATTTATAGACCAGAAATATGTACAATAAGTAGAGTATAATTTTGAGAGATTATACTTCAATTGGGTCAGGTAGTCAAGTAATTTGAGGTCCAAATTCATGGAATATTTGTTCTATAGGTTGGCTTCCCTGGAAGCAGATGCTGAAACAATAACTGGGGTGAAATATGTTTATTAGGGATCAGCACATGTGAAGGGTAGGAGGGAAAATACAACTGGATAGAGGAAAAAATTAACTTATTGAGGTTCAACAAAGTCTCCATTAAGCCACTGAGAGGATTTGAAGACAGAATTGCTACTTAGAGAATCCCACATTGGGACAAAAAGCTTGGACAATTATGAACCTTTCTCATTTGGTCATCAGATGTGGGCTTCCCTGGGAAAGGGATGACTTTGGGTGAGAAGTTATTGTGAAATTACTTGCCTGTTCCAAATATTGTGGTTATGTTTGAAGAAGAGTCCTTATTTTTCAGAAATACTGAAATATTTATGAATATAATTATATGTTGTGTGTGATTAAGTAGAAAAGAGTAGAGAAGAGCCAACTTCAAAGAGTTTCCAGTGACCAAAAATGGGACAATTTGAGCATGCCACCCCCCCAAAAGACCACAATGTATCAAAACACCTAAAATATATATACATGAGTTCATAGGAACATTTTTAAATAGTGTCATTTTAGATTGCTTGAGCATCTACTCATTTTTTTTTAAAGATTTTATTTTATTTTTTCTCCCCAAAGCCCCCCAGCACACAGTTGTACACTCTTCGCTGTGGGTCCTTGTAGTTGTGGCATGTGGGACGCTGCCTCAGCGTGGCTCGACGAGCAGTGCCATGTCCGCGCCCAGGATTCGAACTGACGAAACACTGGGCCGCCCGCAGCGGAGCGCGCGAACCTAACCACTCGGCCACGGGGCCAGCCCCAGAGCATCTACTCATTTTTGAAAATAAATATATGAGGGAAACGACCTAGCACTTTTTCTGCCTTTCTTGTACAAATGTATTTCAGAGTAACCAAATAACGGAGAAAAACTTTTTTATAAGAAAATTCATATAATAAATGCAGGAGGAATGGTAGAATGGAAAAATTATGGTTTAGTAACACAATAAAAGAATGAATTTAGGTAATGATCATCAAGGAATGCTCATATATTAAGCAAAAGATTGATGGAGAAGCTAATTAATAAATCAGATTGAAACAACTGAACCAAGTGTTCAATCTGCCCAGTTGGACAATTATATATATTATAGACCTCCTGATAAGATACATTAAGACTTACCTGGTACCTTCTATAGAATATCCCCACCAATAATTAAATCTATCTTGATTAAGTCACTAGCTTTGAGTTTACAGAAAATATGGAAGATAGAGGAACAATATAAATAACAGCTAAATCCAAATCCCAAAGGAAGAATGTGGAAAATCTTACAAGATAGGTTTTTCAACAAATAATTGATATAAAAAAGAAAGGGAAGAAGAACTACCAGGGTTTGTGGGTTTGGGTCCCGGGCATGAACCTACACACTGCTCATCAAGCCATGCTGTGGCAGCGTCCCACATATAAAACAGAGGAAGATTGGCAACAGATGTTAGCTCAGGGCCAATCTTCCTCACCAAAAAAGAAAAACAAAGAATACTTATAAGACATACTAACCAGATGCAATTGTGTGGATCTTGTTTGGATCTTGATTTGAACAAATCAAATACATATAGAAATTTTATCATGGAATTAGATGACATTAACAAAATATTGTTAACTTTGTAGGTACAATAATGTCATTATGGTTTTGTTAAAGAGATCTTGCTTGTTCAAAATGTGCAAGTTATTTTTGCCCAGCTTTACTGAGATATTGTACATTGAGTTATTTATGGGTGAAATAGTATATAGTGATGGTGAGTAGGAGAATAGATGAAATGAAATTGCCAAAAGTTGAAAACTGTTGAAACTGAGTGATAGGTGATAGGTACATGGGAATTTATTATGCCATTCTCTTTTATATATGGTTGAGAATTTCTGTAACTAACTGTTAAAGTATTAAACTATTTGCATGAACACATAAAAACATTTTTCTCAAACTAGCATACCAAAAAACAAATGTCATAAATGACAGAAAATATGTTGGATGGCAAATCTGGATTCAAAAGAATCTTGGCAATCACCATTACAGGATCAATCCTACAAGATAAAATTTAACACAAATAAATGCCATTGCAAATTGTCAGAATGAGGGTAAGCTTACTTAACTGCAATTTGTGAGAAAGAGCCCACATCGTTTATTAAAAATGGATTACACTGTGTTTGATCGAAGGTTTTTAAAGCAGTGGATGTAAAGAAGTAATTTTCGTTTTGTTCTCATTTCATAACAGGCTAACTGAGAGTTCCTTAGTTCTGCAATTTTAGTTATATAAATAACGAGCTTGATTTTTCTTTCCTATCATCTTAAACAGAGTATCCTGGGCAGAATTTGTTCATTGTCTTGGTGTCTTACATCCCTGTTGCTCATCAAAGGCACTTGCTGTAGTATTCTCGACAATCTCTATGGATACGGAGTTGGATAGAAGAGTTTCCTTATGTGGCTAGTTCTGCTATTCTTACTCCCTCCTTAGCTCGCTCATTGCCAAGTTCTTACTTCTCAGTATTTCAGCTCTTCAGACTCAGAGCCTGCTCTCTCCCCAAATGCCCAAATGATGGAGCTATCCTCCTCCACTTTTCCAAGCCATGGTATATCTTGAGGTTAGATCAGTTTCACAGGGGTAATTAGATTGGGCATTCTTTTGGAGGTCTCTATTTTTTCAGACTCCCCCCTACCCCCACCTAAAATTTTATTCAGCTAGCTGAGATTGGGAAGAACAAACACCTCATTTGAACACAAAGGACAAAGGGACTATTGCTGAATATAGTAACCATTGGCACTGTAAAACACTTTCTTACTATTGGTTTTAAGTCTATTAAAGTTCAATCCTTGGCTTAAAAAATATGAGGGGTGAGAGCAACATTCAAGTTTGCTAGTCAAGGTTTCCAAAACTTGAGTCATTAAGTGAAGTTGTGAAGTGTAAAATCCTTCACAATTTTTCTATATAAATACAATTATTTATGTAACATATTTTATTAAATTGAATCAGTTGTTTTAAATAAATTTGTTTAAGTATAAAAATTTATGTCAGCACCATGATTGTACCTTTTTCATTTTTTGCATTTTCAAAGTGGCTTTGAAATATTTACAATGAGCAAAGTACCAAATTTTCAACTGCATGCTACCTACAATGATCTTGCTTACTACTATGGAAAAACTGTAATATAGTACATCCATGTGGTTCCTGAATTTATGCCACCTCCACACTAGATGCAAATTCCCAATGTCAGAGATATTTTATTCTTCCAGTTCCTTATCACCTAGCATGCTGCCAAGCTCACCTTAAACACTCAGTAAATGCTTATTAAACCTGTTTGTAGAATTAATAAACATATCTAACTAGAGACACCACAACTCAAAAGTCCATGTTGTTATCAACTTGGGTAAGCTTTCAATTTAAGGAGCGACATTTTTGAAATAACCACCTTCCACACCAAATTCTCTGAATGCTATATTGGCCAGCACTGCTTTGATTTCTCTTGAAGAATACCACAGATTTAGATTGTAGAGTTGACTTATTCATCACATGTAATTTATCCACCCCCAAATACTTGAGATATTGAACATTTTTGTGTTTGTTAGTTTATAGAATGTAACAGGGACAGAAAGCAGATAATTTCCTCATTATTGAAAGTATTCGATTGACTTTTATCTGAAATATGATTCTGCAGGTGCATTTTGCCTATATAAATTATGGTTTTAAATTTCAGTATTCTCTAACAACCACTTTTGATCCTTTGATTTAAGAAATCTGTAGGTTATTTTGCTGCCAAAATGATGTTGAAATGTTCTAAAAAGAGAGAGATTTGTTTTTTAAGGAGATTGGTCCTGAGCTAACATCTGTTGCCAATCTTCCTCTTTTTCTTTTGTTCTCCCCAAAGCCCCAGTACATAGTTGTGTTTCTCAGTTGTAAGTCCCTCTAGTTCTTCTATGTGGGATGCTGCCACGCATTGCTTGATGAGCGGTGCATAGGTCTGCGCCCAGCATCCGAAACAGCAAACCCCAGGCCGCTGAAGCAGAGCATGTGAACTCAACCACTTGGCCACAGGGCTGGCCCAGAGAGAGAGATTTTTATGATGACCAATAAATAGATTCAAATCATGAACATGGAATAGCTGTGGATTTTAAAACTGCTACCTTATATATCAGGAAAAATGGCCCAAGTGAAGGAAGAGCAGGGCATGCAAAGCCATTTAGAATTATTGGTGCTTTGAAGATCTGGGAATAGAGTATTTGTGTATTTATGTTGAAGAGAAAACTGAAATTTGTTGCTTTATAGAATCTGGGACATGTAGAGGCTGATAGCTTCTAAACCTTAATTATTTCTTCTAAGAAAAATCTCACTATTATCATTAGGATATTTGATACAAGCTCAGTTACTTGTAGTATTAGGTCTGTGGTCGAGTGGGACGGGAAGGGTGACAGAAAACCAGGAGGTGAGACTAAAGTAGTTGCCACAAAGGGAGCAAATTTCCAGCCGAGGAGTATATAATTGAGACAGATCTAAAAGTAAGTCCTCTGGTAGGCATGGTGTTTTCATACATAAAAATTTTCTATCAGTATTTCATTTAATCTTTATCATTAGAAAAGCTTGCCTACAATGTTGAACAAATGTAAATAGTTAAGTCTCAGCAATTCAACATTTTAATTGGCTTATGAATTAAGTGTAAAATGTGCTAGTAATAAAGTGCTAATTTTAAAATCCTGCCAACAGGTTTATTAATTCGGCATGCGCTTATTTAGCACTTACTCTGTAAAAGATGCTCTGCCAGATCCTAAAGAATAAGATAAATAAGACAACTAGACAACGTGCACACATTTCGATTGTAACAGTTACCACAGTGCGTTGTGATTGCTTTTTTGCGCATTTGTCTGGCCACCTTTGCTTTCATTATATATGGATGCATACATGTGTGCACGCACACTGTGTCTTAATATGAAAAACTGTCCTAACTGAGTAATAAGCAAAATGTTTGAAACATGCTGCACTTACCTGTGAGTTGCCTGAGTTTGGAGAACTGTGGGCTACATGAGAACAGAGACAATTTCAGGTGTTTCTCTTGCATCCCACGCTATAGCTAGAATGCTGTAGGCGCTTAATGTTTGTAGAATCTTAGGCAAGAGAAAAAAGGAGACATTGTTGTTAGAATAGTGATCAAGTTCCTCTAACCATTAAACCTCAAGACAAACTATACCATAAGCAATAAGGTTGGATTATTTTTATTCTATATGCCATCTAGGTAATTTCTTTTTTTTCTTTAAAGATTGGCACCTGAGCTAACAACTGTTGCCAATTCTTTTTTTTTTCTGCTTTATCTCCCCAAATCCCCCTGTACATAGTTGTATATCTTAGTTGTAGGTCATTCTAGTTGTGGCATGTGGGATGCAGCCTCAATGTGGCCTGACGAGCAGTGCCATGTCTGCGCCTAGGATCCAAACTGGCAAAGCCCTGGCCACAGCGGTAGGTGAACTTAACCACTTGGCCACGGGGCTGGCCTCATCATCTAGGTAATTTTAAGGCTACTCTTTAGGGAAAAGAAATGTCAACAAAAAAATTCCATCATAACAGAGAATGTTTTTTAAATGTGTTATTGCAACTTGCTAGGTGAAATGTGAGTTAGAGCTGAGCAGGGGAACAAGTGTCTCAAATCTTGAGTTGAAATTTCTCAAAGTGGGCAGCAGTCAGACTTTGGGATGAAGTTTAAGAAGTGAGGTTAAAGCCCTAGGGTGTATACAGAATAGGAAGTACAACCCCAGCTTTAAGAAGGTGTGGGCTTCGTAGCTGTAGCAATGGGAAAGAAAAATTAAGAAGGGAATGACAGGGACCGGCCCCCTGGCGGAGTGGTTAAGTTCTCGCACACTCTGCTCTGGCAGCCCGGGGTTTCACCGGTTGGGATCCTGAGCACCGACATGGCACCACTCATCAAGCCATGCTGAGGCTGCATCCCACATGCCACATCTAGAAGGACCCACAACTAAAAATATACAACTATGCACCAAGGAGCTTTGGGGAGAAAAATAAAATCTTAAAAAAAAAAGAAGGCAATGACAGGAGCCCAGATCCTCAGCTGGCTAAGTGACCAATGATGATGCAGAAGATGGGGGGAAATGGAAAAGGGGTGAATGAGTCTTGCAGTGGGGTTGCAGGTCATAGTGAATCTACAGCTGGATCTCTATGAAGTTATTGGCGCTGCCATAGCAAACACAGACCACATCGAGAAAATGTAAAGTATGATCAGTTTGGTTGAAGTAACAACGATGTTCTAGAAAAATATACAGCAAAGACAGGTTTCAGATAGAATGTCCAGAGTAACAAATGGAGGATGCTATTTTTAGGCAGCGGAGGAGTTACTAAATTTTGTGAATGGGAGAGTTAGAAGATCAGAAGTGAAGTGTGTATTGTGGCAGTGTCCAGAATAAGCAGAAGAAGGAAGAGAATTAAGATAGGAACAGTCAGGAACTGGTGCAATAGATAGTATAAATAAGCTTTGCTATGTGACAACATGGTCCTAAGCATTTTATGTGCATTACTCCCATTTAACCCCGCAAGAATCTTATGAAATAGACAATGATTTTATCTTCCATTTTACAGGTGAAGAATCTGAAGAACAGAGAGACTACATGTCTTGCTTAGGTCAAAGTGCTAGAGGATGGGAAGGTACAATCAGGAGGCAACATCTGTTGGAGTATAAAGACTGAGAGCTCTATTACCAAGCCACATTAGCTCCATAGATAGCGTTCTATATCCAGAAGTATATTTATTACACATTTTAGAACAAAATACCTCTGTGAACCAAGTTTTTTTTCAAGTTTGAGTTAACTTCTTTTTTAATGTCCAATTAGTACCTTACAGCATAAACCAATTAGGCATATGTTTGAGACCAACTTGGCCAGTTTCACTGTAGTATAACAAGCCCGGGCTCTAATTATCCTTTCCTTGTATGTCCTTTACAGCCTTAGATACAGCCTTTGGCTGACTTTGGGTATTTATTCCATTTTGCTGCCAACGTCCTTCGATTGAGTAGAAAATCCAGGCTGATCTATTAATATACCCAAGTCTACCTTCTGCAGCATATTCTTGAAATGAATTTTTAAAGAACATGCTTGCAGGCAGCTGTATTTCTACACCTTTCACATAGAATTCTCAACAATAAGATCCAAAAAGATATACACAAATCTCATTCAAGACCCCTCCAGAATTTGATCTTATGAAACATCTCTAACCACATCTTTCCTATTATTTTATATAAACTTTTCATTCTACCATCTGGCCTAACTACCTTCTATACCCTCTATTCTTCTTCGTTTTTTTTTTTTTTTTGGTGAGGAAGATTAGCCCTGTGCTAACATCTCTGCCAGTCTTCCTCTATTTTTTGTATGTTGGATGCCAGCACAGCACAGCTTGACCAGTGGTGTGTAGGTCTACACCCGGGATCTGAACCTGTGAAGCTGGGGCTGCTGAAGTGGAGTGTGCAAACTTAACCACTATTCCACTGGGCTGGCTCCTACCCTCTATCCTTTAAAATGCTTGAACTCTGTGTTTCCTTTTTAATATATTCATTGCTAATCTGAATCCCACCCATTCCTTCAAAATCAAGTTCACATCCCATCTCTTCTGGTGGCCAACTACCACCAGAAGACTTTATGTCATAAATTGCATTTTTATGTGATCATGTCAGTCTTAGTTCAGTAGATTATAGGCACTCCCTCCCCCAACTAGAGCAGGATCTTGGCCTTAACATTTATTTATTTTTCCAAGTAATATTTACCACAGTATTTGTGCCATAAGCCTCCAATAAGTATTTTTATTTGATTGGCATCTTTAAAAATTATCATATAGTTATTTTATTATTATTAAATACAATAGTGCATATTGTATGTATTGTTGAAGTCCCAAACTCAGAGACAAAATAGAGAAGAGTTTAGCAAGTCGTTTGAAGATTTCATGCCTTCTATAAAATGGAAAACACTACTTTATAGTGGCAAATTATTGCACTGTAGAGATGCATGTTCAGTATTACCAGACCTTGTTTATTTTTCAATACAATCCAGAAATCGACACTTTTTTGTGAAATTTCTTCATTGTTGAATATTTGCTGATATAAGTTTTAAACACCAGGCAAGGCAAAATAAACACATCTGTTGGTCCATCTATCAGAGCACAGGTTTGTGCCTTCTAACGCATGTGTGTCTGTTATTTCAGTATATTATTTAGAACACTATACTCATAAGCATAATCATCATAATCTAATTTATTAATATACACTGTTTCTACAGACCAGAATGTAATGTAAAATAAAAAAGGACCTAGCACTATTACAAAATTCCATTTTATGTGTATAATTCCGTGAAACTTGATGAACAATTTCCTATTGTACAGAAAAGCAATAGTGATTCATTCTAACATGAATTACTATATCATTTATAGAAGTATTAGGATAGGCATTTGTCAGGTCCTAATAGCAGTTGCCAGATTCTATAGCTACAGAAATAAAACATTTCTGTAAAAACCCAAGAAAGTGCAATCATTGCTCTCTGGTTTTTTCTGGGTTTAGCTTTCAGTTCAATTCAACCAACATATATTGAATGTCTGCTTTGAGTGAGACCCCATGTTACATGCTGTAGAGAATACAAAAATGATTAAAATGCTTTACCTTTCTGCACCTCTGTTCACATCTTCTTTGCTTATCTAAATTCTACCTATTTCCTCAAAGCCCAAATCTTCTCCAACCTCTCTTGAGTCTAGTTGAGGAGCAAGACGAATACTCAGATAAGTACGTTATAGTACGAAAGACACTATGGTAAGTTCTTTAAAGGAGATAAAAATTTATCTGGGTGCATAAACATTGTAATATATGAAAATAAAACAGCATAATGTAATAGAAAGTAACTAGTAAGAACTGAAAACACATTATTTAGGTTGGTCATACAAAGTCTCTTTGAGGAGATGGTATTTGAGCAGAGATCTAGTCATGAGGGGTTAACCAGAGTTGTGACTATCAGGGAGCCATGTGGATGGCACAAACTGGGCATATTCTATGAATAGAAAGAAGCAAAATGGGACAAGGACCAGAGCGAGCAAAGAGGAGAGTAGGAGGAAATGAAGGCCAATCAAACGGGGTCTTGTTGACCAGCATAAGGACTCTGGAAGTCATTTGAAGTATAATAGGCAGCCATTTAAGGGTTTTAAGCAAGGAACTAATACTATATAATTTACATATTTAAAAGATACTTTGGCTTAAGTCGACTGAATAGATGGCATTCATTTATTGAGATAGAAGAGGCTGGGGGCAGCAACAAGCATGGAATGTATTAGCTCCTCTGTGGTAACAAACCCCAAAATGTCTATGGTTTACAAAACCACTTCTCACTCATGTTATCTGTCAGTTGCTGCAGTTCAACTGTTGTGGATGTGCTCTGTGTGCCTTCTTAGCACATGGTCAGATGGAAGAAGCAGACCCTATTTGGGACATGTTATTCTCAAAGCAGAGAGAAAGGAGCAAGAGGTGGAGCTGTATTTTGAAATTGTTCTTAAAGTTTCTGCTCAGATGTGGTATAGTCACACTCACTCCCATTGGCCAAAGCAAGTCAACATGGCCAAGTGTGACAACAGGATGGGGCAGCATTCTTCTTCCATAGGGGGTCACTGCAGGTCAGTCAGCAACACATGAGCATGTGTAATCCTCTTACAGAGGAGGGAGTGGATAGCCGGAAGCGGTAATACAATCTACCCCAAGAGGTAAAGGGGATAGATCTAAATGAGAAAATAAAAAATATATTCATGGGATTATGTTCAGAAGATAATCACTGGATTCCTGTGAAAGGAGGAAGAGTTACCTGGGATCTAACCTTGCTTTGCTACTGACAAGCTTGTGACCTTGAGCGATTCAGTTAACCTACCTGGGCTGTATTTTCTTCATCTGTAAAATAATAGTTATACTAGAATCGGGGAAGATTAACTTGGTTTTTGAGAGGTTCATGTCCCCTAATATTGTAATTATATATTATATAGATATTTATCTTTATATGACATTATCTATGTACATTTTTTGGAGAAAGGATGCTCAGCTGCTCAAAACCACTGGGACCTGAAGAAGGTTATAAATAACTAGGAAAAAAGATGAATTCTAAGATTCACGGTCAGCTTTAAAATTCCATCTGCTGAGACACAGAGAATCCCTAAGTTTAATGAATCTCTTTTTTCCATTTCCATCTTTTTTCAGTTAAAGCATATTAATTGTAACAATTAATTACAATTAATTATTTATTTATTAATTAAAGATTTAACTAAACAATTAATTAAAAAGAATACAAAGGAACAATTAGTGGTTTTCAAACAACCCTGTAAATAATTCATATTGACTCCCTGGCATGAATCCTTTTATGCTTTTTTCCACGAACACACAAGCATATATGGCCACTTCTATAATGCATAATTTAAAGCTTGCTTACATTTTACAAGATGCTTGCTTACTTTTTACAAAAATGATAATGCAAATAAGTTTGGGTCAAACATATTTTCTGCAACTGTTCTTTTCTCCTTCATAATATATTGTGAAGATGCTTCCAGAGTAGGATATATAGATCCAATTTGTCTTCAATAGCTTTATAATTGTTCACAGGGTGGATACACTGTAATGTATTGACCATTCACCTATTTAAGCACGTTAAAATTTTCTTAATAAAATTTCCATTACAAAAATGTTGATATAAATATCTTTGCACAAAATTCTTTACATGTTACTGCTTCTATTTTTTTATAATAGATTCTCCCAGGTAGGATTTCTGTGCCCAGAACATGCGTACTCTGAGTTTTGTTGGAGTGGTGGATGTCATGATTCACTATGCAGATCTCCCTCTAGGACTATGGCCCTCATTTCCCAACTGCTGGGAATTTTGATGGCCAGCTTCTCTCAACTGAGTTCCTCTCTGGATGAAGAGAGTTGAGTAACCCAAAAGTTATTGGATTATGACCCAAAGGTTATTGGGTTCTGAAAGGCCATGCCTCTTTCACGGGAGCATTCCACATCTAATGGCTGGTTGATGGAGGGTATAAATGTCTAGACTCCTTGCTCCAAACTGTAATAAGTCTACAGGGCCATCCCAGCTCCAGATCTACCAGTATGCTCAAGTGCTCCTTCTGCCCCATGTGACTGCCTTCATTCCCCCTCAGGTGCTTATACTGAGGTATTCTCCAACAGACTGTTGTGCATTCATTCTGCTAATCCCCATCTCTGCTCCCCAGGGAACCCAGCCTGTGACAGTGACAGATCAACTTCTATAATGACTATTTAGATCTCTCTGACAGGAAGTCAAGCCTAACAACATTGCTCTGTAGAATTCTTAACAAAGTATAGTTTATATAGGATGGATCGTCCTATCATTCAGCTATCCTCAGTGGCAATTTATCTGATTATAATGAGTCTTCTCTATGGAAAATCCACTGCAATGAATGATTTGTTCAAATTGTCCAAATAACAATCATCTTCTATAATCAAAGTGCCTTACTATAGAATATCTATATAAACTGTTCATTTGATACGGGTTTTCTTCAGAGAGCTAAGTTTTCACCACTTACAATAAAAGAAGCAAATGTTTACAAAGTATTTACAAAGCCAGAATTTATGTTTATTAGGTATGCAAAACCAAATGACAAAGTTTTTGATTACCTCACTTTCTGTGTGCAGCCAGACTTTTACCAATTTGTCTGAACCTCAGTGTTATTTGCCAGAATCAGACTAGAAAGTAGGAACTGTCAAGCTACCCATTCCCGTAGCAACCGTTTCAAGGGACTCCCCAGCTTTCCTGTCAAGGAAACGTACAGACCCACACAGGGAGACTTGTGAAAGGAAGATGGAAGAAAAACAGCAAAAGTGAGATAAAGGAACTCTTTTTTTTTCCTCCCCAAAACCCCAGTACGTAGTTGTTGTAAGTCCTTCTAGTTCTTCTACGTGGAACGGCACCTCAGGACAGCTTGACCAGCCAAACCCTGGTCTCCAAAGCAGAGCGCACGAGCTTAACCACTACACCATCAGGCTGCCCTAGAAGGAACTTTTTTAAGATCAACAATAAAAATAAACTCCAGGATTGCTTTTTCTGTGAGAAATTGAATATGCAGCGGTAATTTTGTCAAAATATTTGATCTTTCAATAGACACACCTGATTTGAGAAGTTTCTATCACCACAAAATTTTACCCTTAAAAATGTAAGGATAACACAAAATAAGTGTATCCAGAAGCATATAAAATGTGCTCAATAAAATCAGCAAAGGAGTATGGTATAATAACTATGATGTTATAAAACCAGACTGTTCAAGATTTCCTTTAAGTGAGTAAGAGGAGGCCAAAAGGGAAAGAATGTACTTTAAGTTGATAAGCTTCCTTGTAATGTGCTGACAATAAATCACTATTTAATTTTGGCCATGTCAGAAAAAAAGTGAAAAGAAAATGTTTACTGAGCTTTAAGCTATTCCGTGTGCCGCACAGAAATGGATCGATTTCATTACCTAAAAGTAACTGATTGACATTTTGAGTGTCAGTTTGAAATATGGCTGCGACAAATCTCATCCAATTAGAGAATTCCCCCCAAAGAACAATTTTTTGCAGCTCTATACTGAGGGACAGCATTGTGTTTACGATGACAAAGTAAATGGCAGCAGCTGACAGCAGAGCGGTCCTCCTTGATTGTCGACATCCTGCCCTGCTAATGAGCTCAACTTCACCCTGGGGAGAGCTGTCTATTTAGAGTAGGGGAAGTTATTCTTTCTCATTGCCAGCTTGCTTCTAATTCCTTCCTGAAAAGAAAGTGTCAGTCACACTTAATTACATTAAATTAGGTGTGATAGTTTAAAACAGCACACAGTCTTCTTAAAGCTCAACTAAATCACTCAAATTCTCACTTCTTTCTTGAGCCCCAGGTTGGGGTTTTAAGTCATGTCTAAGAAGTGTCACTGTAGAGAGTTAAATGGCATGTGTGTCCAAGGTCACCTAACTTCATTTTCTGACCTCATGTCATAATCATTGTCAAAAGGTATTAAATACCATCATGTGAATGGAGCTCTCCTAGGAACAAGCCAAAACAACAGAGGCCTGGCATGGCTCTTTAGTGGAATTCTGAATCAGACAATATGGTTGATCACACACAGAAGTGTAGTGATGAATATAAAGTCTTTATTAATTTGAATTTGACTCATTTGGAATCACCGAACATTTGTGCCACCGACTTTATCTCATCTTTGAAGAAAGAATTGCTAAGGAAAGTAACAACACAAAGAAGATTTCACAGAGCAAACTTGCCTATATAAAGAAATATGCTTTCCAAGTGTGTATGCATTCATTTCTGCATTCATTGCTTCATGAATTCATTCATTCAGTCTTAGTTCTAAGTATTCATGGAATGCCTTCAGCGATCATATGGAGATGTTCTAGGGTCTGAAATCATGTACACTAAAGTAAGATGACCCAATTACAGTCTTCAAGAAGCTGATCATTTACTTAGAACTTACAGATATTTGCTATTAGTAAAATTGGCTTGAACTAATCGGACTTATCTTTTAAAAGTTTTTTTGTTTCTTTGCCTTGTTTATTTTTGCGTTTAAAATTAAGTTTTGAGGAATGAAGTTTTGTTTTTCATTTTAACCCGAGCTGATTCATTCTAGCTCATATTCAAAATTAATTCCAAGAGATGTATTATTTATTATTATGTTATCTGAATTTTACAGATGTAGTTAACACATTCTGAGATAAACAACGTTCACAAAAAAATGCATATATATACCTGTCCAGATATAGGTAAGCACTAACTTTGAGCAACACTTATCATAGTACCAAGCACAAAATATGTAAATGATTAGACTGTGTTGATTTAGCCAATAAGAAAATTTGAAAGAGAAAAATATCTTATCTAAGTATTTCAGTCAGCTAGCTCAGCTTACTTATAGAATTTTTCTCAATTTATTTTCCACAATAGATTTTCATCTTTCTCAGAATTCTCATTTCATCTTGTAGCTGAGACTCTTTCCATCTGGGTATGCACCTGAAAGAGATGCGAGTATTTGAAAGGGGGTCATTGCAGCATGTAACCTCAATGTTGTTAGTAAAGATATTCTATCTAAGTGGGGCTCTAAGCTACAACAACAAAATCGAAGCCAGTTTTAAACTTTGTCTCTCTCTGCACAACTAAAGTGTTAAAGGAAGATCTAATTTCTACTAAGATAATTGAAAATGAAGTCATTTATTTTCCTGTATTACTTCATCCACCTATCACTCTGCCCATCTATTTGTCCATCTGTCCAGCCATTCAGCCATTCAGCCGTCTATTCCATCCAACATCTGTTCAACAAAGTACCATAAATTTAGGGGTAGAAATATAAGATTATTCGCTGTATTAAAAACAATCATACAATTGGAGCAGAGGGAAAATAACATAAATCTAAACTATTATAATTGAAGACTAGATAAAGAGGGCAATTTGAGGTTAGTAAATAACTTGATGATTCAAGAAAGGGAAAAATTCACCTCTAGGAAAAAGGTATTTGGATATGCTTTTTGGAGTCTAGATTATCTTAACAAAAATTTGTTGAATGAATAAATGAATGAGGAAATAAGTAAGTGAATTAGAATTAAAGCTGAATCTAAAAATGGCCGAATCTTAATAGGAAGATATACAGACTTAAGATGTTCTTAGAGGAGAAGGCAATATAAGCACCACCGCTCATACTTTAAAAACACAAGGTGATTGGAAAACTGTGCAGTCTAAATGAATGGGAATGCAGAGAATGTGAAGGAAATCAAAGACCATTATCATAGATTTTAAAAATATGGTAGCAATTTCTCCAAAATTCTTTCATCAAAAGTCAGAGTCGATACACTCTTTCTTTGAAACAGGTCAGGTTTGTGACTGCTTTGACCAATAGAGTACCTGGAATTAATGCTATACAACTTCCAAAGCCAGTTCATAAAAGACTGTGTAGCAATTAGGATATTCACTCTAGTGGATGCCAGCCACCATGTAAAAAATATGATGACCCTGAGACTGCTGTGCTGGGATGGCCATGGATAGGCACTGGAATACCAACTGAGCTCCAGCATCAACTGCCAGCCCTGTAAGTCAGCCCTTTTTACAACCAACCCAGGAAGCTCACTGCCATCCCTGCCAACATCTCTTTGCAACCAAGTGAGAATTTTCCAAGTGGGTCCTTCCCAACTTCCTGACCCACATATGGTGAGCAAAATAAAATAGCTGTTTTACACCACTAAGCTGTGGCGCAATTTTGTAGGCAGCAATAGTAAGAACAGAAATTTGGTACCAAAAATGGGATTCAAAATCATACAAATATTGAATACCTAGCCAGTTTGGGTATCTCATGCCAGTCAATCAACAGACAAGGAAGAGGTTTACTCTATTAACTAGGTTGATTGATCCTGAATTTCCAGGGAAAACTGGGATGATTTACATAATGGAAGTGAAGAGGAGAATGTCTGGAATGGAGAAGATTCCCTAAAGTGTCTCCTCTTATGTCTTGTTGTAAAAGTCAACAAGAAACTACAACAACCCAATAAGGCAGCACTACTAATGTCCTAGACCTTGAAGAAATGAAGATTTGGGTCACATTGCTTGGCAATGAACTGTAATCAGCCAAAGTGCTTACTGAAGGCAAAGAGAAAATAGAATGGGTAACAGAAAAAGAAAATTATAAATATCAACCACATGATCAGCTGCAATAACCAGGATCTGCAATAGTTATGAGTATTTCTTTCTAATTTTATATGAATATATATGTATAACATTTATCAGTTCTCTTTCCATACCACATCCCCCTACCTAACATAAAATGTGTTAATAGTAACTAACATTATGTCTCATTATTTAGATTACAATATTTCAAAAGGGGAGAGTGCCTCAGCTAGAAGAATTAGCATTATCCAAAGACGGATAAAGGGACTTGATATCCTTTCTTGGGGAAAGGCTCCACATATTTTTGGCTGTATGTGGCATAGTTGCATCATATTAAGTAGAAGTACAATTTGGCTCTTGTATTTATGTTTCAGGTATGATTAAAAGAATATGGTTTAAGTATGGTGCTAAGTTGTCAAGGGATAGACTTTGTAATTTTGTATTGTGTCAACTTAGCTAAGTTGAAACTGCATTTCCCAGAATTCCCTTCCTATCTGTTTCCCGGTAGGCCACAAAAGAAATTAACTTAGGGTGTGGAAAGTAGAAGTGAAGCATTGGCCATCTGTTTATGCTCTGTAGCTCAGGACAGAGCCAGGCATTGCCAAAGCTCATGCATGTTGTTGACAATCTACTAGTTCACCTCGCTTGTGTGGGGCAGTGGTTGTTTCAGTAGCTCCCCAGTTCCCATTGGATCACCTCCCTCTGCGTCTCTGAATTCTGAGCCAGGTGCACAACCAGCTGTGGAGAGAAGAGAGCCAGATAATTATGCCTACCACCCACATCACCATGATTGGAGGTTGTGTAAGAGACAGGTGTGGGTACCAGTTTGTCTTTGGGGGTTCTCACTCATCCTGGTGGATTCCAGCTTTTCTTTGCTTCCCTTTACACACGTTTACATTTGCTTCTCAACTTCCAGCCTTCCTAACTTCAGGAAAACGCCAGAGGTAGAGGCAGCAACATTACACTAGATTGCCTAAGCAGCTCCCATGACTGCATAAAGTCTAATTCCTATAATAAATGTCTTATTCTATAATACTCATAGTGGTTCTTCTTCTCTGATCAAACCTGGACTGTTACAACTTCAGAAACTTAACTTACAATAGTAGTTTGGTAAAGAGAGTTCTGCACTTGCATTTTTCTCCTGTCTGCATCAGTGGCCCACTAAAGACATCGCGGCAAATATCTTTGCCTCAGTTTCTTCATTTGGAAAATGAGAAGAAAAACTCAATCCATCCCAGAAATGTGCACATGTTATGCATAGTACATGTCATTCATTTTTGTATCTTCAGTTTGACAAATCTGTCCAGTTCTAGTCCCTGTCTGAGATTGTCTTCACCTGGTTATCCTTCTCACAACTTAAACACAGCAAGTCCAAAAACAACGTCAAGATCTTCCTTCCCATATATCTTTTCTTCTGCCTTTTCTTAAACTGCTAAGAGTATCACTTTTTTGCCAGTAAGCCAGACCACAACAGATCAGTTTAATTCTTCAAATTATTATGTGCATTATATTATATTATCCTTTGAATTTGGGATATGATATAGCAAAGAATCTCATGTGCCTTCTGTCCCCATTATCCCCCATCCCCTTTCTCCCCCGTCCCCATTCTCCATCCTTCAGTCACAGTCCAAACTCAGTTTCTTTCATGAATCTTGCTTTAACCTTCATTGATACACTCCCATACCTGCAAACAATTCCACTCCAATACAGTGCTTGATTGTTCTGAACTCCATACCATAGTTTTTCTCTTATGTAGAATTTATCATCTACCCTAGATTTTATTGTTTTGTCTATTTATCAGCTGTCCTTCTACCTCCATCCTACAAGACTATGGGTAGAGACCATGTTTCATCTTCCACTAAGAAGGCACTAAATAAATATTTGTTGAATGAACAGATGAATGAATGAATGAATGAATAAATTTCAGAAAAGAAGTTTAAAAGTAGAATGAGGAGAGTAAGTACATTATGGAATGAAGTGGGTAAATGTTGAGTCATGCCAAGTGATAAATGAGGAGTAGCATTATGGAAAGATAGCAGCTGTTTTATCTTTAGTCCTATATAGAGAGAAAATAAAGTTCCTATTTCTACTACTCTGAAGGAAATTTTAAAAAAAGTTTTCACCCCCTACCTTGGAGGAAAATGATTAGAATTTTTAAATATAGAAGACGATAAACAGCAGGTATCAATGTTCTCTGTCTCTGTCTCTCTCTCTCTCTATATATATATAAATATAGGACGTAGGATCAAATTAGAGTTTGTATAAAACAGTGAAAATATGCTCAATGTGTACGTAGTAAGAATACAGAAATTATGGATTCCCTTCCCTATGTAAACTTTGCACAAACACATATCCACCTTCAAAGAAGTACAGAATGCCCATAGGCTTTCTTAAACTGGATCACCTCTGATTTAAACATGAGTAAATGTGTTTCTGGACTGCTACTTACAGAGTCATTAAGAGAGACTATCATAATTCTAATTGTCTTTATGGATGTTTTTTTCCTACCTCTCTGCCCACATGATCCGCATTCAGTATGCTCCTAAGGCAGCCCCTTTCTCTCACTAGGAAAACAAGATTATAAAGACAAGTCCTCCTGGGGCTGGCCCCGTGGCCGAGTGGTTAAGTTCGCACACTCCGCTGCAGGCGGCCCACCGTTTCGTTGGTTCGAATCCTGAGCTCGGACATGGCACTGCTCATCAAACCACACTGAGGCAGTGTCCCACATGCCACAACTAGAAGGACCCACAATGAAGAATATGCAACTATGTACCAGGGGGCTTTGGGGAGAAAAAGGAAAAAAATTTAAAAATCTTTAAAAAAAAAAAAGACAAGTCCTCCAACACAATGGCTCAAGTCCACCAAATTCCCTAAGGACACACACACTGCAGGAAATCTTGACTAATCTAAAAGACATACTCCAACCTGTGTAACATGAATAGAGAAACTTTGCAAAGGAGGAAATAAGGATAAGGCCTTGATGGTGCCTTTGAGGGGTTTGAACAAACCAAGCAGGAATTGCATTCTGTGCTGAAAAGACGTGATTGTGACCTAGGATTATATCAAGGTGATATCAGCCTTGGAGATATCTGGGGGACTAAACTACTTCTACTACTACTTCTCTGTAGTTTTCTTATTATCTTCTCTAATGTTCTCTGGAATATTATTCCACCTATTATTTCCTCTTTTTAGTAGTCTCCTCTTCAGTACTGACTACACCCCTTGAATCTACAAATATGCTCATCTCCTCACTCCTCATCATTAAAAAAGACAAAAACAAAATAAAAAACAAAGACAATCAAACTTTCCTCTTTGTCCTATCACATCGTTCTCCATTTCCCTTCAATGTCCCTCCTCAGAGTACTCTTCATTCACTATCTCTGTTTCTTCATTCTGTTCCTCCATCACCCACTCTGACGCTATGCAATCTGTTTTCTGTTCTCAACATCCTACTAAAAATGCTCTTTTTATCAGTCAGCATAGTCTTCCCCACTGTGAAATCTACTGACTGTGTACTGGGATCTGAACCTCATTCCAAAAGTTCACATTCAGAAGATACACACCAAAGAAACTGTGTCTGAGTTTTCTTCACAAGAGAAATGATCTGGGTTCAAAATGCCACAGAACATAGAGTTCTTGCACACCCATGCACACGTAAGTTACTATCACCCAATTCTCAGTTTCAGGAGATAATCTTTGACTCAATCTTCAAGCTGTTTCTCCTATGCACCAGGCTTGGATAGTGTGGACTGCTTTCTGTTGAGTAAGGTTATTATACCTTCTTGCCCTAGCAACTAAGAATCATCCTGAATGTTCAGTGTCAGGACATACACACTAGTATGCACTATATGCTATTTCTCTTTGGAGAATTATGTCGAGACCATCAGAGTGTAAGTTTGGTGGCTTGCTTGTAGATGCCCCATAAACACTTCTTTATCTCTATCTATTTTGCTTTCCTGCCATATTTGTGGCATTTGTTTAATAATGTAAAGTATTAATATCCCCTTCTTTGAGTCTCCAATTTCTTGTCTTTAAATCTCTCTTGTTACTTCTGAGTACCCAGAGTTCTATAATAACCTAGTAACATTTACCTCTTATTTTATACTCACTCCCTTGACTATTTTGTAACTCAGCAATCACCTTTATACAGATTCCTAAATCAATGTCTTACAAAGATCTTCCCTCTTGAACTCCAGCTCAGATTTCCAACCATTTACTTCATTTATCCATATGCATATACTACCACCAGTGCAAACTGTGCACACTGTTCTATCTTTAAAAGACAATCAAAACACCTGTTCTCACATAAATAAATATAAAACAAATAATGTAGTTCCTTAGAAATTTATATTTAACATTTTCATCAATGATTGGATGAGACCCCAAGTGACTTTCTCATGAAATTTGCGGATGACTAGATAGTAAAACATATGTTACATATGGCCAAGCTGTTATCTTGAAATACTTAATAGGTTGAAATTACTTGATGTGTATGTCAATGCAAATAATCCATAACCAACCTATAAATCAAAACTGAGTTGAGTTTATTATGAGCCAGAGTGATGATTATAACCCGGGAAGGCCTTAGAAGGCATTCCAGAGAAGCATGGGTTTCACTACAGTCTCATATCTTTTTAGAACAAATAAGATACATTAAACACACCCAGGATACATTTTCAAAGAGTGATTCAGTTGTAAATTAGCAGGTCAACATGACCATGATGCCAGGAAAGGGCATTATTACCAATAGGGTGTAGGAGGAGAAGTGTGCATTCTTTATATCAAGAGAGATTCCTTACTTTAATGGATAAGCAGGTGTACAATGTATGCTTGATAGGCCATAAGTCAGGCTTTCTAATTCAAGCTAAATCAGTTTTGAACTCAAATAGTTACCCCATATAACTCAATATGTGAAAATCTCTTGTCATGTATAATAATATGAAATGTAATTGGGAAAATATTTAAGTCCTACTCTTGCTTCTGAAACACACACACACACTCAACTACAGAAAATGTGCTCATGGCTGCCCAGCAGGGCTTAAATCTTCTAAAGGAATGAGACTCCTGTCTAATTTAATTAGAAATGAAGTGACCAGAAGGGAGCCATGACTTTCTCTGCGCTGAACTGATTAGAAGACATCTAGATTATTATATTCAGTTATGGTTTCTGTACTTAGAGATCATCCACAAATGGAAAGAAAGTTGGTTTGAAAGCTGGGTAAATGATTAGGAAAAAAGGAAAAACAAAATTTAGAATGCTTAACTTGATGGAGGATCACAAAAACTCCATTAATTGATTTCAAATACTTGAAAGGTTTTTTGTAGATCAGGGAAACGTGTAGCGTATCAAGTAATGCTCGAGTTCTGATATCAAGCAAAGCTAGGTTCAGTCTTGGCCATGCCATTCCACAGCTGTGGGAAATTTGAGCCAACCATTTAACTCTGCAAACTTCAGCTTCCACAACTTCGTGAAGTGAGTGGGAGAATTAAAATGAAAAATCCAGGTGAAATGCTATGCACACTGCCTGATGCGTAGTGAGTGGTCAATAAATATAAGTTATAATTATCTGCGAGTATGAATAGAAAAGCGAATTTTAGCTTAAAACGTTTTTATTAAAAAGTACAGTTTTCACGTACATAATTGAAAAGTTTAACTTCAAGAAAGTTCAAGTTTATCTTCATCTCATCGACTTTTCAATGTTTTTGAGGGGATTAATAAATTGTACTATACAAGGTCTAATTCTAATCTATTATGACTCTCCAAAGTTAGTTATCTAAGATAACGTTTTATTGGAAGGGATGAGGAGATAAGCATAACAGTAAGGCCAGTGAGAAACGTGACCTTGGCCTTTTGATGTCTCTCGAATTGTACCACTGCTCCAAGGAGGCTCTCTGCCTCCGGGTACAATCTGCTTATGTAGGCTTTGAACTCAATGGTAAAAATAGCTTTTGCCGGTTTCCATCCTTTCTAATTTTTTAAGAATAAATACTTTTTCTGGGGTCTGTATATCCTCAATAGTAAATGCTTTGATATCTCCTGGGAGCTTCTTTGTTTTCATTTCAAACCCGTGATGGCAGAAAGAAGCAAATAAGTGGATAAAAGTGGGTAACAAGAAAGAATTAGCCCTCATATCCACCTGCCATTGTCCTTCAGAAACTGGAAGTCAGCATTAAAAAAATCAGCTGATAGAAGTTTTGGGGGAAATGAGCAGCTCTCACTGAAGTCCTATACCAATATTTCCTCTTCGTCATGAGAATACACGTATATCTCAGGCCAGTAAAATAGGAAAGAAGTTTTTCATTATTTTACAGACAGCCTGGAAGAAATTAAAATTTGACACAGATAACACATAAGAACAAGTGAGATTAGTGGAAATAATGGAATGAAATTTGTTATGGTAATTATTAGTGCGAATTTATATGTTTTGTTTTCACTTTGTTCATTGTTCCTAGCTTATTTCCATAACAGTTATTTGGATTATTGTGTCTGTATTATGCCTCTTCTGACTAACATTATGCATGAACTTTTCATTGCTTCTTAGGGGAAAATGAAGTACTTTATTCCAACTAAATGCTACAAAAGGGGTAATTAACCTAATTTTTTTCTGCTTGAGAATCACATAGCATTACATAGTAAAATATTTAACTTGGGTATCTGAGAGCTCCATTACGCATTCAACCATGTGGAATGGTGACAAGCAGTGTGAAACATCATTAGAACACACATTTATTTTAGGCCTCAATGATTCTCTCAAATTATTTGTCTATTCTTGATTGATTTCCTTGTTGATGGTGTTAGGAAAAAAAAAAATTCACCTCTTCTCCAGAATTCATTTCCTTTTTTTTCCACCTTAAACAGTTTTGTTCTATTTATGGAAGCCTGCACTCTCCCATATCAATTTACTGTTCTCATCAGTGCGCTCAAATTTCACACACTGTTGGTGATGGTGAAAATTAGCACAGCCACTTTGGGAAAAAATGTTTGGCAATATGTAGTAAATCTAAACATACACATGCTCTACGAGCCAGAAATTCCATTCCTAGGTATATGCTTGACAGAAATGTATACTAACATTCTTCAAAAGACAAATAATAGAATGTTCGTAGCAACACTATCTGAATTAGCCAAAAATTGGAAATAGCCTGAACACTCATTAATAGTAAGTTGACTAAATAATATGTAATATATTTACATAATGGAATACTATACAGCAATGGAAATTGAAGATCAGAAACTCCACACAACAGTATGGATAAATCTCACAAATACAATATTGAGAGAAAAAAGCAAGACACAAAGGATTACATAGTATATTATTCCTTTCATACAAATTATGTAAACATGGAAAAATAATCCATTTTGTTAGAGGTGAAGATAGTGGTTAACTTTGGGGTTGGTAGTGACCGGAAGGGAGGACAGAGGGGGTTTCTGAGGCACTAGTACTATTCTGTTTATCTGGCAGCTAGTTAAATATTGTGTTTGTTCTTAAAAATTTATCGGGATGTATACTTATTATATGAGCATTGTAGTTATGTATAACTTTAAAAGATGAAAAAAATAGTGCATCCCTGCAAATATCATAGACTGGTACCATCTTCAAAGACTCTAAAGTTATATATGATGATTCTTTTTGGCCAGTACAGAAGAAAAATGGGTTCTTAGAGAATGACAATAGATTTTCATAAACTTAATTGGGTCTTGATTTAAGTTGTTGCTACTATTTCAGATATTGTTTCTTTAGTTGGACTAAATCAACTCAGGCTCTGGTTCTCGGTATGCAGGTATTGATCTGGCAAAAGCTATTTTCTCTATATTGATTAGCCAAGACCACCAGAAGCAATTTGCTTTCATCTGGCAGGACAGCAGCACATCTTCATTGTCTTACCTCTGGCTCTTTGTCTTAGTCTAGTACCTAGCAACCTTGACCAATTTGCCATTCCACATATATTGGGGACCTATGTGTAATCTACTATATTAATGTTATTTTACTGTTTGAAAATGATGAACAGGTTCCCTGAGTGCTTTTATAAGAAATATGTGTGCCAGAGGGTGGAGAGGATTAAGCCTCATGAAAACTCTTGGGCTGCTACCTTGGAAGTTTCTAGAGATCAAGACTCACGCTGCAATATTACCTCCAAGATAAAGGCAATGTTGCACATTGTACTCCCAACACTAAAAGCTTGGCAGGCCTTTTATATTAGAGGCAATATATAGCATATTTGAGTGTGCTCTACAATCTATTTAATATTTAATCCAGGTTTTAGAGGATTCCAGAGCTAGAAAACACTCTGAAGCTGGTCCTAGATACTGTGTAAGCTGTCTGCACTGGAGTTTTGTGACCCTGCAGATCCAATGGTACTTGAAATTTTTGTGATCATTGAAAATGCCATCTATAATCTCTTCCAGTCATAGAATCACAACATAGACTCTTTGGACTTGGAAAAAAATCATGCCTTCTTCTCCAAATAACTATTCCAGTTTTGTGAAACAGATTTAGGTTTACTCCTGGGCCCTGGGAGTTCCAAGAAGGTCACATCAATGGGTATTAGCCTTCTTATCATGCAGTAAAATTGGGCATATCTAGCAGCCCAGGATCAAATGTTTCTTAAATTGAGCCAAGCAGCTCCTAAAGGTACAAAGAGGTTGCAGATTAGGTGATTCTAGGATCCCAAGCATCTATGTCTGTTGTTTTGCCTATTCTCAAACTACATATATGATCTCAGAAGAATTGCCTAAGATCAGTTCATAGAAATTTAAAAACTGGTGCTACATACAATAACATCAATTAATCTCACAGATATAATGAATGAAAGAAGCCAGGCACAAAAAGGTACACACTATATGATTCCATTTACAGTACTTTTAAGAACAGACACAACTCATCTATGGTGTTAGAAATCAGAATAGTGTTTACCTTTGGGAGAGTATTAATAGGATGGCACACAGGAGAACCCCTGGGGTGCTAGAAATATTTGTTACCTTGATATGGGTGAGTTACACATATATTGTCAACGTCATTGAGTAACACATTTAAAATTTTATTTGCTCAAGTGAAAAAATTTTAACATAATAATGAGAGATGAGAGAGAATTTTCACAAATCTGCTCTTCATTTCTACCTAAGGGGCTAAGATGCTATGATTGGATAATAAGCTTTAAAGTATGTTTTTTAAATTAATTAAAGATTATAGCAATGGTGTACGGGGCCCCAAGACAACGCCCAGGGTCCATGATTCACTAGGAGGATACATATGACACAGCATATAGTTGTACTCACCGATATGATTTCTTACAGCAAAAGGATACAAAGAAAAATCAACAGAGAGAAAAAGCACATGGAATGAAGTCCAGAGGAAACCAGGCACAAGCTTCCTAGAGTCTTCTTCCAGTAGAATCAAACAGGATGCACTTAAGTTCTCCAGCAATGAGTTGCAACAACCCATGTGAAATATTTTTTACCAGGGAAGCTCGAGACTCAACGCCCAGAGTTTTTACTGGGGGCACCTCACTTACGCGTCTTCTAGACATGTAGCAAAATTCCAGATTCCCAGAAGGAAAGCAGATGTTCAGCACAAACTACATTGTTTGTACAAACTGTTTAGGTGCAGTAAGCCATTCTTGTCAGGGAATTGTAGGAACTCTCCCGAGAATCCGCGTTCCTTGCAAGCAAGCCTTTCTAAGGATAGCACTCTCAGGCCTGAAGGGCAAACTATTTTCTGCACAGCAGCCAAATATGGGCAGTTCCACTACAGCCTCTAATACTTCAGGAATAAAGATTTGATGTAGTCTACTAAGTAAGAATCATGACCAGCTGAGTTGATGGATGAAGGGTAAGGATACCCAAAACATGTCGTAGAAGGCAGAAGATAAAATACCAATTATGGCCTCCTGACCAGTTTCAAATTCAGAAAAGAGGAAATTAGTAGTTGTGGATATTCTCTTCCTGCCATTATAATAAGGTTATTGTTGATTTAATCCATAGATTAACTTTAAATTGTATTTTTATAAATGTGGGTTGTAACTTAATTGGAAGAAATAATCATCACACAGAGGATGGGACTTGGGGTCTCCTTTTTAAAAGGAAGTAAGCACATTTTTATTTTACATGAGTTAATTGCGTTATGTTAGGCAGAAGCACATTGTTCTAGATACTTTTTGTTTGCAAGGATAATATGGTTAGAATATGGATGCTGAGTAGCCAAAGTTGGGAACTGTTTCTATTTCTCTTGGCAACCCTATCCCTTTATAGATCTCTCCCTCTTTTGATGGGCTGAAAATGCGGGACCCACATTTCTCAGATAACCTTGTCTCTAAAGATCTGAATTCTGCCGCATGTTGTCAAGGAGATGCACTCTTGTAAGACCTGAGAGAGAGACAGGAGTCAGAAGTTGTTTTCTAAAAGTAGTAGCATAGATGGGTGGGCTCCTGCACCTGTGAGGACTGCAGAAGCCATTATGTGCTTCCCTGAAGGTAACCTGCTCCATTGCTGCAGGGCACCGGTGATTTCAGAGATAGCTCCCCACAATTCTAACTCGTGTAGTAGCAGCAATTTCTTTCTTCTCGGCATCACAGTGGTGGTGGTGAACCTCAAAGCTAGCAGTGGTCTCTTCTGTCTGTTGCTCTTCCAGCACTTACACTGTTTTTGTAAGCACCTAATCCCCTACATTAAATTCTTTTTTACCTAAAACCCAGTGTGGTTTCTGCTTTACTTGACTTTCTATGTTTTCTTTGGTTATAAATTCTGCAATCTTGTGGCTTCCCCAAAACAACACAATATTTCCATATTCGCTACAGCAAGACAAAAGAAAGACAAGAATATCCTGCAGGGCATAACCCAGAAATGACATCATTTCCACTCACATTTCATTGCCTATAACTAGTTAAATGGCCCCAAGAAACTGCAGGGGCCTTGGGAGGACCTTCCATGTGCTCAGCAAAGAATGGAGAGCTAGATGTTTGTGAGTTTGACATGTGAATATGTGGAGGGAAAAATATTCAGGACGAGGACAATCTAAATTACTAGGACCTTGAGGCAGAAAAATATCTGACATATTCAAGAACCATTGATGATGCCAGTGTGGCTGGCACCAAATGACTGAGAAGGAGAGTAACAAGAGATGAAGTCAGGGGAAATGGTGGGTCAGATCACAAAGTGATTCAAAGTTCCCAAAAAGAATTTAAGCTTTCAGTCTGAGTAACATGAAAATGTACTGGAGAGTTTTAAACCTAGGAGTGACATGCTCTGACTTGTATTTTAAAAGTGACTTGCATTTGTCACTCTGGCAAGGAGACAAGCACTTTGGAGTTCATTGCCATAATCCAGATGAAAGATAACAGTGACTTAGACCAGAGTGGTAGCAACAGGAGTAGCGAGAAGTGGTGAGCTTCTCGATATAGTTTGAGTATGTAGTCAACAGGATTACTTGATGGACTGGATCTGATGTATGAGAGAAAGGAATGAGTCAAGAATGACTTCAGAGGAAGAAATTTGGGAGGATTACAGGAGCTTGTTTTTAGACATATTAATTTTGAGATAGAAATTCCAAGTATGAAGATTAATACATGCATCTGAGGTGCAGAACTAAGATCTATTTGAAAGAGGGGCATTTTGAAATCATCAAAAATTAAATAGTAGGTAAGGGCATAACAGCAGGTGGGATCACCTGAAGAGAGAGTATAGATAGAGAAAAGTAAAAGAACAAAGACTAAGTCCTCAGATACCTCAACATTAAGAAGTTGGAAAGATGAGGAGGAACCAGCAAGAAGATGAGAAGCAGAGGCCAGTGAAATGAGAATAGCAAGGCAAGTAGGACGTCCTGAAAGCCAAGTAAGGGAGATGTTTCAATGGGGAGAGTGAATAGATGAGTCAAGTGATGCTCACAAGTAACAAGAGGCTTGGGAATTGACTTTTAGCTTCAACAATGCGAAGCATCATGAGAATAACAGTTTCTATGAAATGGAGTTAAAACATGATATCTGTTTTCCATACACATTTTATGATTTCCAAATGCTTTACCATCTTTGTCTTTTTCCTCTTCATGAAAAAAATCATTTTAATTCTTTCTTCCAGGTTACTGACTCGAATCCTTACTATATCTCATTTATGTATTATTTCTTAATGGTGTAAGTTTTAATTTGCTTTATTCTTGCTTTATCTTCTTTAGATTCTTTTCCTTTCCTAGAAGATATAAATTTAATTTGCATACATTTTTCTTCTAATTCCTAAGGATATACGTTTTTTCTAGAATAGATTTTTTGTCTCTCCTTGCCATCATTCTGCCTACCTTCCTTTCTTAGTACTCTTGAAGAGTTGTTTTTCATTTTACTTAGTTTGTTTGTGAACATCTCTAAGTTAGAACTTCAATTTAGCTAAGTATAGAGCGACTAGATGGTGTTTGAAGTCTATTTGCTCTTTATCTGTCTTGTCTGGTCCTTATTTATGTTTATCTTTATCAGTCCAAGCTGAGAGTAGAATCGAATTAATTGTGTCTTGCACTTCTTCTTGTACCAACTATCAGAAAATAGCTCATAGACACCAGTAGACACTCCGCTTGGTTAGAGATTGTGTCAAATAATGGAGAGAACATGCATTATACTACTATGGGGTAGCAGTCAAGTAACTTGGATCACTTTGGCACAGCATCTTCAGGGTAAAATAAGATATTAGATTTATTTATGTCCAAAGACCATTCCAGATGGAAATTTCTAATTACTTTAATATATTCCTTGGAATATTAGCATAGAATGGAGTATTCCATTTTATAAATTCCACAAATGTTTTATTACATTTTTCAATATATTACATCTTAAAAACACCAGTGCATTTCGTTCTGGTTAAAAACTTACTCATGGAGATGTTTATATAATAAGAATTAGAGGAAATGACTGACTTTTACATATAAGACATTATATTATCCAAAACTCTCTTTTTTTCTCATCACCAAAACATTAAAACACAAATATCACTCAACAGTTTGACTCAAAGAGGACTTTTTTTAGTTCAATTACAAAAATTTATGATTAAATGCTACACTATTTGTAGACATATTGAGATTTCTTTTCTTTTTAAAAAATTATAGTTAAGGAAAGTCAGCCATTCACTTGATTGACACTAAACACAACTATATTATTTGGGCATGGTATTAACTTTTCCTTAAATGCCTTCAAATCTACCTCCAATTTTATTCTAGTTTTCAGTGTGCAGTGTGTGGCATGAGTGTGATCTCGTTGAAAACACAATGCACCTCCCTCTCGATGTACAAATGCACCTCAGGTTTCAATGCAGGAGTGAAAAAATCTCTCTTCTTAAATCTTTGGTGCTTATTGCAATTATAATGAAATAGGCAAAGTGGATTTTATCTGAGTGTGCGTGTGACTTTGGAGAACTGTTTTGGAATGAATATATTTTCATTTTTCTGCTTCTTGACAGCAGCTACTTCCTTTCTAGGATATAAATGCCATCTGAACCAATGGCTTATTTTCAATCAGATAGCAAATATAGGCTGAAGTCTTGCAGTTAGATTAATAGAAACCCAAATATTTTCACACAGATTAACCACATAAGGGATTTATTGCAGCACGAGAACAAAGTATTATCTTTCAATATATATTTTTAAAGGTAATAAGCAGATCCCAGAGGACTGTCACCAAATAAGTTCTTGGATGCACTCACAAGTCCTATGACAAACACTAACAGTAAAGCTAGAAATGTGGGGAAAATCCAATAATCTCATTTATACCGATCGAGTTAATTTTGGAACGGTCGTGTCATCCACTGAACATTGCATACCTCAGCATTCTTTAAGGCAGCCAAGTATATTAGACTGTACTAAATATTTTGCTGTATGTGTAGATTTAGCAGCAGCTGTTGATTTGGTGCAGAAATTTGTTTTTGCACCATATATCTAACACAAATATTGACAAATAGTAGGATCCGGAAGAGAGCACTGAATTGGGAGCCAAAAATTAGTTTTGAATTATGACTAGTCTTGAATTACTGACTAGTCTTGGGAGAGTCATTTGCCTTTCTGCAGTCTCTGTTTTTCTCTCTGTAAAATAAAGATTATAACACTGTCTACCCTAATTAGATCATTAGGTTTGTTGATGAGAACCATAGCAGCATGTCCAGGGGATTTTATGAAGAAATTCCTTTTCTTTGATGGAAGCACCACTATTAAACAAGGTGGTGAAGCTATTGCCACTGATAACAAACCACTGCAAAACTCAGTGGCATGCAAAAATATCCATTTATTTCTCAGTCATGCATCTACAGTTGGTTGGAGTTCAGCTGATCTAGGCTGGGTTTGTTGGGCTTGGCTCCAAACTACAGGTTAGGTCGAGGTCCGTTCAACATTCTCTCACTTGCCTTGGACTAACATCTATCTGAAACCTATTCTTGTCTAGGGGAAAGGCAGATGTACAAAAAGGCAAGCCCAACTGCACAAACACATTTCAAGCCTTTGATCCCAGCATAACTGCTAATATTACATTGTCAAGGCAAGTCCCACGGCCCAGTCCAGCATCAACAAGGCCAGGGAGATGTCGTCTGCTTCTTATGGGAGGAATTACAGAGTAACACAGCAAAGGGTATGGATACAGAGGGGAGGAAAGAATTGAGAACAATGCATAGATCACAACAGCAGTAAGATTTTTTCTTAGTACTGTTTCTCGTCAACTTTTTATCTTAAAAATATTTAAAATAGCACCTGTCATAGTATTTTTATCTTTAATTAGTTTTTGCAAAATGCATGTGCTTCTTATAGATGACTACATCTTTTGCTGCAATTACTTAAATGTATTTCAAAAGGCTACTGTCTCAACTCTAGAACCAATATAAAGAATATTCTTTAAAAATGAAAACCTACTACAAAATTGTCTTGAAATTAAAACTGTGGGAAGAATATTTCAACTAGAGATAAATGCATTAGATGATTTAATGTTATCAAATGGCTTCATTTTAACATTTAATGACCCGGTGAGATGAATAGAGCAGGGTCACGCTCCTCAGTCCTTTCCATTAAATCATGTGTGTGCACATACATATATGCGTGTGGGAACAGATTCAGTTGATTGCATCATGAAATAGACCTTCACATTCCTGAACGTATATTTCATATCTCTCTAGCTGGTCCCCTGTCTTTGTTCCTGTTCCCATTATTTTTACTCTCCTTATTTTTTATTTGCCTTTCAGAATATAATTTCTGCTTCAATTTTCGTTCCTTCCTAATATAGCACAGAGGGAAAAAGGGCAGATTGTAGTCTGGCATTTGCTGTTTACTTGACACTGAATAAACTACTTAGACTTTCTGTGTGAACACTTAACTATTTTTTTTATTGAGATACAATTGACATATAACATTGTGTAACTTTAAAGTATACAACTTGTTGATTTGATACTTTCATGTATTGTAATATGATTCCCACTGTAGCATTAGCTAACACCTCTATCGTACCACACAATTATCTTTCTTTTTAGTGGTGAGAACATTTGAAATCTAGTCTCTTAGCAACTTTCAAGTAGATAATACAGTATTGTTGACTGTAATCACTATGCTATGCCTTAGATATAAGGAACTTATTCATCTTCGAACTGCAAGTTCGTACCCCTCGATCCACATCTTCCCGATTCCTCCAGCCTCCAGCCCCTGCTAACCACCATTCTAGCCTCTGTTTCTACAAGTTTGGCTTTTTTTAGATTCATCACGTAGATGATATCACATAGTATTTGTCTTTCTCTGACTATCTCCTTTAGCTTAATGCCCTCAAGGTCCACCCATATTGTGGCAAATGCTGAGATTTTCCTTCTTTACCCATTCCTCCATTGACAGGCACTTAGGTTGTTTCCATATCTTTGCTATTGTGAGTAAGACTGTGATAAACACAAGCATGCATATATCTCTTTGATATCGTGTTTTCACATCCTTTGGGTAAATATCAAGAGGTGGAGTTGCTGGATTTTATGGTAGATTTACTTTTAATTTTTTGAGGAAACTCTATATTGTTTTCCATAGTGGCTGAATCAATTTACATCCCTACCAACAGTGCACAAGGATTCTCTTTTCTCTATGTCCTCACCAACACTTGTTATCTCTAGTCTTCTTCTTTTTTTTTTTTTTTGAGGACAATCAGCCCTGAGCTAACATCTGCCACCAATCCTCCTCTTTTTGCTGAGGAAGACTGGCCCTGAGCTAACATCCGTGCCCATCTTCCTCTACTTTATATGTGGGATGCCTGCCACAGCATGGCTTGACAAGCAGTGCCATGTCCACACCCGGCATCTGAACCGGCAAACCCTGGGCCACCGAAGTGGAATGTGCGAACTTAACCGCTGCGCCACCAGGCCGGCCCTATCTCTTGTCTTCTTGATGATAGCCGTTCTAACAGGTGTGAGTTGATCTCTCATAGGGATTTTAATTTACACGTCCCTGATGATTAGTGATGTTGAACATCTTTGTACGCACCTGTTGGCCATTTGGTTATCTTATTTGGAAAAATGTTCGAGCCCTCTGCCCATTTTTCTTTTTTTTTAAAGATTTTATTTTTTCCTTTTTCTCCCCAAAGCCCCCCAGTACATAGTTGTATATTCTTCGTTGTGGGTTCTTCTAGTTGTGGCATGTGGGACGCTGCCTCAGCGTGGTTTGATGAGCAGTGCCATGTCCGCGCCCAGGATTTGAACCAACGAAACACTGGGCCGCCTGCAGCGGAGCGCGCGAACTCAACCACTCGGCCACGGGGCCAGCCCCGCCCTCTGCCCATTGTTAAATTATATTGTCTGGGGTTTTTTTGTTGATGTTATTGAGTTGTATGAATTCCTTATATGTTTCGGATATTAACCCCTTATTTGATATATGGCTTGCAAGTGTTTTCTACCATTCAGTAGGTTGCCCTTGTCATTTCGTTGATTATTTCTTTTGCTGTGCAGAAGCTTTTTAGTTTGATGTAGTCCCACATGTTGATTTTTACTTTTGTTGCTTGTGTTTTTTGTGTTATATCCAAAAATCATTGTCTAGACTTTCTGAATCTTAGTTTCCTTATCCTTAAAGTAACATGGGGAAAATAAGATCTGTATTGTAGAGTTTAAGAACAAAGGTCTTGACTGTAACATTCCCATCAATCACAGGCAAAAAGCCATATACTTTATCTTTATCATCATACTCATCATTCCTCAAAATATTGAAAAAAATCAAACCAATCTGTAAGAATCTTCGTCATATTTGTTGTTGTCATCCAACAACCATATTTTGAGAAATATTCAAATTTTTAATTCACACCTCCTCAATAGAAGCCAAAATTCCATTTCCCAGCTTCCTTTGAACATGGATGCAGGCATGTAACCTACGTTCTACCCATCAGATGAAACAGGCCAGGGCAGCAATGTATGTGCTGGCGCTTCTGAGCTTCCCTCATCTCTCCACGCTGTGCTGCCCTCCTTGAGGTCAAGTTCACTTGAGAGTTATTTTCCGAGAGAAACCAATTCTCTTCATGCTCTTCCTCTACCATCTCTCATTATCACCAAGCCTATTACTAGAGTCATATCCCATCGTGTTCTGGGTGACTAATTACTAATTTAAATTGGACAGGAGAACATATACATAAGAAAAACTTGGATTATGTGTGTGAGTTGGGAAACTGTGGCTGTTAGAACAGGAGGAACTTAAGTTTAGAACTGGCCAAGGTTATTGATTTGAATGTAGCACCAGAGAAGTTCTGGATTGAATGTTTGCATCACTTCTTGGCCTTTTGGCTAAGATCAAGTGTAGATTGAATGTTTGAGCTCAAGTAAGTAGGGGTTGTTATAATTTATTTTTGATTCGGTAAACTGAAAACCGAATTACCATAGCCTACTTTAATGACATTAAGATGCCAAAATTCTTTAGTATATTGGGGAGAAAGTAATCCACAGACATAGGGAGAAAGATAGCAGCGTTGGAGTGGATTCAGTATGTTGAAACAGGTCCCTCAGTCCCCTTGTCTTCTCTCATAGAGGGAGCTCTGGTTCACTATTTCCACATTTCCAAATTTCTGTATTCTGCATAAGGCCCTCTTTGGGCAATCTTTATTTTGAAATGAAAAAAAAAAGTAATTTGCATTAGAAGAGAGGTGTAGACTAGAGGACAGAGGGCCTCCTGCAACAGCTGGTATTTGTCCCCTGTAGAATAAAGAAAAAGCCTGGACACTATCAGGGTGATAATTCCATAGTCTTCACAGGGACCTCAAGAAGCTTTCTTCTCCCAGGCAAACCTACTCTTGCGGGGGGGGGTGTGTATGTGTGACTGAGTGTGAAATAAAACCACCATCTATTCCTGACTACTGTATGACACCATAACAATTATGCATTTGATTAGGTATGTATCAGATCAGCTTTATGTACAAACAACTCAAAACTTATCACGTCATTCAGTCTTTAAATTTCATCAGATGAAATAGTAATCTGCTAATAACCATAAAAAATGAAAGAACTGTACATTTTATGTAAATCAATGGTTCTCAGGATCCCTTTACACTCCTAAATTTTTTTTTAAAGATTTTATTTTTTCCCTTATTCTCCCCAAAACCCGCCAGTACATAGTTGTATATTCTTCGTTGTGGGTCCTTCTAGTTGTGGCATGTGGGACGCTGCCTCAGAGTGGTTTGATGAGCAGTGCCATGTCCACACCCAGGATTTGAACCAAGGAAACACTGGGCCACCTGCAGCGGAGTGTGAACTTAACCACTCGGCCACGGGGCAGCCCCAACACTCCTAAATTTTTTTGAGGTGTGTAACTGCACACTGTCTTTAAAGACAAAGAAAATGTATATATTAATTTCTCAATTAGTTTGTAGCTCTTAGATGGCTTATCTTTGTTTTATACTTTTTCAATACTGGATTACAGTAGGCTTCCAACTATCTAAGAATCTTGGTTCATTTCCTCCATGTGTAGTTCTTTAATAGTATTATCAGTTTGTCAATAAAACGATTATCATAAACATTGGTAAATGAGCATATCAATCACATTAATAAGTTCATACCTTTTCAGTTCTTATTCTCATTGTGAATTTGATTGTTTTTAAGAATCTAGCAGTCTTCAAAAGTGCAAATTTCCAAAAGCAATGCCACAGTATCATGCAAAAGATCACTATTGTGCAGGCTTTTTTTATTCTTAACGTGTCTTTTAAGAATAAAATCTTTGAAATTGGATTTGATGTTACCGAAAAAATAAACAAGAAACACTTGTCCTGTGAGGGAAAAGGCCTGCGTTTGACACAATATTTTCAGGCTCTTTTTTCTGAGCTTTGTCATAGGAACTTTGTTGTACAATTACTCAGCTCTAAACATGGCTCTCTAAACCATTTTCAGTCACTACTAAAGCCAAGTTTTTGAAAGAGTCATTTATCAAAATTACTAAGCTCAGGATGCTGAAATAGATTCATAAAAATTGCTATTATAATTTGGCCTAAATCTGTAGCTTTATAACGTTCGCAGTGTGCATGAGGTTACATTAGTGGACACATTAACCAAAAATCTGGCCTCAAGTTAGAACTTGATGTCATCATAAGTAACCTGAAATAGCTTAAGCTATAGCCTTCTTTAGGAAATAATTATAATAAAAGCTACCATATATTGTGTAACGCAATACAGTACGCTGGGAACTGTGTCCAGTCCTTTATATCTCGCCATCATAATTCATTCAGCCACCTTGTGAAGTAGTTATCATAATACCCATTTCGTAGATGAGTAAATGGAAGTTCAGAGAAGTTGAGAATCTTAGTAAAGTCACCAAGCAAAAAAAACTGGCAGAACCAGTATTTGAACTCTGGTTTGTTTGACATCAAAGCTGTGTTCCCTAATAAATGCCCTAGTACAAAGAAGTTAGGTAATTATACCAATCAGGAGAAGTTCACTTAGTAATAGCAAATAAACCCAAAATTCTTGATGGTGTAACACAACAATAGTTTGTTGCTCACTCGTACTAGATGTCCATCATGGGTCAGCTGTGGGCTCTGTTTCGTGTTTTCCTTACTCAGAATGAAGGTCAACAGATGTCCATCCTTTGGATTATCACTAGTTGCTGTGAAAGGCAAAGGGAACATGGAGAATTGTGCATGGTCTGTTAAAGGCCTCAGTTTTATTCATATTTTATTTGCCAAGGCAAATGTCCATGCCTAACTTCAACGGGGTGGGCATGCAATCCTCCTGCATGCTGGGAAGAAAGATAATCAAGCGGTCTTTTTGAAATTTTGAGTAAAAAGCCACTACCTCTCCAAACATCAGTTCTTTTGATACCACTAGAAATAAAGAATAAAATTAGTGGTTTGTGATTGTTTTTGAGGTGATAGACAATTAAACCTGACACCGTAATTTTTTTCCTCCTTTATAAACTTCAGGGGTAAATAAAATATCTAGAAAATATCATAAAATATCCAGAAAAGCTAGTGGCAATTCTTACACCACCAATTCTTATTAACAAGTTTAAAAATGCACTTCAGGTAGAAGTGCAATATTTATATTATTTCAGTATGACAGTTATAGTCTTGTATATGGCATTCTTAGAAATTGTGAGTTACTTTTTGAAAGAAGCTACCAATTTATTAGTCCTTTGAAGAAGAATAAGCTCACTGAGATTTAATAAATTCATCTTTTTTCATTCCTCCTTCCTCAAACCTTAACCAACATCACACTCCAGTCCATCTCCAATCTACCCCTCAGTTCTTATCAAAGCTCGAGAGTCACTATAACAGAATAAGCTTTTTATCTACAAAAAAAGGAATCTCATTATATCCTTGGAGTTGTAGCTATGTTCATTTATTTATTGTATTTAGAGAATAAGTTAATGGGTTGAAGAGAATAGATGGGACATTGCGCTAGTATAGAAAAGTCTTAGGCTTTTTGCCTGGTGATTTTTGTTAAAACCAGTTCTTTTTGCACCCACAGAGGTGAAGAGGTGCAGAGGCCTGCCACCCCATCACATGATTATTTCTGAATGCATTCACACGCAACTTTGACGTGCAGTCAATTGAAATGGTTTTGTTTAAGTGGCACAAAGACTGCTTTCATGCATGGTCATCTCCTCTGCCATCAGTTATGAAAGCCATCATAAGTGACAGGTAGTATCTAATCACTGGAGGTGACACTTGAGAATCAGCCCAGGCAGAGCCACCTGCCCGCTAGAGATCAAAACATATGTTGGTCTACCATTTTGAAAAGGCTGTCATACCCTGCCGCACAGGGGAATGCTAAATAAAGAAATCCACTTCGGCCTTCTTGTAAAAGGATGGATGGAGGCCAACAAAATAAGCAGTCTACAGTCTATGCTGTAGGAACTTGCTGTCCAACTGTATACAACCGAGGCCAGCATACAGATGAGTCACTCCAGGCACTCTGTTAATGGCATAAACCAAGATTTATGGTGGACATGGAATTTAAACTGTAGAGCTATATAGGTTCAAGATTAGTGGGTAAAATAATATCCCTGAAACTGGAATAAGTACCACTATCAAATACTTCTATCTTTTAGACAAAAGGTAAAATATATTTTAACATTCCACTTTGTGTGAAATAGGTGCTACCCTTATTGATTTCCCCTGGACAAACTGGCTTGAGCACCAACAAAACTTGAATAGCCATCACTGTGCAATTGATTCTCCACCATCCGCTCAGGAACATCTTTGGAGCTAAAAGCATCCTGATTCCTGGGTTCCCTCCCTCCTTGTTGGTATCTCAGTGTCTCTCTCACTGCCATTTGGCCGAGGTCAGTTCTTTTCTACTAGTCACTCTGTTTCTTATGGCTCTGTGCTCTTCCAGACAGACGCTATGTCCTCTGATGAACGTGGCCAACAGGAGCAAAAGCAAATATTAAACAAACAAAAACTGTAGCACCCTGACAACCATTCTGCCATCACTTAGATCTCCAATTTCCCTTCTTCCCAAAATTACATTATTTTGCTGCCATTTCCATTCTTTGGCTACTAAAATCTCTGAAGTCCTTAAAGAGTATCTCCTCTTCTCTAGCAATGAATGCTGCGCTAAACAACTTGTTCTCTCTCCTCTAAGAGACCTCTCCTAGTTTTTATGGCCCATCCCTAAGTCTTGGGAAAAGTTCCTATGGACTAGACAGAAAGCATTGAACAACACCAGTGTTGCACTGGAATAGCACTTCTCCCTGCAATCTCTATATCTTAGAACAAATTCCTTAAACCTGTCCAACATCAGGGTGGGTTTTTGCTAACCTAGGACTCTCCTCCAGGGATTTAGACACATTCGATGTCTTTTTTATTTAGAATTGGTATTTCCACCAAAGTAGAACACACTTGTCATTACCAAAATATCCATTGTTTTTTCACCTAGGAGGGTCTTCACATGCAAATGACAAATCTGGAGGCCTGTTCTATATCACAGAGTTCTCAAGGTTGGTTTTCAAATGTGTGATGAAATAAAAGACTTTATAGGCATATATACGGATATCATGTTTTTAAATAATGAATGAAGTCCTGCCCTCACTCACCCAACTACGTCACAATATGCTTTCCAAAATTTTCCCATTATTTTGTCATACTCAAGAAGACACATTCTAATGAACACCTCCAGGCTCTGAAAGCCATGTTTCTCACTATGCCAAAGGTAATGAATATATCATGGCCACAGATCTATTTTCTTTTTTTAAATAGTGGAACACTGGAACTGTTAAGCTTAAACAATTTGCAAAGTTATAATTAAGGAACGGGAAGATAAGCAATGATTAAGTGCTAAATAAAAAGTACTTAATGTATCTACTCAATCTTCCCAAGAGCCCCCACCAGCCTAAATGAAGCAAGGCCGAGTGAAAATGGCAAAACTAAAAGCATGGGTCTCTATACTTAGAGTTCTAATGCTTGTCTATTTCATCCTATTAGTCAGTCTGAATACATTGTCAAGAAGCAAACAAATAGGGTAATACAACTTTATACTTAGCCCTTACCTCCTTCTTGTCATTCTCTTCGAGTCTCCATCATTATTTTTCTTAAAATCCGGTGGTAGGGAATATTGCCATAAGCTGTTAATTGAAAGCTAATTAAAATTTCAAATGTCTATTGGAAATTTCACATTTCTTATTTCATTAGTACATCCATGAATATGAAATATATGTCTGAAGTAGTTCATTTTCTCTGTCATTGTCTAACTTCTGTCATTGCATTCGACCATGGCTCTGGGGACATCACTCTCAGTGAACTATCAGCTTGCTAAGAATAGGAGGGCTCAGGATTTCACAGTGGCTTCACCTCAAAGTCCAATTGTCAGGCTCATGACAAATTGTCATTGACTTCATTCAAATGTGTGCAATTTTTTATTTTAGCAGATCTATAGAGGTTAATTGTAATCAAGGGTATTTTTGTGTGCCTACTAAGTGTTAATTGCTACCAACGGCTTTGGCGGTAATTGGATGTGGGAATGAAGTCTAGAACAAACTGTCTTTGGAAACACGCAGAGCCTCAGAGGCGGTGGCTGATTGCTCTGCAGCCCTCCAGTCTCCTTAGCCCCCATGGGTTTTGCCTGGCTTTGGCCCTGCTACAGTGTATCAGCAGCTCTCTCAACTGTGACTGGTGCGTTGCCTTTTAACAGCTTTAAATGGTAGATGCTAATGGTTTTGCAGCCTTGTAGTTCTCCCAGCAGATTCCCGTGCCCCGCCTGTATTACTTTATCACAATGTACTTTGAAAACATACATAAATTAAGGCTATAATTCCATCTCCAGTCTTTGGCATGTGTTACTTGTCAACTTTTCAAAAAACAAATGGCTGATGTAAGGCATTCCAGCAGGCTGGGCTCAGAGTATTTCCTCCTTCTGCTTCCCAACTATGTCCTAGACCTTCCATCTTTAATCCATCCATCGCTCTTTTCTTGCCCTACATTAACACCCTCAATCATAAACTCACAGACCCCTTTGGTTTACCTTTTAGCTCCTTTTTTTTTTATCTCTCTTTGTTTTGTCAGATTCATGGCTTGGTTCTCAGAACTGAGAGTGGCCACAATTTCAAGCTGATGATTTTTCATTTTACACTTATTTAGGGAAAAGGGCCAGAGAATGGATTTCCAGGTGAAAGAAGAGATAGGGGAGATGCAGAGAAAACCCTTGCTCTGTTGAGTATTAGTTGGGCTGGTTAGTTTCCCCTGCAGCAGGACCTACCACCATCGTGTAAAGGAGTGAGTGGAAGCCAGAGAGGAAGTGAGATGGAATTTAGTTGCATGGAGGGCTTTGGTCTCACTGAACATCTTAGATGCTCTAAACCTCGCTCAATGGGGAATGAGAGTTCCTAGGCAGCCAAGGCAGCCAGTCATGACGTATAATCCTGAAATTCAGAAATAATGCCTTTTGTTAAACCTCTATGAGTAGGAAATATTCTGTGTTGCACACAGCTCAGATTAAAATTTTGAAGTGAGTTGTTGCATTATTGGGCATTGCTCTCCACCAAAGACCTAGGCTATATAATCACTGAAGTTAGGGATTCTGACAATGACCTCCCGAGACATTTTAATGGCTCACTAATGATTGAGTTTTGAACACCCTACCAACACTACAAAAGAACTGCTATGACTAATAAACAGGACTATGAGGAGTAAAATCACTCCTATTTCCATAGAAAGGAAACTAAACAGTAAATAGCTTCAAGCTTCTCTGTTCCTAAACCAACCTCAAAGCAAATAAGACAGGGGTAAGATTTTCATTTCCTCATAAAGAGACTCTGTTCCTTTAGAGACGAATCCTGAATCCTAATAAAACCACTGACTCCAAATAACACTGGTTTGCCTTCATCTCACCTGGCATGCTCTGAACCACACCCTTGTCACTTCTCTGTAGCAGTGAAGGTAAAGGGATACGAAGTATTTTAATAACTTTATTCAATGACGCTGGGGCCCTTGGGAAGCGGTGAAGCTTCTCTGCCTGGGTGGCAGTGGTTATTCCCCTGACATGAAAGCATTCCCTGATGAACCTCTCAAAATAATAAACATTCTGCTTTGCCTTTGTTTTCTTCTATTGGCTGTTTGTTTTCCCTAATTGCTGGCAACATTGCCACTTACGGGAAATAAAAGCGCATATTAGCGAGTTCCATTTCCATCTGCAGGGACTCTGCTGCACTTCCATATTCTTTCAGACATTAAGTGAAGCAGACTTTCTGCTCCTACTGTAGCATTTTTGGTAGAGATTTAACCATCTATAGAAGAAATAACTTTTAATCCATTCTGCAATACCAATTTATGCATTTTTAGGTAGGATACTTTCTCAGGTATTGCTCTTAAATTATTTGGAATTGTTTTTTTCTGGAAAAAAACTTGAAAATGCTGTTATGCCAAGAAAGAACACAACTCAAAGGACTATTTCAATATTATCACTTACAAAACAGAAACTGAGTACCTGTATTTAATATTGACAGCTAATTTTAAAATTTCTACGAACAAATTTTAAACCTTTCTGCTCTGATGGAACATTTCATAGCAAAAAAAAAAAAAAGAAAGAAAGAAGAAGCACAAATGTTTAATATTTCAATAACATCCTGAATTTTTAAAGACCAAGGCTGTTGTAATGACTGTTAAGCTAATCTATTAGCCATCTGGTAACGGGCTTCCTTTGAGTAAGAATTGAACAGACAGAATAGAAACCAGCCAGAAGTCTTATTTAAGCATCAAGTCAAAACTTTCTCAATAGTTAGCACTTGGTCATCAATTATTTATAGCCAGATTTACTTACAAAGTTCTCATGCCTAGTAGAGACAAGAAATAAAAATACCTAAAAATTATCAAATTTTTTACTCAAAGCCACAAGATGTCTATAAACTTTCTCCTTTGGCATTGCTCTGGAATCGTTTGAAATTCTGAAAGTACTGATCGCCTCTCCTTTTCCCTTAACGATGTCAATAAGATTCACTGTTTTTTTATAATTAATGAAGTCCACAATTTTTGGGAAATGATTTTGAAAATAGATTTAAAATAAATAGTTTCATTATTATTACTATCACAATGTGAACCTTAAATAGATGCTTAAAAAGTGTTAGGAGATCATGTGAGAGTTGAAGAGATGAAACTTGTTGTAGTGAACTGCAAAACAAAACAAAAATAAACAAAAGTAAGAACTAAGCCTGGTCAAAAGCTGGTACTAGGACACAAAGTAAGACGGTGAAATTTGTCTTGTGTGTCCTTCAGTGTCTCTTATTAACTCTCTTCCTGCTGAAAGATATTCTGGTGTAAGGTTAAAAGTTTTGTTTTTGTTTTAGTTTTTGTTTATTTTACAGGTTATCCTTAAAAAGTTAAAAAGCTCTAAATTCCATAAGAATAAATCCCTGTTCTGGAGTTTGAGGCTCACAATGGTAATGGACATGATATTTGCAGCTATGGACCTTCTGGGTGTCCTTCAAAGCGAGTCCCATAGCCATCTGCACATTCTTATACCTCCAAGAAGTGAAGACAGCCAAGTGTGGTCAGGATTGAGAATGAGAAGAAATTCTGAGGTAAGGATTTGTTTCCATTCCTCACCAGCTGTGAGGACTTGTAGTCCTTTACCTCTACCAACCCTAGCTTTCTTATCTATATATTATTAATAATAATAATTCCTATTCTGCTGACCTTACTGTCTTATGAGGGTCAGGATTAGAATGCACTTTGAAAACCAAAGGCATTATACAAACATAACGCTGCTATTGACCAGCACATTTAAAGTCTGTATCTAAGCCATATGTTTTTACACTAGATATCTCATTAAACTCTGGGATTCCATGTTTATGTAGGAAGGGAAGCCATGGAGACTACCCTCAAGTTCCAGGGCAGGATTGTCTGTTGGTTGTAGTTAACCAGATCAAGTTAACTCCCACTGGGACCCCTTCTCTGTTTTTATTCCACTAGATCTCTGATGATGATGGCAGGGAGCCTAAAGCTTTAGTTTTCTATCTTTACATTTGGTACTGATACTAGCAGAACGATTGCAACAACCATCTGATTAGTAGTGGTTTAAAGAAGCTGAGAATGTTTAGCTTGGAAAAGGGAAGACTAAGATGACAAATTGAAATAGAAATTATGGCTTGGGTGTTGTATTATTCAGGGTTCTCCAGAGAAACAGAACCAATTGGATATATATAGATGTATAGATATATAGATATATAGATATAAGAGAAGATTTATTATAAGACTTGGCTTACAAGGTTATGGAGGCTGAGAAGTTCCACAGTCTGCTGTCTGCAAGCTGGAGACCCAAGAAAGCGGGTGGTATAATTGGGTTGAGTAAGGCCTGAGAGCTAGGGGGCGGGGATGGGGGAATGCAGTCACAAGGGGAGGTGCTGGTGTGAGTCCCAAAGTCCAAATGCCCAAGAGCTTGCTATGCAAGAGCAGGAGAATATGAGTGTCCCAACTAAGGAGAGAGCGCGCGAATATTAGCCCTTCCTCTGCCTTTTTGTTCTATTTGGGCCTTCAACAGATTGGATGATGCCCGCCCACACTGGGGAAGCCAACCTTCTTTATTTAGTCTCCTGATTCAAATGCTAATCTCCAATCTTTTCTGGGAATATCCTCACAGACACACCCAGAAATAATGTTTTACCAGCTATCTGGACGTCCCTTAGTCCAGTCAACTTGACACATATAATTAACCACCACAGGTGTTATCAAATGTTTGAATTCCTGTCACATGAAAAGAGGCTGGATTTATCTATAGCCCCCTCCAATTCACTAGATTCTGTGTTCAACTGGCTAGCTTGCATATAGTTTTCTTCTGGGGGCTTAATTGACATTGACCGAAAAGTACTTCTTTAATATGTAATTCATGAGGAGGAGGTATGTATCTGCTTCTGTATTTGCCCAAAGTCCCTCTGGAAAAGCTACGGTAACTATGATGCAGTTGCTCTACCTGTAAATTCCAAGACATTATAAAACCATGGGAAGTTTTCAAAAAATAAACGAATAGGGGTAGGTTGAGAAAAAAGTTCAATGAGGCTTTTCTCGTGGAAAAAAAAATAAAGCTTATGATGGTCTACCCCATAGTGTCCAAAAATTTGGTCCCATGCTGCCAACTTCACAGATGTTACTTTTGAGGAAGATGGATGCCACTGGCTTTTGGTTCCAAAGCTGTAATTTGAAACTTTAATTGGCATTCCTAATGTGCCACACAGTTTAATCGTATGAAAAAGGGGGTGTTTCTTGAATTTGTGCTCTACAGATTATTCACATTCTGCTGATTGTTTAAAAGGTCTTTTCCTCCCTTTGTTTGGAGTAAATTATAAAACATCATACTATCTTTTGTGTATGTATGTGGTAATCTTAATTAGTAATAATATTTTAGTGCAAAATATTACTAGGAAATGCATAGAGCCTGTATTTTTTCTTCAACAACGACTTTTTGAATTGAAATAGAGTTGAGGAGGATTTTAATTCCAATGTAATAAATCTTCAAGTGAAGACTTCTGAAGGAAATTTTAGCATATTTCATGTATATTTGGAATAGTTTTTGTAGTCCTTTACTGGAAACACACACAAACAAACATACTCACATTTATACGCGGAAAAATTGCCCAAACGTGGTGCTGATCTCCATGTACAGTGCCTCCATATATTAGTTATTCTAAATTATAACCTGAGCCATTTGGGAAGGTCCAATTAAAGTGATTGATTGGAGTGGCAAGTCAGTGCTCTGTCTAGTAACTCTCAGAGACGCAACTTCCATAACTTTTAAAAATTGCAAATTTATTTTTTTTCATGGGGAATCAATATGTTAGGTTAATTTTTCTTAGTCATTCCCTGATGCAGCTTTAATTTGAGTATAATGAAATATGGCTTAGCTAGGCACACTTTAATGAAATTCCTGCAAAGTAAACTTGATAAAGGATACTCCAACCTAGGCGTTGATAGGCCAAATAAAACTTATCCAGACAATGAAGGCCTACACTTCTATTTTTCACACAAGAAATTTCTTTATTTTAGAAACACACCCAAATAAAACACAGCATTTAGCTCACATACTTTTTCCCCTGTTAAAGAATTACAAATTGGGGCCGGCCTGGTGGTGCAGTGGTTAACTTCGCGCGTTCCACTTTGGCAGCCCAGGGTTCGCCAGTTTGGATCACAGGTGCAGACATGGCATCGCTTGGCACACCATGCTGTGGTAGGCGTCCCATATATAAAGTAGAGGAAGATGGGCACGGATGTTAGCTCAGGGCCGGCCTTCCTCAGCGAAAAGAGGAGAATTGGCAGCAGTTAGCTCAGGGATCTTCCTCAAAAAAAAAAAAAAAAGAAAAAGAAATACATATTAAGTAGCTTGTTTCTGGTTCAAAATGAATATTAACAACTCAGGGGTCCCAGCTGCTGACCTAGAAATCACACAATTAGAGCTTCTAAAAAGTAATATTGTGACCTATATTACATTAGCTAATTATCATATGAATTTCAGTTATCTGATATAGATTCTAAAGTTTTCTTTTCTCAGAAAACTGTAGTTGAAGAGACCACAGTTAGATTTATTCTGAACTCATTTATTTCCTATGAACTTTTTTAAATCTTGTACCTTTGACATTATTAACCTAGCAATGTGTAAACATCACTTTGATTTCTAACAGAATAGATTTGTTTTGTCTGTTTAGAAGCTTTACATAAATAGAATCGTAAGGTATTGTTTCTAGTTTCTTTTGCTCAACAATATGTTTGTGATATTTATCCATAATTTTGAATGTAGTTGTATATCATTCGTTCTCATCGTTGTATATTATTCTATTATGTGAATTTTTATTCACTCTACTGTTGATGGGCATTTTTTTCTTTTTTTCTTTTTCTTTTTTGGCTGTTACAGATAGTGCTGCTATGAACGTTCAAGTGTAATGTTTCTGTTAGGATTAGAGTGGGATGGAGTCACTGGATAATAGTGTATGCACATGTTCAGTTTTAATAAATGCTGTTTTTGTTAATTATTTCTAGTAGTTTTTTTAGTGGATTCTTTAGAGTTTTTTATATAGATTTTATATATAGAATCATGTCATCTGCAAATAGTGACACTTTTACTTCTTCCTTTCCTATTTGGATCCCTTTTATTTCTTTCTCTTTCCTAATTGCTCTGGCTAGGACTTCCAATACTATGTTGAATAAGAGTGGCGAGAGTGGGCATCCTTGTCTTGTTCCTGTTCTCAGAGGAATAGCTTTCAGTTTTTCACCATTGGGTATGATGTTAATTGTGGGTTTGTCATGGATGGCCTTTATTATGGTGAGGTACTTTCCCTCTATAGTCATTTTCTTGAGAGATTTTATCATAAATGGATGTTGGATCTTGTCACTGTCAAAAGTCTTATAAAGTAGCTTTACCAGTTTCCACTTGTACCAATAGTCTCTGAAAGTTCTAATATCTCCATAGCCTAACACTGAGTTTTTTCTGTATCTTTCCTTTTAGCCAATCTGGGATGTAGGTAATAGTACCACATTGTGTTTCTAGTTTATATTTCCTAACAACTAATGAAGTTGAACACTTTTTGTGTGCTTTACTGCATGCAAAATACTGGGCTATTTTCTTGTGTGGAATGCCTGTAAAAACCTTTCCCTCTATTTTCTACTAGATTTTCTGACCTTTTCTTATTGATTTGTAGGCATTATTTAGATATTTTGGATATGAATTTTTTGTCAGATGTATGTATTTTGAGTATCTTTTTTCTTTTGTGGATTGACTTTTAACTCTCTCAATTAATACATCTATTAATTATTAATAAATGTAGGTTCTTAATTTTAATATAGTCTAATTTATCATTTTTAACTTTATCATTACTGCTCATTGTATCCTGTTTAAGAAATGCTTGTCTATTCCAGTACAAAGTTATTGTGCTGTGTTATTGTGTTTTCACTAAAAGCCTTATAATGTTATAGTTCATATTTAGATCTGTATCCATCTGGAGTCAATTTTCATGTAAGGTGGAGGGTCAAGACTTACTTTTTTCCAGTGGATTACCATTGACCCAGTACCATTTGTTGAGAAGACTATCTTTCCTCCAGTGCACTGTGGTGCCCTTGCCATAAATCAGATGAGTACATTATTACCTTGTATTATACATAAATATATGTATACATACATACATATACATACAATATATATATTTAAAATTATGGACTCTATTCTCTTCCGTGGGTCAGTGGTCTACACCAATAACACACTGTCTTAACTAGTGTATTTTATAAAATCTGTTGCTCTTCAGTAAATAAGTCATCCAACTTTGTCCTCCTTCAAATTTGGCTTGGCTATTCTTGACCTTTGCTTTTCCATAAATGTTTTAGAATCAGATTTTTAACTTCTATAGAAAAATTCTTGAAAGGATATTGATTAGTATGCATTGAATCTAAAGATCAGTTAATTAATTTAATATTGAGACTTCTAATCCATGAACATGTTATACTTCCATTTAAATTACATTTAAGTTTTTAAAATTTATCTCATGTTTTGTAATTTTCAGTATAAGGATTTGGTTAACTTTTAAGCCTGTTTCAAATACATGTAAGATCTAATTAGCCCTTTATGAATCGAATTTTGTGGTGTTTTTAAAACAAACAAGTAAGCTATAATCTAGGTATAAGAATTGGATTTTAGTTTCAGTTTTGCTTCCAAACTGTGAGCTAGGCATAAACAGTTGTCCTCACTGTCTTCAACTGTAAAACTAGATCAAATCTGAAACCTTGTCTAGCTCTGCCTATGAGTTTAAATCTATAAATTTGAGAAGTTGATGTCAAGCCAGAAATGTGCATAGATGCTTTATGACACACGAAAATGCCTTTTTATTAAATAAAAGAGGAGTATATCTGATGCACGTTATTCTAGGTCATCCAGATTACTTTATTCATGTCTGAACGTGGCAGAAGCAGACTGGGGCCTGAGTTTAATATTAAAATAACATGTAGTTTCAATGGTCCCATTAACTTATTCATCTACCAGGTCCACATCTGACTGACAGTGGAGCATGACATTACTGAAGCGTCATGCTCCAAAATGTCATATATGGCAGAGTGATATAACTATAGAATTCAAAACTTACCATGGAGGGAGCACTTGTTGTTTAATCTATTTTTTAGATTTATTAATTGTTACCGTGAAACTAAGGTTTCAGGCTAAGGATTGAGGTTAAGAAACATTTTATATTTGTCAGTTTCATATTTTGACGTCATTTTGTCTGCAATGTGAAGCTGCTCTAAACCTCAGTGAGGAAGATATACTCTCTAAATAAAACTGGAAAACAGATTCTTTGGCCAGTGATGAGACTAAACGTACAAAAAATGTTTTGTGTTGTTTTGTTTTGTTTTAAGTAATGTGCTTTACTGTGGTATGTATCAGCAGCCATTGACACAGTGTCAATAAATGGTGATATAGTAATATGCTGTTTTTTGAAATGAGTAGAAGACTCTTTTTTCTCATTTTAGAAAAAAAATATTTAAGTCCTTGAATTATCTGATATCTACAGAGGCAACATGATGAGTAGTAGATCTGAGGAAACTTTATCAGTCTGAAAGGTTTTCTGGACTGAAAAGATCACTGGACTGTATGGGAATTTAGATAAATTCATATATATAGTAGATCCATAGTAGATCATTAAATGGGGCTCAAGGATATATCCCTAAGTTTTTGAGATAGACTTTATAAAGAGAGCCAATAACACCCCCTTGTTCCAACATCTTTGATTTCACTTTTAGTAATTTTGAATCACTTACCTAACTTATATGAGCATATGAATGTGTACATTAATTATATTGAAAGAAAATGAATACAACATTATACATTACAATCTTGTTTAGAAGCAGTTATTACCATTGGTTATTATAAAGGGTTAATGAGGCAGAAGGCATGGGTTTGATTTTCGGATAGACCAATTTTGTATTGTAATATAACCATAAACTCTACCCTGGCACATTCCAGACTTAAAATGAGTGCAATGGCTGAATCAAGGCCCATGTAGGAGGGTATGAATCTATCTTCTATTCTGAAAAAAATAGTTCAAAGTGCATATTTTCCCTTTAGTAAATGAATAGAAACATATTCATGTGGGAAAAACCCATACCATTGAAGAGTCTGCAAATAGGTATCAAAACATGAGCAGAGGGGACAGCCCAGTGGCATAGTGGTTAAGTTCCCATGCCTTGGCAGCCCAGGGTTCACAGTGTCAGACCCCGGGCACAGACCTATGCACCACTTGTTAAGCCATGCTGTGGCAGCATCCCACATAGAAAATACAGGAAAACTGGCACAGATGTTAGATCAGGGACAATCTTCCTCCAGCAAAAAGAGGAAGATTGGCAACAGATGTTAGCTCAGGGCCAACTTCTTCATACACACCCCAAAAAAACTAAAAAAACATGAACAGAAACTGTGGTTGCTTATCCACGTATCTCCTCCTTCTCTACTAGACAAATTCTGATTATTCTGGGGGTAGCAGAGTGGAAGACTCTGAATTTCAAGAAAGGTAGTTTTGACCTCCATGCTGGGGATGGTCATGTGATGCAATATCAGCCAATGAAATATAAAGGAATATTTGTCAATTGGAACTTCTGAAAGGTTTTGCTTCCTAATAAAAGCACAGAGACAGAGGAGACGTTCTTTCTCAGCTGTGGCCACTCTGCTACACTTTCTTCTCACCTTTTAAGGTGTTGTGTTGCTTGGAGTTGTAACAGCCATACTACAGCCATGAAGCAATGATCCTAAGGATAAAACTTCAGCATGAAGAAATGGCAAAGCAGGAGAATAGAAAGATGTTAAGACCTTGAGTTAGTGAGGAGATGAACCAATGTTAACTACTGCTTACCTCCATATTTCTTGTAATACGAGGAAAAATAAACCCTTGTTTGATTAAGCCATGTGTTATCATGGTGAAAGCATTCCTACCAAACAGAATATAAATACTACTGGGTTGTAGATAATCTATCCTCTTCATCCATCATGTGTTCATTGACGTAGATTAGACTATGCAAGAAGTCGAGCTAGTGAAGTTAGCCTGTCCTTTAAGTCATTCTGTAAACTTCAAGAGGGTAAGGTCTGTGTTTGTTTATTCACAAACAGCTCCTAACACAGTTCTTTAAACACATTTCAATAAATATTTGCAGAATGATTCTCTTTAGGCCACAGCAGTATCAGAGGGGTGCGGCTCCTCTGTGTCCTGGCTATCCCTTTCCACATCTAATACCCACACGCACACAGATTTGCATGTTTGTGCTGCCATGTTTCATAATGGGTTGAACATCATTTTAAGGAAACTTTTTTCTGTTCTCAATAAAAGGACTAATTCTAGAAACTCTACAGTTCAGCCCTTTTCAGTGAAGACTTTTAGAATGAGTGTTATGAAGTCTCAAAAGTAGCTTCCTCTGTGCGTAAAGCATTTACAGCTGCTACTGAGCAAATGGTTATTGGCAATAAACTGGTGGTCTAATGTGGAAACCACTGCAGGCATGTAGTGGCAAAGCGTTCATTTCATAGCAGGTGACCTCGTGGAGTAAGACTTAATGTAAGTTAAATCATTTTGAGTATCACAAGAGTATGAACTTGGAGTGGATTTGGTACTTGAGTGGATTTTCCAGCAGACTGTCCATTTAAGACATCTAAATCCCCTACCCTATTCAACAGCATTCTCTTTCAGATTGCTGAATTCATCTTACAGCCATCTCTTTCTATTTCTTCAATGTCTGTGCTTTCTTCCTTCTCAGGAAGTCAGGTCACTTGATTGTGTTAGACGCTCTGGCAGCGCTCAGGCCCATGTCTGGTGTCTAGTCCATTTGCTTAAGTAGATGTTGTTTAAGTCGCTAAGTCATGTGAGTGCCGCAAGCTACATATGTCAGAAACCATGTTGCAGGTACCTCAATTAAGTTTTCTGGCCTCTGGTGGCCCCCCATGTGCACCCCAAAAATGTGCTTGTTTTTCATTTGATACTTAGAGGCTTCTCATCTACCCTGTAAGCAGGAAAAGATTTTGCTTTTCAGTTTCATAATGTTTTATAATTAACATGCCTTCACTCAAATAATTGTTTTCCATTTTCTCTTGTATGTGAACCCCTTGTGACAGTCTCCACTACAAAAATCATAGCTGCTGGTGGGAAAACAAAAAGATGATTGTCTTTGTCACCTGAATTGTAACTGTTTCGACTTATTAACTTATCGGAACACAGCTCTGCCAAGTCTGGCCTCCAGAGTTTACAGTAGGCAAATAAGATTGGAATGGAATCTAAATGGACTCAGGCAAGGGCTCAGGGACAGTTGTGCACACAGGAGCAGCCTGCTTAAACGGCAGGCCCTACAGGTATTCGCTGTTGTGGAAATGTTCTAATATCCTAAAGACTGGTGAGTTTTGATTGGCTGCAAAAAGTGATGGGTCCTGCCCAGTAACTTGATTTACTTTTCTTTTTAGGAACAACAGTGAGGCCTCCATCTAAATAGCATTCATTTCTTTCTAGGCTGTGACTCTAGATACAATTGTACTCATGCTACTTTTGAGGTACTATTTTGGGAAATTATACTAGGATCAAGCTAATATTTTTTGGTCCAAGTCACAGTTAAACATTTTTGGGCATTCGCTGTTTTTTCACTTTTCCATGCATGTTAGCATTCTGGTTTTTGTTGTTGTTGTTGTTTTTGAGGAAGATTAGCCCTGAGCTAACTGCTGCCAATCCTCCTCTTTTGGCTGAGGAAGACTGGCCCTGAGCTAACATCCATGCCCATCTTCCTCTACTTTATACATGGGATGCCTACCACAGCATGTCTTTTGCCAAGCAGTGCCATGTCTGCACCCGGGATCCCAACCGGCAAACCCCGGGCCACCGGGAAGCAGAACGTGCGAACTTGACCACTGCGCCACTGGGCTGGCCCCTAAAATTATTCTCTTTCTGTCACCCTGTCTCTCTTCCTTCTTGCCTGCTTTCCTTTCTTCCTCCCTGAATAAATAAATTCATAAACTATTAAAAGCGCATGCTTTGGAGGAAGGTCTCACCTGGCATGGGGTGCCTGCATAATATGAAGAGGACTGCTGTGGCAGAAGTGACAACAGCCTTACATGGGATGTTGCATCTCAAGTGGGCTTGAGGCAGGCTTTCCTATTGGGAGGGCAATGGCAGTGGCAGGAGCTGTAGCAGCGCAGAATAGGATGTCAGAGGTAGGAATGAAGAAGGATTCACACAGGGAGGGACACAGCAATGACAGCAGCCCCAGAGCTAGGCAGAATGAGGTGAGGAGGGTAGGTATCCACATGACAGCATGTGGCGTCAATGGCAGCAGCAACAGGTGCTAAGTTGCATTTAGAGAGATTTGAGGTAATGGAAATAGATTTCTCACTGTCAAAGAAGGAAGGAATAAATATGAGTACTAGAAAGGTGAAGTGTAAAATGAATCCTATAGTGTTGATTACACTTGGACATATTGGTGTTAAACTAAAGTTTTAAAGATAGGTGATAATGATAGGTAGATAGACAGATAGATATAGAGAAATACACATTAATATATGGGTGTTTTGGTGTGAATAGATATGTAAGCATATATGTATGGCCCCAAATTCTGTCCACTGACAGGGTATAGGGGCAGCGATATCCCGATAGCAATAAACACATCTACTTCCTAGATCTTGGTTTCTAAGTGCAGTTCAACATTGAAAGGAATCAAAGTTTCTGGGACAGAGAAATATCAGATTCTAGGGTCGGAGAAGGGAAAGTACAAGTAAATCTGTAACATCTTAAAGATTGATGGGGCATGTCAAAAGGACACAGGAGCTATCTTAAAGGGGCTCCTAGTGGCCAAATCTGAGATAATTTGGACACCAAAATAAATAATGATAGCAACGGAATGAAAAACGAGTAGAGTAAGAATCCATGAGTCCGTGTGGATTTAAACCAAGAGATGAAGAAATGAATGGGGAGAAGAAAAAACTTTTGTTTGTGATGGAGTGTCAACAAATAAATGCAGAAGAAATGAAGGGGGAATGGAAAGTCATCATTTGGTAATAAAAACCAACAATGGATGCTTGAACTAGTGGGTGAAAGTTTGATAAGGAATGGAAGGTTTACATAACCTCACAGCACTTCCCCAGAAAACACTTACTAATTCCAAATGTAAAAAAAAAAATTTACAATGGAGAAGCTTGACAACCACCAACTTAAATCAAGTGATCATAGTTAACATCACCAGTAATGGGACAATCAAAATCATGTGCTACCAGCTAGCAAGCAATAAAGTGATCCCATCAACACTGTTGTGATATTCCTGCCAAAAATGTGCAGCCTGAATCTAATCGTAGGAAACCATCAGACAGACTAGGTTGAGGGACATTCTGCAAAATTACTGCCCTGTGATCTTAAAAAATACTCCCAACAAGGAACTGGGAAATTCTTCTGGATCAAAGAAGCCTGAAGAAACGTGACAACAGAATGTGGCACATGATCCTGGATTGGATCCTTTAGCTATGGAGAGCATTGTTAGGACAACTGGTGAGGCTTGACTGGGGTCTGTGGAATGCATGGTAGTAGTATCTATCTCACCATATTTATTGGAAAAGCCACTTCAGTGCCTGTCCTCATCGAGATGGCCTATGGGCTGGCATTATCATAATAGGAAAAAATATATATTTAGGATTTTTTCCAGTAACATCAATTTTACCTATTTTTAAATTGCAACTTCTTTAAAAGGCAGCTTACTTTGCGTGTCACTCAGAAAATTCTATGTACCTGACAACTTCAAGCTTTTGATGTCTGAGAGCTTGGGAAAAAATTCTTTTCCCTTGTAGAACAGAAACCCAAAACCATTTTTTTTAAAGAAAGAGTAAGCTCTAGAGACCAAATTCAAAGTTCTTTTATTTTAAAAATTCCATTAAACAAGAATTGTTCTCAGAAATAAAAGCAGGTAGGGCATGCCTATGGATATGAACTAAATTCTCTGAAAATAAAGATTCAGAAATGTAGTTCCCAACATGACACAGCACACACTATAAGGCATCCACACAGCTGTGCCTCTCGTGCTTTGTCCTTTGGGTGATGTCAAGCGGTGCTTCTGTCACTCTGCCAAGCAGTCAGGGAGCTACAGGTACTGATGGAGATTCATGGTTCAAGGTTGTGCAGCCAGTTACCCGGGCAGGTACAAATGAAAAGACGGATCTAGGTCTTGATTGTGACCCTCTGGTAACTCACCATCCAAAATTCAAAAGCTGGCATTTTGAATTAAAAACAGAATGCTGGGGTCGGCCAGTGGTGCAGCGGTTGTCAGAAGAGTCAGGACCCAAGAGGTCTTTAGGAAAGCACCTTTACATTTTTTAATGGTTCATTTGGGAGAGGCTTCTGTTTTTCATTTTTTCTACTCAATATCTTTGTTCAAATATGTTGTTTTTCAATACACTTTCTATGTATTTATTGGAATGTGTTGGGTCTTTTTATTTTTTGATGGCCTACCATGTTAGTTTTTTGGACATGCCTCATGTGAGTTTGAAAATATAAGCACATCTCTGTATTCATTTTATATAATTGATAAATATCTACAAGATTTCACATATTCCTTATGATATTCAGATTTTCTTCTTCCTTATTTATCTATTATCTACACTATTTTTAAAGACAGAAAAAGGTATCAAAGTCTTATATAATAATTTTATTTCAATTTCAATTTCAATTTCTCCTTTACATTCAAGTTGTTTTGTTTACATATTGGGAAACGATATTATTTAGCATGTAAAGATCCATGAGAATTTTGCATAGTGGTTAAGAGCATAGAATAGGAGTCAGATTTACTTACTGTATTACTTAAACTCTACAGTCTCCTCATCTATAAAATAGAGATAATAATTTTAATTACCTCATGGGTGTGTTGTTTGTATCCAATTTTTTTTTCCCTTTTTCTCCCCAAAGCCCCCCGGTACATAGTTGTATATTCTTTGTTGTGGGTCCTTCTAGTTGTGGCATGTGGGATGCCTCCTCAGAGTGGCTTGATGAGTGGCGCCAGGTCTGCGCCCAGGATTCAAACCAACAAAACACTGGGCCGCTGAAGCAGAGCATGCGAACTTAACCACTCGGCCACCAGGCTGGCCCCATGTATCCAATTGTTGTAAAGGTTTTGGAAAAGGGTCTAGCTTCTAAGACATAAGTACTTATTATAGCAATAAATATGAGTATGTTTATGGGGATTATATATTTCACAAATATACCAAACCATCTTAATAATTACTGTCCTACTTAATACTTTTTATCTTGAGTTTAACTTTATCTGATATTATTCCTTCTATCTCTTTTGTTTTCCTTTTTTTTTTGAGGAAGATTAGCCCTGAGCTAACGACTGCCAATCCTCCTCTTTTGGCTGAGGAAGACTGGCCCTGAATTAACATCTATGCCCATCTTCCTCTACTTTATATGTGGGACGCCTACCACAGCATGGCTTTTGCCAAGCGGTGCTATGTCCGCACCCGGGATCTGAACCAGCAAACCCTGGGCTGCCGAGAAGGAGAACAAACGAACTTAACCACTGAGCCACCGGGCTAGCCCCGTTTTGCTTTGCTTTGATCTTAGTTTTTATTTTTCTAGTATATCTTTGTTCATATTTTAATTTTTGAATTTTTATGAATCCTTTTTTCTCTTATATAGAACACTTAGGTAGGTTTGTTTATTAATCGTTTAAGAGTCTTTGACTTTAATATATGATTTGAATATATCTGTGGTTATTTTTATAAGACATATTTGGACTTCCCATTTTCATCATAATTTACAATTTCCGTTTTTCTTCTTACTAGTTCTTCTCTATTGCAATCTTCTGCTATATTTTCCACATTTTCTTGAAAGTGACACTGCCCTCCCCATTTCCCCAACACAACAATTTAAGTTGTATAGTTCAGTTCCTTTCACCTCCTTATTACTTTTAAAACATTACAAAATTGCTTAAAATTGTGTTTTTTATTTCTCAGTTTCTGAAATCTTGTCTTCTCCATGAAGTATTTTAAAAAATTAATTTATATTTCTTCCTACCTTCTTTATCTATGCCACCTCTGATTTCTTAATGATATACAATGAACTTTTTGTTTACTCTATTATAATTGGTCCCATACTTGCAATGGTTTATGTTTTTTAAATTATAATATGTACATTCTACTTTATAATTATAAATGTAGATTAACATGAGAGCTATACAGCTTTTTCTTTGTTTTTCTCTGTTGGTTGGATTATGTCTGCAAGTTGATTTTTCAGGACAAATATATGAGTAATATACTTCTAGGGCTCTTTCATATTTGAACATGCATATGTATTGCCTATATATGTTATAATCAACTTATCTTAGTATACAATCCTTGAGTCATCCATTTATTCTCAAATTTTGTAAATATTGCTCTGTTGTCTTCTTTTTTCCCCAGTATTATATTATGAAATTTTAAAATATAGAGCAAAGCTGAAAGAACTCTGCATGAACACCCAAATACTGACAACTTAGATTCTACCATTAACATTTTACCATTCTTGCTTTATCCTACATCTGTCCATCTAGTCATTCATTCATCCATTTTATTTTTTGATGTTTGGTATTTTTTGATATTCACAATATTGAAATTAATTGAAGATGTCAGTATATTTCTCCCTCTGAACACTTTACATGTATATCACTAAGCAGATTTCAATATTTACTTATAATTTTGTAAAGTATAAATTACATTCAATAAAATGCATAAATCTTAAATGTATATTTGCAATATTTTCACAAATTGATACCTCTGTACAACCCAAATCCCTCTTTAGATATAGAATATTAGCCCTACCCAAGAGAGTTCCCTAACGCTTCTTCCAAGTCATTCTCAACCCCTCTCACTGAGGCAATAATTGCCCACTGCCTTTTTTTCAGAACAATATAGATTTGTTCTATGTATTTTTAAATTCCACCAAAAAATGGAATTATGCATTCTGTATTCTTTTGTGTAAGATTTCCTTCATTTGGCATGCTTTTAAGATTCAATTAGTTATTACAAGTATCAATATATGCTTTAATCTGTTGGTCTTTCCTAATTTATTTTTGTTATTTTTATTATTAAGTTGTAAGAATTCTTTTTTATTTTAGATGCTAGTTCTCTTTCTGTCTATATCTATAGATGTATCTAAATATGGTATTGTTGGTATGGTATGGTGTTAGATATTAGTATATCTAAATTATGGTATTGTTCTATGTGTGTTTTCTAAGAAAGCTTGGCTTATCTCCGAGTTATGAAGATATTCTCCTCTAAAAGCTTTATGATTTTAGATTTTACATTTAAGACAATGATTCAACTTGAATATACTTCTGTATATGGTGTGAGGTAGAAGTCACAATTCACTTTTTTCCCATATGGATATCGAGTTATTTTAGCACCATTTGTTGAAAAAACCCTTCTCTTATTGAATTGCCTTGGCACCTTTGTGAGAAATCAAATGATCATGTAGAAGTGGATCTATTTCCAAATTTTGTATTCTCTTCCACTTACATATTTGTCAGTATTTTTTACCACATTTCATTGTCTTGATTTCTGAAGTTTTATAGGAAATCTCAAAGTAAGGTAGGGTACACACTTCAACTTTGTTCTTTTTCTTGAATGCTTTCGATAGTCTAGGTTCTTTGACTTTCCATATTCATTTCAGAATCAGTCTGTCAATTTCTACAAAGCATCTTCTGAGATTTCAATTACTTTTATTTTCACTTTAAATTATATTTTAATTTTAATTTAATTTAATCTATAGAATAATTTGGCTACAACAGTGGACCCCTCAAACCATTAAAATTGTTTATCTCTCAATTTATTTAGATATCCTCTTATTTATCTTAGCACTGCCTTATAATTTTCCACTCAGAAGACTTACACATCTTTTGTTAAACTTATTCACATATTTTTCATTTTTGAGGCTATGGAAATGGAATTCATTAGTGTAATTTTTATTTTTAAGTATTTTGCCTCTACTATACAAAATTCATTTAACTTCTGTTATTAATCTTGAAACCTGAAATTTTAAAAACTCACTTATCAATTCTGGTAGTTGTTTTTGTAGATTCCTTAGGAAACTTCATGTACATTTTTGTCATCTGAAAATAGAGACAATCTTTCTTCCTTCTTTCCAATCTTGATACCATTGTTTTTCTTTTTCTTGCTTTGTTGCAATGACTAGTATCTTTAGTATAATATGGAATACAGGTGTGAGGGAGGGCATCCTTGCTCATCCTGTTCTCAGTCTTAAAGGAAAGCACTCTAGTTCACAATTAGGCATTATGTTAGCTTCTAAGTTTTTCACATATGCTTTGTCAGACTGAGGAAGTTTCCTTCTAGTCCTAGTTTTATGAGAATTTTAGTCATGAATAGTTCTGGAATGCTGAAACGATATTAGGGTTTTTCAACCCCTAGTCTTTTAATATGGTAAGTTACATTGATTTAACAATGTTATTGCATAAACTTGCTTAAGATAAACTCTACTTGATCATAATAAATTATCATTTTTGTATATTGCTGGCTTTGATTTGTTAGTATTTTGCTAAATATTTTTGCATCTATAGTCATGAGGGATACTGGTGTCATTATTTTTGTGTGTAAAGTCTTTGTCATGTTTTGATAGTATGGTAGTCTCTATTTTCTGATAGAGTTTGCATAATGTTGGTGTTTTTCATTTATTAAATGGTTAATAGAATGCACCAGTGAAATCATCTGTGTCTGGAGTTTTATTTATGGAAAGGTTTTTGAGAACAAATTCAAAATTCAATTTCTTCAATAGACACAAGAATATTCAAATTTTCTGTTTCATTCTGTGTCAGTTCTGGTAAGTTGTATTTTATAAAGAATTGTCTCTTGTATCTTTTAAAATTTGTTGCCTTGGGATTCTCTAAGCTTCTTGAATCTTTAAATTTGCCTCTACACTTGTAAAACTATTTTCAAATACATTTTTTTCCTGATTATTTTTCTTCTCTCTTCTTGGGTCTCCAAATTCATCTGTATCTATATCATGTGTTTTAGTATTGTCCTTACAGGTTCCTGAGAGACTGTTCATGTAAAAATAAATATTTTTTTTAGATTCATATTGGATCATGTCTATTAACCTATCTTCAAATTCACTCATTCTTTTCACTTCTAGCTCCATTCTGCTGTTAAACCTATCCTGTGAATTTTTAATTTCAGCTGTTATATTTTTTATCTCTGGAATTTTAATTAGATATATTTCTATTTCTAACTGATAATTATTACCTTTGTATTCGTTGTGAGCATATCTTCCTTTACTTAATGGCTTCTTTTAAGTCCTTGTCTGTCAATTCCAACATCTGAATCACTTTGGCATTAGTCTTTTCTTTCTAGACTTATTAAAATCTTCCTGATCATCATATGCTGAGTAATTTTGGATTATATCCCAGACATTGTGAATGTTTTGCTGTGGAGACTTTGAGTTTGGTAATATTCCTTCATAGAGTTTTTGGGTTCAAATTATGAGAGAGATTTTGTTGTTATAGTTTCAGAAGTTTATTAACTTCATTCAATTTGGAATTGCAACCACTAACTGTTGGGTAGCAGCTCAGATCTCTGCTGGGCTGCTTTGTGATCGTCCTATATATGCATGGTTCAGGTTTAGCCAGAGACCTGAGCAGATTTTATGCATAGAATTTGGGACAGTGCCTTTTTACCTTTCTTTTGTCTAAGATTCCCCTTTCACTTTCCAGTGGTTCTCCTCTTATTCTTAAGACCAGAAAGACTGTGGATTTTCTACCAGAGTTTTAGCCTTCCAGTGCAGTGCCTGTACTTAAGCTAACAGTTTTAAAACTGAGAACCTTAGTGGCACTAGAAGTGAAGGCCAAAGTCCATGGTGTTCTGTTGTTTAATGTTGATAACCAGGCGTCTGCAAACATCTTATATTTTTTTCTATGCATCTAGCTTCTTCTGTCTAGGTTTCTTAAAATTCTTTCTTTGGATTTGAAATTTGTTAAATTCACCAGTTTTAGTGTCATATTTTATTATTTTTCTAGATTATGATAAGCCATTTCAATCTTCATTCATTTAGGAAATTTATCGTGTATTTTATGTCTAAATATGGTTTTCTATTTCACATTTCAGTTTTCTTCTCCTGTCATATCAATTATCCGTATGTTTGCTTTTCTGTTATATCTATCAGCTTCTATCTAATATTTTCCACATTTCTGTCTTTTTTGTGTGTGTGCATGAAGAAGATTGCTCTTGAGCTAACATCTGTTGCCAATCTTGCTCTTTTTGCTTGAGCTAGATTGTCCCTGAGCTAACATCTGTGCCAATTCTCCCCTATTTTATATGTGGGATGCTGCCACAGCCTGGCTTGTTAAATGGTGTGTAGGTCCACACCAGGATCTGAACCTACACCTACAAACCCTGGGCCACTGAACTTAACCACTATAGCACAGGGCTAACCCCCCATATCTTTGTCTTTTGCTCTGCTCTTTGGGAGTTTTCTTTCAACAGCTGCTACATATAATTTTACTCTAATTCCTAGAATTTTTAAATTTGTGTTTTGTGCAACAGTTTGCATAAGATCTATATTTCCTTCATTCCTTGGTCTTTCTCACCTCCCAGTCCCCAGATAACATGATAGGTGCTTAATACATCTTTGCTGTTGAGTAAAGAATCCAAGCTGTAATACAGCTAGCTAATATTTTTTACATTTTGAGTATGAAGCTAGAACCATTGCCTGGTTTCAGCTTTGCTGCTCTATTTTCTTTTGCTTTTCATTTCTTTCTCTTCATTTCAAGCTGTTTTGTAAAGGGAAATTGTGAATCTGCACATATACCATAATTTTCCCCAGAAATGGAGCTTGCCAATTTTCCCTAGAGTATCCTAATCTAGATGATTAACAATTTAGGTTTGATGAATATTCAAACTCTCTTTTATTTCTTTATTTAACTAAACTACATTTATTGCGGTTGGTTATTTTTAAAATATCTCCTGACAAAGTATTTATTAGTATCCTCCAAAATATAATTAGGATAAGTGCCCAAATCCTCATGTCCCACTTACCCTCTTCACCAGAGCATAAAGTAATAGACACTTCCTGTAGCCTTAAGTGATTATTCCTAATTAGTGTTTATACCATATTGATTTTGCAAGAAGTTACTTCCTGTCACTCGCTACCACATTTCCAACAGAGAAAGCCCTTTAAGGAGGTTGTTGGAAAAATATGTTCCTACAAAAACCTTCAATTTAAGAAGCAAAAAAATAATCTATAATATTATATAGTAAAATTGGAGGAATCTGGTAAATATATATTTTATCTTTCTTAAGTTCTTAGAGTTGATTGAGAAATAAATAGCATTTAAGCCTGAAGTACAATACATTGTCTTCAGAGGACAATCATGTAAATAAGGTCACATACATGAATAATTTACTAGGATCAATGTAATGTCTTTTGTGGAAAAGTCAATTATCAAAATAAGTATTTTGCCTTATTTAGACCAAAAAAGGAAAAATGCTTTGGTAACAAAGAAAACATATTTATAAGCCATGTAAGTAAATATGTCAATTTAAGTGCTTATATGCTGTGCTTTGCTTTGTTAAATGAATCAAAGGTGAGACATTTGGTGGCAATAATTGTTTTATAAAATTAAACAGATTTTAGTTTACTTTTGTCTCCTTGTAGTAGAACTTAATAAGAGCAATAACTCACATTTTATCAGTTCAATTTATTTAAATTTTATTTTTCTTTTAAATCACTCTTTTAAGATTTCCCTTAAAGGAAAACTACGATACAAATAAACAAAACTTGCTTCAAATGGCTTCTTTTAGTTCTATACATGTTTGGCAAGTGATCCTTTCTCCTAACTATGAAGAACATTGTCTTTGAAATATTTCAACATCCTCTCCTGTTTTTCAGCCATACCATTTTATAACTCACCATTGACCAGGCTTCCATTCTAGATCAGCGTTTTCAAAATGCTTGGTGAAATTTACCAGTCCTGTATCTCATCTCTTCGGGACCCACAGCGGGGTCTTCCTCAGCAAAACTGTAAAATTCGTGCTCCAATGCCCTATATTTTATTTCTACTGCCCTTTTATTTTTTTCAGGTACTTTTTTTCTCACCCAACCTGTGTACCTTTCACCATTGAACACTCGTGTCACAATCAAATCTGTCCTTATTATGTCATTGGCTATCAAATCAGTCATTTGCCACTTTAATTTGAATAATATACCTCAATATACTAGCGCATTTGCAGTTGAGCTTTATGTGGTATAAAATACAAGTTCCCTTTATTGAAGTAATTCTAGGTATCGGGGACAAAAGAGTTTTCTCTTTCTCATTTTTTCTTACTCTTTTCTTTTCTTTCCTTTGCTTTTCAAAAGAGGAATGGCACTCAGTATCTCTGAGGTCATACCATGCACTTGATATTTAAAATTTTTGGATAACTCAAAAACAAAACCAGGTAAGTGTAATACAAGAGCTTATTTTAACTTGATCTCTCTGGAGCAAATATTGTTACTTTCAAACTTTAGTGAGAGTATCTAATCAAATTTGTAGACAGAATGGCACCATCATCAGCTGCTGAAGAAAAAATAGAATGTTTGGAGAAAACCTCAAGGAAGACCTTACTAATTTTAACAACTGTTTGTTTATGATCAGTCTCTTCCCACTAGTCTTTTTTTTTTTTTTTTTAAAGATTGGCACCTGGGCTAACAACTGTTCCCAATCGTTTTTCTTTTCCTTCTTTTTTTTTTATCTCTCCAAACCCCCCCTGTACACAGTTGTATATTTTAGTTGCACGTCCTTCTAGTTGTGGGATGTGGTACTCCACCTCAACGTGTCCTGACGAGGGGCGCCATGTCCGCCCCCAGGATCCGAACCCTGGGCCACGGCAGCAGAGCACACGAACTTAACCATTTGGCCACGGAGCCGGCCCCCAACTAGTCTTAACCCTTATCATATCCCAAACCTTAAGGTGAACTCACACTCACACACTTGTTAGAAACCAGACTGGGCCATAAAACCTAAATCTAACAATAATCTAAAAGCAAGTTGTTTTTTTTTTAATATTTTATTTTTTTCCTTTTTCTCCCCAAAGCCCCCCAGTACATAGTTGTATATTCTTTGTTGTGGGTCCTTCTAGTTGTGGCATGTGGGATGCTGCCTCAGTGTGGTTTGATGAGCAGTGCCATGTCCGCACCCAGGATTCGAACCAACGAAACACTGGGCTGCCTGCAGTGGAGCACGAGAACTTAACCACTCAGCCACGGGGCCAGCCCCTAAAAGCAAGTTTTAAGACTAAACCATATATAACCGTAATTATAAACTTGACCCTAATCTTAATTTTCTTATAAACCCAACTCTAACTCTGACCATGAACACTAATATTAATGCATACCTAAATCTAGAAGTAATTTAGGACACCCAGAACCAAGAACACCAAATGTGCATTTACTTATTTATTTATAATTTATGTAATAAATTGATGATTGATTAGTTTACAATTAGCTGTACATTGCTGGTAGGGTAGAATTTAATTTTTAACACACTTTTCCAGAAAGGTAGTTGAAATACATGCTGCTGACTATTATGTTGTATAGACTAATGCATATTTACAATCTTTATATATATAAAAAACATTTAAAGATGCAGAAAGTAATCATAATAAACCTAACAAATTGTCAATATGTATAAATAAATCATCATAATGATTATCTTGAAAAAATTCTGAAATATAATATGACAAATCTTGTTTAGTGGATTATCACTAGATGGTAGGCTTATAGATAGTTTCTTTTTTCCCCTCTTTCTCTCTTTTCCAATTTTCTCTGACATGTATAAATTAATTTTATAATCAGAAAAATATTATTTTGATGAGGATTATTTTAGACTGGTTACTTTTAAAAAACTGCAGATGAGAAGGAGGCTCTGAGGAGTAGAATTTACTTACCCTTCCTTAAGAGACATTTACATCTAAAAGAAACCTCCATCTGTAAAGGTATCTTCCTCTCTGTACCAGGAAGAAGGGGGGATGACTTTATCTCTGGAAACTCTTAATCAACGCCAAAGGCAAGGACTTAAATCTGCATCTTATTTACTGTACTTGTGTAGTAATCTCCCATGATCACTCCCCCTTCACCATCAACATCCTCCTTCGTCTTTAGCTGAAGGTAATATTTAAGGTGGTGGCTTGAGCCATTTCCTTAATCTGGTTTGATTCTTATCCAAAAGTTATATGACCACCCAATAACCAGACCCCACCTGCACTGATACCATTTTAGCAACTTTTTTAAATATATTCTTTCCTTTGTCTTGTAAAGAGATAACTCACATACCTATGCCTTAAATTTAGCCCTACTCTCAACTCATGTTTGCAGCAGCAGCTCTGACTGCCCATGGGTCCTGTCCCCATGCTATTCTACACTATTCTCTAAATAAAAGAGCACTACTGCCAGACCTTGAGAGTCCAAGAAATCTTTCTTTTGACTCTTTGGCTCGCCAACCCCGCATCATTTCAATAGAGGAAGATGCCATTGCAATTATCAAGAAAAATAGAAGATAAAACATAAATTTGACTAGGTCTTAAATAAAGGGAGTTTTAAGTGTTTTTCAGGTGAATGTAGAGTTTCTTTGGTTCAGTAAACCATTTGTAAAGGTATAAAATCCATGCTTATACTTTTCTGTGATCCCATTGACAGGAAATTTCCTTTTTTTTTCTGAAACTTATCCATGCTAAAATTTGCCAAAGAACAAAAATAATTTCTTATTCTGTATGTCTAATCAAATTCTGCAAAGGTTCAAGTCTACTTTCCAAAAGTAGAAAACATCTGAATCACGTGCCATTGTAACAGAAGTATAATTAATTAGTCCAAAACATTTTTACAAGGAGGAATAATGGCTTAATGGGGTCAAATAAGAAGTAATGCAAGTTTTTCTTTTTATAAGTTAATAGAGGAGGATGGGGAGAGGTAAAGACAGGAGAGGAAGAAGTTTCTGCGCTCTTTAGAATACCTGATATATTACTTAGATAATGTCATGCAGAGTAATAAAAACACATCACACTGCCACTTTTTATAACTTATTTAGGCCAATAATTTGGACACAATACTTTGATAGAAACAAAATCAAGTCAAATATTGACACAGAACATAATATTATTAAATAAGTATTTGTTTATTTATTATGGCTAGTTTGAAATTTAGTTTTTCAACATATTGCCAGAATTGATAAGGAGGTTGGATAGTAACTCTGCACTGCCTCATTCGTATGTTGATATATTCTACTCCCTTCTCAGATTTCTATTAAGGGCAAAATTCCAAATAATTTAATGGAAAGCACTCATACTGTCACACAAACTGTTCACTTACTAGCGATGACTTACCTTTTTCCTATAAACTTTCTTCATTCTTCTCCCAAACATGAACCTACCCTGAGCCAAAATATAGAATTTCCGAGTAAGATTAAGGACACAAAGTCTAACATCTTTTTTCTTCATTATATACTCAGCTTGTGTCAGAAGACTTATATTTAATTTTATGCTTCCTTTAAAATATTTAAAAGTTGTACACTTATCTTTCTAAGACCAAGAAGTATATCATCTTTCTACAGCCTTTCTAAAACACAACACAACACATTGAATAATATTGAATGACTAAGTCCTGTATGATTACTGGAAATTGTCCATACTAAACATACTCCTCTAAGATTTGTTTAAGTTTTTTTTTTTTCTATAATCCACTGTCTGATTGTACCTTAGTAAAACCCTAGGATTATTCATTAGAAAATTTGTTCATAATAAATGAAGGAATCACACTTCAAATGAGCTGGTGACCTCCTAATTGAAAATACAAGGACGTGAATAGGAAACAAGAGAAGACACATTTGGGGAACAAATACTATTATTAAAATAAGAAAAATCTATTCTGCTTCTTCAACCCTCTTTTATTTAACACAGAATTTTGGCATACATGTGAGTATTATTGGGGAAATCAAGTAAAAGACAAACAATGAAATCTATGATTGCCTTTGAAGTGCACTTTAATCTAAGAAAGTGGTTAAGAATAAAAACTTTTGAAGTTTGCACCTAGAAATTTTCAATAATCAAGGTGCATAAAGGGGGAGACTTGTGTGTGTTGTGCTTGTCACAGCTGGTTGTATACATTTTCTGGAAACGTCTGTACAAAACTGGTGTTCCCTCTCTGACTCAGTTTTGAGAGGTTCTAAAAATTTCCCTTAAAATGTGTTCAGTAAGGCCAAAGAGCACCAACGCTTTAGGTTCCCCCCTTTTCTCCTCGCCATAGCACCCTGGCAACTTTCTCTAAGGACAAACCATCCTCGGTGCCGCAGTGCAGCTATTAAATGACTCTTTGTAGCTCTGAAAGGTCAATTCCAGCAAAGCATTAACATCCAAAAGAAGCGTCTTTCAATTTCTCAGTTGCTCATGTCTTTCATTCCTGATGCTATCTATCTCAATGATTTCTCAACTAACTACCTCTAAAGCACACGTTTACCGAAAACATTTGTAAAGTGAATGGTAAAAAAAAAAAAGCCTGTCACCCTCCACAAGAATCTTTGTAGCTTCTCTTTGCTATGCAGCCCTGACATTTCAGTAATTGCTTCAACCTTAGCGCAGCCAGGCTTTGTGCCTTCCCCAGATGAAACATTTCTTAGACTCTTTATTTTAGAAGTTCTCCACTTTGATTACTAAGGCACTAAGTTTCTCCTCTGCCCTGGCCAAGGCTGCTTTTAGCTTGTCAACATGTCTGAATCGAGTTTTTCCTCAGTGAAAATGGAATACCCATGGTGGAAAGTGGTTTCATCATTTCTTGTCTTCTTTTAAGACCCATTCTGGTTGAATTAAATTTACTTGAGGAAGTTTTTCTCCTTTTTCTTTCTTTCTTCTTTCTTTTCTTTATGAGGCTGATTGGCATTTTGTAATAACTGCAAAGCTATTGAAAAGAGATCTTCATAATAAGTACATCTGAATGTTAGTGGCTTGTTTATAGGATTTGTTGACAATCAAGATTGTTTCAAATGGAAATGAAACCCTGCAAGGAATTATAGACATTTGGGGAGGAAATACACTCAAATTGAAGGAAAGCATAAGAAGTCACCCCTGTTATCTTTGTTTGGTGCATGAGCCACTTTCCTGTGTTTCTGTGCTACTTGTTTGTGTGAGAAGTGGTGACAGGAGAGGGGAGCGGAGAGGATTTAAACGTTATGCATATAAGAGGTCATTGCTGGAATTATAAACGGGTACGTTTTCTAGAGAGATCTAACGCAATCCTCCAGCAAGTTTGAGGATAATAAAAGATGAGATCAAGATACATAATTAAACAACTATGAAGGGTGTGGTCGCAAAACTTCTAATGGTGATAGTAATTGGTTTAGAAATTTTTAAAACTTTGGAAATCACTTCAGCATTTTTTTCTTACTACTTCTTGCTTCGGAAATACCCCCGAAATGTTGCCAACAGTGTTGGACAGGACAATATTGTGATTAATGCTCCCAAGTGTTTTCTCTCATACTTTCTTTTTACTCATGACCATTTTCACATGCAATCTGCTAAGCATTCTGCACCATGCTTCCAGGAAGGGATAGTACCATAAAAAGAAGAGGAAATAAGAGAAGACCATTCTTGGGTTTTGAATTTCTCAACCGCGGCTACAGGCAAATAAGAGGCCCTCGACCTGTGAGCAATAGATTTGAGGTATCATGATGAATCCTGGCAAAGTTTCCCTGCCCCAAACTCTACTTCTATTTCTACCCTAGATCAGGGAGTTTTCTTGACCGTAAGAAGTGGAATGAGGGGGTGTGCGGGTGGAAAAAAGAGCTTAAATGCTAAGCTTGGTGGCTCAATTTATTTACTGAGCTTATTTGCTAAGGCATAAGCCCAGAAATTATTGCACACTACTTCTAGGCCAAAGGGGTCTGAGACAGCCTCTCAGAATTACTCCATACCCTGGCAATGCCCAGGATCGGGAGGTTTACTCTTGTGTACTTCAGGGTCCTTAGGCAGTCCTGCCTTATTTCCTTACACTTGAAAGGGATGGAAGAAGAGGACAGCAAAGGAAAGGATCTCAAGATGGGTTAAGGTCTAAACCAGGGGCCACTCAGCATGTACTTTGTGCACTGACTTTCACTGGATACCAATGAGGACAGATACTGAGAGAGACCGGTTATGCCCACCCAAGTTTTATACTACCTCTCCCACTTCTAGATCTGAAATTCCAGGAATTTAGCTATGCCTTGATTAGATGGTCAAGGGAAGTAATTCTAAAATGGTTCAACTAATAATCCTCAATCCAGTTGGAGTGAGGGTTCATACTAAAAATTAAGTAGTGTTACAGAAAAATAAAGTTGTATTTTCTTCTCTGAGTTAGTGAACTAAGACTGTAATACCTTATGTCACTTGTTTATACAGTGGCAAGCTAAATGCCTTGGTGTATGTCTAACACAGAATCATTATTTCAAGCTACATCTAAAACCAGAACGGAGAGACTGCCCTAAGAACAATCTTAATATAAGAAGAACAAAACAGAAAGCTTTACAATAATTTCCAGAAGCTTTGAGGCAATATGTTAGATCCACTGTTAGTCCTAGTATAAGCAAAGAGAAGATGGTAGCTATTTTTTAAATTTGGCAAACATGTTGAATTCACAATAAAGAAGTCAGAAATGTTCTCCTTTGTACTCTGTCTATTTTTGTTTCCAATTCTATAAGGCTGTGGGAAAATGCAGCAATAAAGTATTGTTGTCATGGTTTTCTATTTCCTCCTTTATCACTGCTTTCTTTTCTTCTTTAGTTGTTTTTATTTCTTTTGCCTTCTTATATATCCTCTTTACCTTACCTCCTGCTCATTCAGTTTCTTCGTTTCCCACTTCTCCCTCCTGTCTTCTCATAAATCACCAGGATATACATAAAAATATAGTACAGAACAAAACTGATTTAGATACAAATTCAGTTATGTTTCCCATAAGCTAAATAAACCATTCAACTCACATTAATTACTGTAAATAAATGATTAAAGAATTCTGGACAAATTGTTTACAAAAAAATGAAAATGAAAAACATATGAAAAAATATTTGATCTAGTTCATAATTTAAGAAAACCAAACCAATGAAAGATGTTCATTTTTATTTGAAAAATTTTAAAGTTGGTGAAGTTCTATACTTAACATAACTTATAATTTTCTTTGCCAATGATACCTCAATAAAGCTGAAAAAAAATTAATGAGACCAAGTTCAAGTTTAGTAAGGGATGGGGAAACAGACACACACATATACTGTTTGTGGAAGTGTAAATTAATGCATCATTTTTGGCATTGTGTATCCAAAGTGTTAAAAATGCACAAATTCCTAGATTCAGCAACTCCAGGTCTAGGAATTTACCTCACAGATTCATTTGCAAATTAATGACAAAGTATACAAAAAAGAATATCTATTATAATATTGTTTATACAGCAAAACTAGAAACAATGCCAATGTCCTCCAGTAGGGGACTGGTTGGATAAAATACTTTGTGACTATTATAAAGATGAGATATATGCTGATAGGAAAAGCTTTCCATAGTTATTATTAAGAGAAAAATGATCAAGGTATCATATTTGTGTGATATAATATCTTTTGTATGATACTACAAAGAATGTATGTGTATGTATATCTAGGATTGAATAAGTAGAAATCTAAATGAAGATAAAGATGGAGAAGGAAATACTGATGAAGTTAGATGTTATATGACAAGTGTTTGGAAAGATATATTAAAATTAGTAACAGCAGTTAATTTTGGTGAAAAACAAGAGGGCTGGGATGAAGGGGGCCAAGGTTGAACTCTATGTTTTTATAAACTATTTAAACATTATTAACATGTATACCTATTTCCTTTTCCTATCCAAAGGGGCTGTCTGGGCTGGGACATAATGGACATTCATTTTCATTTTATACTTTTCTGTATTAAGCAAAACCACATAAAATGTTATTTTTAAAACAAATAATAACTGATTTCTACCTCATTTCTCTCATGCACTTTAAAGTATAAGTTTTTAAACAGCAGAATCTTTAGTATAATCTTATTTGGGGGCCCATATTCACTTAGGATGGCACTGAAATTAACTTTTTGTGGTTTTCAACACTCTTCTAGATTCTTTTAATGTAAGCCATTTTGTAGATTCTCCCTATCCTTATCCTCATTTTAACCTGGAGTTGCCCAGGCACTTATACCAAATGCATGCCTAATATTTACATGAAATTACTGTTACCTGACATTATCTGACATACACTAAAACTTTGGTAATTGGTAAATTGTTGTCTATCATCCTTCCAGAAGTGTTTGCATTTTAAGGAAAGAAATTCATTAATTCATATCATCTGTTACAGTAGAATTTCACATGATTTATATGTTGAAAAGATACATTTGTGTTAGAGGGAATTTCTATTTTCTTTGAAATATCGTCATATAAGAATGGCATAGTTCATTTAGGGGTAACAGGGTCTATATCAGTCAGGACAGGGTAGGTTTTGCTGTGGTAACAAAACATAAAAATGTCAGTGGCTTAGTACAACAAAACATATCAAATGAGTTCCCTTGATAGTTATGGCAGGAAGGAGTGGGCTGGAGAATTCAGCAAACACAATTCCTTGTGTCCAGATACAGAACTGACATGTTTCTCTCTCACTCACATTCCATTGGCCAATGCAGTCCCGTGGCAGGCCTACTTTAAAAGGCATGAGAGTACAGTTCTCTCCCATAAGGAGAAGAGAACAGGATATTGGAAACAGTAGAAATGTTTACTAAAACGCTCTCTTATCTAACCTACTGAATTCTACTTCCAAGTATTTGAAAACTAATAATAGAAGAAACTTAGTACAAAAACAATCATATTAAAAGACCTTTTAGTCATATTCTCTTTGCTAAATAATTCCAACTCTTCTCAATCTCTATTATGGACTCTATTTCTAAACTTATAATTAATTTTTATTCATTGTTTTTCTGAACACTTCTTTGAAAGCTAGAAGTTAATTCATATGGTAAAGCGAGAACATAGGAAAGAATAGTAACAGAAAAGCAAGTATTTAAGGCAGATCTAGACTCAAATCCCAGCTCTAAAATTCTCCAGCTGTGTGGTCTTGGACCCATAACTTAATTTCTCTGAATTCAGCTTCCTCAGCTGAAATTTGGGATGACTTCTTATTAGGGTTTTACAAAGGCCAAATAATGTTTGTGAGTCTTTAACCCTGTGCCTAGTGCACAGTAAGTACTTGGTAAATGAATTGACTTCAGAGATGGGCACATAGATAGGGTAATTAAAATTTTTTTCCCCTGTTTTCTCCATAAAGAATTCTATGCATAGAGGTGAAGAATGCAAGTTCATTTATGCAGTTCATTGAAATTTGACTCTGAGCCTGTGGAGAGATGCAAATTAGTAGTTAAAGTGTTAGAAGTATGTTGTCCTTCTATTAAAAACCGAGCCAATGGCACTAACACAATTTTTAAGTTATGGTTTTGACACAGTTACTACAAAGACGCTAATCCTGATTCTCAGGTGTCTCTTTTTAAAAACACTCTGTTGTGGTTTAATTCTTAAAGTGCACATACCATATTTTTAATACTTGGATTTTAAAACTTCAGTAAAGTGGAATGTACAACGCAATTCAAATAAACTATCTTTAACGTAAACTACCATGATGTGCAAGAAAGGTTTTTAAAAGAGTACATTTATTATTTTAGTATATTCTTATGAGCAGGGATTTCAATGTTAGTCCCAAATGCATTGCTATGTTCCATTTTTATATAATAAAAATAATCAGGAAGGCAAAGCTGATCTGTGTAGTTCCAGACTCACAACAGAAAGAAAAGGTATAATTTCTCATGAGTGATGGTTTTACCAGGGACCATGGTTTTCATAAAACATCTGGATCACAATAGCTAAACTGATTCTGATTTTTCTTAGATGTAAATGTAATACCATACATAGCACAACAAGATTTTCAGCTTTGCTTCCCTTTTGTCAGCCCCTGTAGTCTCTGAATAAATCAAGGACTGTTTATAGTTTGTTCACTGTTCAGTTTCATTTCCATCTAGTTTAACATGTGTGGTGAAAGTAATGTATTCATTTTTCAACAAAATTCCCTTTTCTTCTGACACCATGCATGATTCAGCAAGACACCATCAGAGTCTGCGATAGCTTTGGTGAACTGCCCTCCTATCTCAGTCTGACTATCATAATATAGTCTTACAAAGTAGCTGGAAATTTTTCTCTTCTATGCGAATGATCCATTATATAATGGTTCCATACAGCTTATATCTTAGATCATGCCATCCTTACTAACATAATCTTCTTTTGGACAGACTTTTAAGGTTTATACGTTTGAAGCTATCTTTCTGCACATTTGACCTTAATCTAATTCCTCTTAAGCCTCACTTTCACCTACTTCTCGAACCACCACAGTCGTTTAAACTATCAACGTGGGCTACTGATCCTTCAATGCTGTCCACTGCAATCACCCTGGGCAGTCCTTGCTTATGCTTAACTTCTTATTGCTACAAATCTTACCCAACGTCAAACTCTTGGTTCTGTGTTCTCAATTTTAATCATATTTCTGGTCCTTAGGATTTAGCATAAATCTTTGCTTTTACTAACAGACTCCCATATAAAAGAGCCTCTTTCTTTCTCTACATATAATACCTTCTCGATGCTTACAGAGTCAAGCCCTGACACCAATCACCAGATAATACCTTTTTGGTATTGATAAGAGAAATACTTTAGTGTAGGACTGAAGGACTATGGGACACACAATTAAAGTTCCTTTGGAAGACTTTTTCTTTTTTAACGATATGCCCAAAACAATAGCCTACTTTCTGTCCAAATTTGAGAGCAGCTGAAATATTCCCTACTCGTTTGTGGCAGTAGTTTGAGGTCCTGTCATGTGCCAAGCTCAGGGATAAAGTGATGGCTGAGAGAGACATGATTGCCGCCTCCCCAAAGCTGATAGTTCAATAGGGAAGATGGATAACTAAACCTGAGATTATAATACAGTATGACAAAACCTATGATAATTTGTTGGTGAACATATGGCATGGTCAGATAAATGTATCTAAAGGACAATCATATAAACCGGCACTTGAGAGACAATTAGGTGTTAGCTCAGTGAAGTGCAGTGTTGTGAGCATTCCTTTCAGAGCAAACATCATGTGCAAAGGGACTGAGGATTTGTGTTTATTTGCTTCAAGCAAATTGAAGTCTTCTTGCATACAATATTAGAATCTTCAAATAGCCTTACTACTACATTCTGCCATGTTTGAGTGCAGCATATTGGATTGAAAACAATTGTAATGTCAGAAACTATCAAGTTGTCACATTAGCTTTGTCACTGAGCAGGTTCAGGAGTGTGGCTTGATTTTCTATAGCCTTATTTTCCTCATCCTCACCCTTCCATCTCATATTGTTACAAGAAAATGCACGTACAGACTTGATGTCACAGAATTAGAATGAACACCTCTGTAGAGAATTGATTAGTTTTCTTTCTAGTTGAAATGTACACCATGTGCTTGATGATGAAGCTCTGGTGTGCATGCCAGGCAAGAAGAAGTAGGCAGTTCCTCCCCAGAGTGTGGAGTCCCCCTCTGTGGCTAGGAAAACTCTGCCATTTGAAAAGGGGGCTTTAGTTTAGCTAACATATGAAGTTAAATATTCTTGATTTTCGCAAACCTCAGAAAGAATACTAAAGATGGGGCACAGTTTTTTCTAGAAAAACTGCTTTCACATAAAAAAAAAACCAAACTAATATCTAAGTGTAATAGGATGTCAAGCGACATTTTCTGTTTTCCCAGAATTAGTCAATAGAAATCAAAGTTGAGACAAAGAGGTGACCATTACTCCAAATTCTACAGAGAATTCCAAACAATTAGGGTTAAACACCACTTCCTATGATCAGAATATGGCAAAAGTGATAGGATGTCACTTCCAAGATTAGGTTACAAGAAGATTCTAGCCTCTGTTTTGGTTACTCTCTCTCGACCTTTATCTTGTTCACTGAGAGAAGCCAGCTTCCAAGTTGTGAGCTGCCCTATGGACAGGCCCACAAGACAGGAACTGATATCTATGGTCACCAGCCAGTGAGAACCTGAGGCCTGATATTATGGGCTGAATTATTTCCCCCCTCAAATTCATATGTTGAAGACCTAACCCCCAGTATCTCAGAATGTGACCATATTTGAAGACAGGGTCTTTTTAGAGGTAATTAAGTTTAAATGAGGTCACTAGCATGGGCTCTAATCCAATATGGACCAGGTCCCTATAAGACGAAATTTGGACAGACAGGCACAGAAGAAAGATAGTGTGAAGATTCAGGGAGAAGACAGCCATCTATAATCCAAAGGGAGAAGCGTGGAACAGAGTCTTCCCTCACAGCCCTCAGAAGGAAACAACCCTGCCAACACTTTGATCTCTGACTTTTAGCCTCCAGAATTGTGAGAAAATAAAATCTTTCATTTAAGCTGCCTAGTCTGTGGTAGGTACCTTTTCAGCCCTAGAAATCTAATACACCTACCAACACCCATGTGCGAGGGCTTGTCAGTGGATCTTTTGAGGCCTGTCAACAGCCAGGTGAGTGAGTTTGGAAGAAGATCCTCTCCCAAACTGAGCCTTGAGAAATGGTTACAAAGCACTAGAAATAGGTAAGTCAGGAAAAGGAATCTAGTATGTAGTGGAAAATGCTAGATATATTGGGTTTAGTGTAAAGGTGGAAGTGATTTCATCCAAAGAGGTCATGGATATTTGAGTTTGCAGTTTAAGGGTAAGGCCACTTCACATAGATATGAAAATCGATATCATGAGAATATATTACCTTTCTAAGGTAGAAACTATATAGCAAGAAAATCAACCTGGAAAGAATAAAACTTTGGAAAAGAGGATTAGTGTGGAAGAGAAGATCCAGAAGAAAACCAAGGAAGAGAAATTCCTACACGTGAGATGGCTTCAGATGTATCTTGAAACCAAGAGGAGATGACCTAATCTTGGAGTTAATAAAATATAAAAGGAAAGGATCTCATGAGAATAGATTTCTGTTTCTTTTCTTAGATGAGAATATACACCAGAAAAACCTTTTACGATCCTTATTTTCCTTACTTCCCTTCTTTCATCAGCCACCTTCAATGGCTCCTTATTGCTTTGAGGGTCCATTTCAATCTCAACCTGGATTTCCACTCCTCCTACGAGTTGGCCAAGGTCAAACCTTATATCTACCGAATGTATATCATCTTCTCAGGGTAACCCTTCTGCTCTGGCTTGTCATATCTCCTTATTATCTCCTCCTATATGCAGTTTACTATTTCTAACTCCATACTTCAAAAACTTAATATATGTTAAATTTGAGTAGTGTGCCATCCATATTGTTTTCTTTACATTTCTGTGTTTGAAATATTTCATAATTTATAAATTAAACCAATGAAAGAATATTTGGAAGCTGTAGAAAATTATTTTTGATAGAATAGAAATTTTTCCTAATCCTACTATCTGATGGTAACCACCATAAAGTTTTGGTCCCTGTCTTTTCAGTCTTTCTCTATGTATAGGATTATTAGTAATTATTTTATTAAATATTTTAATTATTTATATTGGGATTATACTTTATAGTGTATATAAACTGTTTTATCACTTAAAATTCATGGTGAAATGTTTTACAACAGCTTTAAATATTTTTCTGGGCATGATTCTCTAAGGGTACATATTAAAGTTTTGTAGATATATAATCAGTCAGCTACTATTGGTCATGAAAGTGATTTTCCTGCATCATAGAAATGCTTATTTGTATCACACTCTGCCTTTAAGAGAAATTTCTAGAAGAAGACAATCATATTCTTAAGGTATTTGATTTATATTGTCAAATAGTTCTCCAGAAAAGTTATATAATCAATTTGGTAAGAATTGGCACATTTATAATATACATGCTTTCCAGCAGTGACACAGTAGGTCTCACCACTTACTTACTTCAACTTTGGTGTTCTGAGATAATATTTAATAGATTTTTTAATACAGGTTCTATACATTTTTTAACTCTACGCATTTTTAATATTGTTCTTTGAGATAAAATTGTTCTTGCACTTTCTTTCTGCAGTCCAAATCCAGGCATCTTTCAGACACTGAGCACAATATTCGACAATCTAAAACTTAGCTTCTTAACCCTTTAATTCTACAGTAGAGTGTTTCTCAACTGATAGTCCCTCAAATGACATGACCAAATTATACTACTTTCTACTGCTCTCTCTCTCTGTTTCTCAATTCTGGAATAAAAATTATAAAACTAAAACATATTTTGGTTTAGAAAATACTCTTCCAAAGTTGGACAATGCTATTCTTAATTTTCTTAGTTCTTTTTCACATAAGAAAATAGCCTTCGAGTCTTACGTGTTATGTATCAAAGGAAAATTCATGTCTTTGGACTTAAAGACTAATAATCTAACCTAGCAGATAAAATGGAAGACAGAGAGCATTTCCTTATATCTCATCGCAACAACGTTTCATGCATCTTCATAATATCTAAAATATAAGCAAAATAGAACCACATGTTAAACAAATGAGTGAATACTCTAGAAATTTGGCAGTCACAGTTATAAAATTTCCCACAGTGTATGTAGATTTTCTCTTACAAGGAAGCTGATCCTATTAACGCTATATATACTGTGATACTTCTTAGCAGGTTACTTTGAATTTTCAGAAGGTGAAAGAATTGTTCTTTTTACTGTGAAGCGTCAGTTCCAGCAGTCAATATCAGAGTTGAGTTCCATTTCAGTCCAGAAGCCAAGAAACAAAGATAAGCAGCTCCAAGATTGAAATGAAAAATTACCCATCAAAAAAGACTTGTATTTCTCTTTCTTAAGATCTAGGTTAATAACCTTTTAAATTAAATCTCACCTAAAATTTTTAAAAATACAAAAATTTTTATTTAAAAAAATCAACATTAAAACATTAGGTAATAATTTAGTGTCCTAACTTTTCTTTTTATTTAGCAAATTTCACTAGCAGTTTCCTTAAAATGTCTCCTCCTTCTAAATCTTTTCTTTTTTAGAATTATGGGTTTTTTTTGAGGAAGATTAGCCCTGAGCTAACATCCACCACCAACCCTCGTCTTTTTGCTGAGGAAGACTGGCTCTGAGCTAACATCTGTGCCCATCTTCCTCTATTTTCTTTTATATGTGGGATGCCTACCACAGCATGGCTTGATAAGCAGTGCGTAAGTCCATGCCCAGGATCCCAGCGGGCAAATCCGGGGCTGCCGATGCTGAGTGCATGAACTTAACCACTATGCCACCAGGCCAGCCCTTTGAATTAGTTTATCAAGTTATTCACAAAGATCTCTAGCACCATAAAAAGTAGTGTAATATAGCAACCTGCAGCTAAACACAACTTGCTTGAAATTTTTTAAACCAATGAGGATTAGCTTAGTTTCTGAGAATACACTCTGTTAAATATATTAGGATAATTTTATATTAAAGCGACATTTCAGAAATTTTTGAAGCAAAAATAAGACAGGTTTCAGCAAAGATAAACATGGCAAAACAATTTGTCATTCCTATTTCTGGTAAAGAAATCTTTCACTTACAGATAAAATAATGCTCCAGCACATTTAGTTCCACTTTGTTCTTTGTCACAGTTTCCAAACACAGGGGATGCAAATGAAAAAGAAGGACGGAAAAGGCTAAACAGGCCTAGCAAGTCTGGCTTTTCTCTGAGGTTGATGGTGACTGGCCTCAATTTGTTTGTTGGAGCCTCTCCTCACAACGTCAGTTTGTATTCGTTTCTCTCTAAGAGTCGCACTGGTAGTATCTTGCTATTGATTGGCAATCCATTTATAGTATTATAGTTTATAGACAAAATAATGCTCCTGCATTATTTAAACTACTTACTTTGGTTGGAAAATTGGCTGAAAATTGAGTCATTTTGAAGGAAATTCTAGCACATTTGCAAATTTTGTAGATCCATTCCTTGATAAGGTAGGAGAAAATGTTCTCTCTGTTTACCGACAATAAAGCTGATGGGATTATTCTCAGTGGAGGAAACAGAGAGCTGAATTACCTGACTTTGGACCTGATATACACCTGCCAGTGATCACGAGAACTAGCAGATGACCTCCTGGACCCAAAACAAGAGATATATTCAGAAAACAAATCCAGCTAGGCAGCTTTTTGTCCCGTTTCCTCTAGCTTTTGGTGGACAAAAAAAAATATCTTGTAAAAACCACCCTTCGGAAGTTTGCTTTATGACTTCTACATAAAATCTGCATAATTTACTGTTAGATTTTACTCAATTTAAGGTTATAATTGATTGCCCAAAAAGGACCAGTCATGGATTGGAAAAGATTATTTCACATTTTTACCATCTGGTCTGTTTTTTTGTTTTTTCCAGTTGGTAAAAGGTTACTCTCAAGTTCATAAGCTTGTTCCACTCACCTGCTATATCTAGGATGAGAGAACTGTGCCCACAGGCAATCAATTCACATTTATTTACTTAAAACAAACCACCTGTGGCACAGTTTATACCCATAATAGGGCATGTAGGTTGGAGTACTCTCTTACAAGCACGTGCTGTTTCCTCCACCCTTGACTGGCATGCCCTGACATAGGAAATCGTACCAGAGTGAAAGGAAGAAGAGAGCCCTCGCTTGCACCCTGTGGAGTAGTCTTATTCCAGATCAGAGAGTGAAAACATTCACTTCAACTCCTTTCCTGCGCACTTACAGCTTCAGCAATGAGGGCGTTTCTGTGCACATGGGGAGTTTATATAGATGAACTATTTAATACCAGAAGGACCATTATAGTGCACAGCATCAATATTGTCCGCCTAACTCATTGCCCATGATCAGGCTTCTGAGATGCCCCAGATTGGAAGAATGTGGGGCTAATTACTGTGAAACAGAGGATAGGAGAGAGGGTAGAGTGAAGAACGTTTTCTCCCTAAAACAATGTGTATCACACACACACACACAAAGCAAAAGTTTACCTATGATGTGATCCTGCAGTATGCATTATTTAATAAAACATATTATATCTGTCATAACTCAACAAACTCCAATGTTTATATTCCATAAGCAGTCTGGTGATGCTGAAATAGCTTATATTGAAGTAATTAATTTGAAGTTCTGGCTTATCAATTGCCATAGAAAATGATCTTTTAAAAAAATAAAGATTATCAGTTAAGTATAACAAAAGTTACATCATGAATTTAGTACATTGAAATTTAAAGAAAACATCCCTGGCAGTATAAAATGTTTGAAATTCGATTCATGTTTCCAAACAAGCATAGAAGATATTGCTATAAAATACATTTTTTGGTCAAAATATTCTGTTTCTAAAGTAATGAGGTACATATTCATAGAATTTTGTGTAGTATCTCGTGAAGGTGAAAGTGTCCTTGTTGTTTCTCAATATTATTTTTGGTGCCATAAATTTAAAAAATTATAATAATGGCAGGCCTTCCTCTTCTGCCTATTTAGTTACTCGGCCCTTCCATTATGAACAAAAACTACATTTTATAATTTCAGCAAATATATGTAAATCACTAAAGGGAGACCATTTATCTTCTCCTACATGTTTGATGCAATGAATTGAAGGATTTATTTTCTACCATCAATTTCACTTTAGTCACATTTTTTTGACAAATGGAAAGAAATGTTTTAAGCTTTAACATTGTATGATCTGTATTATCAAAGGAAGAGTTAATAATGCATTTGATGAGCATTCACCTGAAAGCTAGCACGTGGGCCACAATTAATGCTTACCTCGTCAGCAGACGCGGAAGAGCGGTGAATAACACAGAGCCTAATGGCAAGTCTGTTAGATGTGCCATAGACACAAGGCTTTTTTATTTCAAACAGTAAAAGCTTCTAGTACTCAGCTTTAGTCTGAGCGAGAAAAATGTCCAGAAGCATTGCCATTAGACTATAAATCACTATGGGAAAGAGGTAAGCTATTTTTCCATAAGTGGTTAGAAAAAATGACTTGGTGATACTGTTGGTCTTTTGAAAAGTGTTAGGTTGTCATCGGACCAAAGGCCCTTTTTGAACCACTCTGTGGACTGAGAAAATAGCATTTGCTTTATACAGGTTACAGAAGCTCAACCATCCTAAGAATTAATCACATGGGCTCAACATGTTTAATCTCCCAGGATCCCTCTAGGATGTTTTCTATGACTCTGCTTCCAATTTCACCTCCAGTCAGCATGGGTAGAAATCAGAGGCTTAATGTGTTTCCCTGAAGAGCCCATCAGCTACGTTCTTTTTGGTGACTGGAAGTACATTATAAAGGAATTAAAAACCTCCTCTTGTGATCAGAAGGTAGAACTCCTGTGGGATTCAGTTATACCTTCAGACGGGAATCTTTGAAACGAAGTAAGAGACCCTATCCCATGCTATTGTTGGCCTACGTCCATTGAAGTATTCCCATAAGTAGGTTAGAAATACAATTATATTTGGCCTAAAGTTGCTGAAGAAGGTGGTGAAGAGCGCCTTCTATATTGTACTGTGTCTTTCTGGAGTAATTCTGGCGGAGGTTCTGCCATCATCCTAGCACCTGGCTATTTGGGAGCCACAGCCTTAGAATTACCTAGAAGCTTGCTATAAATGAGGAATCTCAAGCCCTTCCCAGACCTACTGATTCAATATCTGCATTTTAAAAAGATCCCCAGGGGGGCCAGCCCGTGGCCCAGTGGTTAATTTCGCGCTCTGCTTCTGTGGCCCAGGGTTTCGCTGGTTCGAATCCTGGGCACAGACATGGCACCACTCATCAGACCATTCTGAGTGGCATCCCACATGCCACAACTAGAAGGACCCACAACTAAAAATGCACAACTATGTACTGGGGGGTTTGGGGAGAAAAAGGAAAAATAAAATCTTTAAAAAAAGATCCCCAGGATATTTGTGTGCACATTGAAATTTTAGAGGCCCTGCTCTGTGTTATCCTTACTTGATTGAAGTCAACACATCACTTGCTCTGTGCTAGCCAATAGCTTCTCTTGACCTTACAATTCGGGATTTCCTGTGCTTTTTCTCCAATTGCCTTTTTACACTTCACTGGGTGAATAGAAAACACTTGATGAGGGGGCAGTTTAACAATCACTTAAACAAATTTTTCAGTTTCCAATGAAATGTTTGAACAAATTTTACCGTCTCATAATAATATGTATAAAATACTTGGAGCAGAATAAGTACAGGTAAACAGAACATAGAGACGAATTGTATATTTTCTGAGTGTGTGTACGTCGCTGTTCAATCTTGTATGTTTTATGTGAATTCATCTCCAAAGATGGATGCAGTGTTTACTGATGATGATGCAATAGTGGTAAACTGGATTACAAAATCTTCAAAGATGAACTGGGTTTGACTGATACAACATAAAAATGTCCTCTTAGATTTCAGAAAGGTATATTAGCAATCCTTTAGCTCCAGTTTCCTAACGAACAGAGAATAATTAAATGAAAGACTCCTCAGCAGGAACAGTTTTAAGGGGAAAAGTCCATCGTAGTGTTGTATGTGGAAGATTTTTTTACCTAAGTTGTTATAACAGATGTATTAAATTTCAAATTGGACTCCTGAAAAAGTTATCATACCATGTTTGGAGGCTTTCCATGGTATAGTCAATCAACAGTTATTCAGATTTTACTCGCTTTTACTTAAAAAGAGTTAAACTGATTTTTCCACATTCCTATCTGCATAAACTTGAGTGTACTATTGCTGATACTTTAAAGGAGATGTTACTGATACTTGTGAATAAGCATGTGTGTGCATCTGAGAACACCGGTAGGTGATTTTCACATCATGCAGATACCAACTCTACTTTTGTTAACAAGTTACTCCAGGTTTTAAAGATCGTAGTTTTCCAGGACATAAAATGCTAGCTCATAAGTCCGCCCCATCTATTGGGTGACTTAATAAGGGTGATATGAAGGAAAAATAGGGATTATGCACCCCATAAGAAAAACTAAACGTAGATATAAATAAAATTGAATGCTTGTGGATATTTTCATTAAAATTCAATATTTATTTTGTTAAGTTGAATGTGTTCTTGCAAATTTAAACATCAGTCTAGCTTCATTTATGTGGAAAGGATGAACAAGGCAGTTGTATAGACTGGAGTTTCTTAGGGCTCCTTAGCCCTTCTTCAGCTGACTCCAGACTCTGCTTACCTCCCCTGGCCTCCTCGACCAGAAAGCCTTCAAGAATTGCTGGAAATTCTATTCATTTCTCCACATCCATACCTTGAAAGCATTTGTTTATGCTAATAACACTGAGAGTAATGCAGAGGAATTGGGCGAATACCCAGGAGTTTCAACAATCACCAAGCCAAGCCTCAGAGACTGGAAAAATCCTTCAGAACATAGAATTGTCAACCAGATATCCATTGCTTCCCATTCTAATGCACTGCCATTATGGTAACTGTGCTCAATAGTATTATTGTTCCAAATTTTTTGCTGTCTATCCCTGTGAAAGAATTATGTATCCTTAACCCATATCCCCATATCAAACTTGATTGTATGATTTAGCGTGACCAATGAAATGTAAGCAGAAGTGACAGATGTTATTTTCAAACAAATGCTCTCTCTCTTTAGAGAGAGATAAATACTCTCTCTCTTTTTTCTTGGCCATAGAAGTGGTATGTACCATATAGGGGCTGTCCCTTCAGCCTGAATCCTGGAATGAAGGAATGAAACAAAACTACACTTGACATATGACCTATGCTGTACAATACATAAGGAAGAAATAGGCAATTTTCTTTCTTAGGTATTAAAAATTTGGGTTGTTTTTTACTGTATGTAGCATAATCTTAGATATAATCCTATATATATATCTTAATATTTTATTTATAATATTTTATCATCACATTTTATCATATATCATAAGATTATATATATAATATCTACATATACACGGTTTTTTCTTATTCATTGTTTCCACTTATGTGTAATATCAATTGCTTATATCTTCTGCTCTTGTGACTTGTCATTTTTTTGTCTCATTTCTCTTTCTGCTTCTAACACCTACTACCAACACTGTACAATTTTAATTAAAATTCTCAAGAGTGTAAGTCATTTTGTCATCCTTGTTGAGTGTAATGCTCATGTCCAGCCAGTTAATTGGCCACTGGTTAGCCTTTATCTTGGTACATATGAGGACTGTACTGTGACATGTAATTTACTATGTGGATAATATTTTTGATAACAATTTCCATGACTGGAAAAGTGTCACACACCCTTAAGTTTTCTTAGAAATAATGGATAGTTATTAAAGTTTCTGTCTTCAAGACTTTCTTAAAACATTACCATCTATTAATGGAGTAATTGTACTATTACCATAGAGTATATTCAGGAAATCCAGATGTAATAAAAAGCTATAATAAAATTGAAAAGAAAACTATGCTTTCTCTTTATTAACCAGAATACGTATTTTAATGAAAATCACATTGACCTCTTCTTTTAACATGGTTTATTTGGTTTGTTTTACTATTAGTCACTCTAGTATTAGTCACAGGAGATGAATGATGTGATTATATTAAATGATTTTGTTACAAACTTTATAATAGAGAAAAAGTGTTCTACATAATCTTCAGACACGGCTCACCCTGCTGTGTTTATGAGGCCATCTAATCCTTACAACCACCTTTCAGGTTCACAATTCTTAAAACATCAGTGGATGTGGATGTCAATTTCATGAAATAGCCCTGAGAATAATGTATCCAGAGTTATTTTTATAACTTAGAGTATTCATCCTGCAGAGGAGAAATAGCTTCAACATTCTTTCATTTCTGTTCAATCAATTTTCACTAATTTGTATTCCTATGCAGGCCTACTTCGTTTAGTCACAGCATTACAGGAACCAAAAGCTCAAAATACTTCTAAAACTACTGAATGGAATCCAGTCGAAATAGAAGCTCAAGCTCACGGCTGAGCATCCACGGTCATAAGAACTGTGAAGTCTGTGATGGCAACAGAGAGGGAGAGAATGCATTAGAGGTAGAACTGGTCTTGGCCTAACATATTTCTAGAGGAAGTCCTGATTCTGCTACTTTCTGGATGTGTCATCTTCACTTCTCTGAATTTCAGTTGTGTTCATGCTACAGACTGAATTGTGTCCCTGTAAAATTTATATGTTGAAGCCCTAACTCCCAATGCGACAGTATTTGGAGGTAGGGCTTTTAGGAGGTAATCAGAGTTAAATGAGGTCATAAAGGTGGGGTTATAATCTGACAGAATTGATGGCCTTATAAAGAAGAAGAAGAGAAAAAGATCGATCTCTCCCTGTGCATACAAAAAAGAGGTCATGTGAGCACACAGCAAGATGGTAGCCACTCACAAGCCAAGAAAAGAGGCCTCAAAATGAAACCTACCTTACTGCCACGTTGATCTTGGACTTCCCAGCCTCCAGAACTGTGAGAAATCAATTTCTGTTGTTTAAGCCACTCAGTCTATGGTGTTTTGTTATGGCAGCCTGAGCTCACGAATATAATTAGTCACTACCCTACCTTCCATCTTCCTAACACACAACTTGCTGGAGTGAATACATCTGCATTTGTCCAAAGCTTCTTTAGACACCTGTCAACCAATAGAATGGCATAACTAATAGGAATGGAATGTCTGGTTTGAGACATGACAACAGAATAGAAATTAAAGTTAATATGAAGATAATCAAGGAGCAGATATAAGGAAGATTCTGCCAACAAAGAGGAATGTGTGCGAGGTGGCAGAAGTTATAAGGAAAATCCTCTATCTGATGATCCTCCTGTTCTCCTTCCTTGGTCTTCAAAAAAGCCTAATGAATAGTTAAAAGGGGAAAGGAAAACTGCATTTATTTTTTACTTAATTATTTAAAGAAAATGCTTTAAATTTTTCCCTTTTCTCTAAAGAGCTTCTGAGTAAATGGTGTGGAAATAACTAGAAGAAAAAATGTAATTGATTTCATGTAAGAACAAGTAACAGAAAAGAATAATGTCAAATCCCATATGTTTTGTTGTAATAAAAAAGAGCAAAGCCACATGACATCTATAGAGAATGAAAGCACACCAGAAAGATACATAAAATATAAACAATTTTACATTTTATTTCAGAGTGAGCTGGCAGACACTAAAAAAATACAAAATAAAAGGAATAACTTTAATAAGAATTAGAAAAGCTTGGAACTCAAGGAACTAAGTGATGGAACTCAAGGAAAATTAGATATAAAAGAAAATATTGTTTGGAAACTAAAACTAGACTAAATTAAACACAAGGGCAAATGAACATAAAATATGAAATATAAATATAATATGTATTTAATTATGTAACGTATAAATGTGGAATGTGAAATATATATGAACATATAAATTATGAAATAGAAGATTAAAAGGAGAAATATTAAAATAAAAGAGAACTGGAAACAGATAAAAAGAATCAAATAAGGAAATTGGAACTGTTAACAGACAAAGAAATGCCAGCATATGGATAATAGGAATCTCTGAAAAAAAAATCAAAGCAAGGGTATAGACTAAATATTAAAATACTTCAAGTAACCTATACTGAAAAGAAAAAATTATATTCCTCATCAAACTTTTCAACACCAATGGTTTATATCAAAAGAAAATAGAGTAATATATTAAGGTACCCAAGAAATGACAATGCGAGCCACAAATTTTACATCGAGCAAAACTGGCTCTCACATAAAGGTCACAGACTAACTGTTGTTGACATGTGTAAACTCAGGGAATATCGTTTTCTTTTCTAAGAAATCTACTAGAGGACAATCATTCAGAAAACCAAAATGACTAGGGAAAGATTGACATAAGTACTAGTGATGAACATTAAATATAGTTACTTGTAGAATTAATTCTAAATGTGAGTTAAAAGGGAGAGAACATAGTATACTCAAACCATGTAAATATAGTACAACTATAGCAAAAATTGGGTGGGGGGAGTATAGGACTAATATATGCAAATTTTACCATATGCAAGTATTTTATAATATACGCAAGCATTTTGCGTATATGCAAAACCTCATATTTTATGAGAATTCTCAGGGGAAGTGGTTATATCATATAATATTGTCATTCTAAACCTTTAGCATATGTAACGTGTGAAAAAATGAGTAATTATGGAATTTTCTGGAACTATAATCCCATGTCCTTTAAAACCGGTTCTGATTCATTGTGAGAAAGAAAGCAGACTCAGACGTAATACAAGTGGTTAATTTTTAAATCCTGTAGCACTAAATTTGAAATGGAAATATAAGGATGAAATCAGGAGTATTTATCCTGATTATATATATATAAAATATGTATACATTATGTGTATATACATATGTGTATATATGTATGTATTCCTAGCTTTACCAACAGAGTCCAGAAACAACCACCAACTCAGGAAAAATTAGTATCTTTAGCACCTAGCACTTGAGTTGTAGTCTTGAAATACTATTTACCATCAAAATACTAGGGCTGCCTAGAAAAGTATCTGCTGTCAGATCTGGGGCAGAAAATGTCCAAGCTTAGCCTAGAACACTTTATTACACCACTTGGTGATGAAGCTATCAAAGATTATTAGAGTTAAAACTTATTAGGGTTATGTCAAAAGGGACCAACTTGAAGAAGCTCGCACTGGGACAAAGATGGGATAATTTGTCCTTCATTAAGGATAATAATTGAAATTGATTTAAATTCATCAATATGCTATCTTGAAAACAGATAAATAAGGGAAACGAAACAAGCATTTATCTTGTACCACTGAGTAACTAAATAATAGAATGAGTATTTCTTTATAATAATATTTCAACCAAAAATATAAGCAATAAGTGATAGAATTGGAATATCACTAATTTGCAATCCCCAATGAATTAATGATCTAGGCATTGAGCATCAACAGCTCACAATGTCACCAAAAAAAGGGCAATCATGTCTCATGTTCCTAAGAAAGAAATCAATGCCATTATAGTCTTGTCAAAGGGATTGAACATGAGTCTGATTAAACCTCTGGATTTACCTGTCCATTTGTGGAAAATAGGCAGAAGAACATATAGATCTTTAGAATGAGTATGAAAACAAAGTCCAGACAATGCGAAACGCTATAGGTCAAATGGTTCAGATTCTTCAACTGATAAATTGTAAGGGCAAAGGAATGGAGAGGAAACCTGCAGATTAAAGAGACTGAAAATCATACAGAATTTTGTAAAAAGTTGGGCAAAGCTACAGTGTCTAGGGATGTACACTTTGGGGATAAAACTATAAAGAAACACACAGATGTGATTACCACAAAAGCTAAGACAGCAGTGACCTTGTGGGGAGGGAGGGCATAGCGATTGAGACTGGGAATGTATAGGGGCTTCCTAAGCGGCTGGCAAAGTTCTTGTCCTGGGTAGTGGTTACAGGAGTATTCATTATCATTATTAAATGTTCTCAACTAAGGTAGTAATATCACAGAGTAAGAAGTGAATTTCCTCATTTAGTAACTCTCTCTTCTCTCACAGTAAATTATCACTTGTAACACACTAGCGTATATCCTCCCAGATATTTTTCTAACCTTTCACATATATCCTAGATAGATAGATGATAGACAGATGGTAGATAGATAGATAGATGTATACATATACATATGCAGTAATAACTATGAATATAAACTTATTGAAGTTTTTATGTATTTGCTTTACAGAAATGCAATCAGCCTATACAGATTACTCATTGACTTCCTTTTCTCACTGAAACATATGTCTAATATATATTTTCTATTAGATAGCTACCTTTGCCTCATCCTTTTGAATGGCTATAAAATATTTCTTACAATGGCCTTAAAATGATTTTTTAATTGTTTTATTAAATATTGTGTATTTACAAGACATTTATAAAAATATGAAAGATGAAAAGAACAGTGATACAATGAAGGCCTGTGTTACCATCACCCAGTTTAAAAAATAGGTCAATAACTTTAGAGTTCTTTATATGCCAGACATTATCCTGTTCCCTGTCTTGGTTATTTTACAGATCAACTTGGTTATTCTCAAAGATTCTTGTTCTGTGCTCATATCTTCAAGATTTTATTACATTTTTGTAAAAATATATCATGAATAAAGTCTGTGTCTGATAATTCCCATATCCAGTCTTGAGATCTTGAGAGTACGTTGTCTAGTATTTCCATTTATCTATGGCACCTTATTATACATTTTGTGAGGTTTTGTTTACTATGAGTCCACAACTTTTGGAACTTTAATTGTAGAAATTCAGTTTGGAGCTTGGATTAAAGGTGTGACTTTTTGCCTAGCGAAAATTTGTATGTGCTTTTGATAAATGCCTGGCTAAACTACTAACCATTTTCAAATGAATTCTCAACTGGAGGTTTTTAAGGATACCCCACAGAGGCGAATTTTCTCATCACTGGCTCTTCAATGTCTATTTAAGAATGCATGGAACCAAGTAAAAAGTCAATAGAAACAGCCAAAAGAGCTATGTTTAATACTGTGGTTGGCACTTTAAAATGTGAGTTACAGGGATGTGACTATGTCTTTGGTCTATAATACTGACAGCTTTCTTGTGTTTCATATGTTATCTCATTTTATCCTCAAACAACCCTAGAAAGTCAATATTAGCAACATTCTATGGTTAAGGAAACTGGAGTCCATAAAATTTAGCAAAGTTTTTCCTGCAGCATTCTCAGTTTGTGCCTATTTTTGCTGCTACATTCCACTACCTTAGGGCCTGGAGGTGCTGGAACTATCTTCCTTATTTCTCATTACCGCTTTCAGCCCATTTCACCATTCTGCTCCCTTCTTTTGTTTGTTTGCTTGATTGTTTTAATTATGGGCATTTGAGTAACAAAATTAATTGGACTCATTCTGACAATTCAAACAACACAAACTGTCTAAAGTAAATGAATATTCTTCCCACTCCCTCCTTCCATACCTTTTCTGTTGCTTATACAAATATAGGAGTCTCATTTAAAAAAAAAAAGAAGAGCATATTTGTTATTCAGCAATTTGCCCTTTTTACTTACCGATAAAACATGGATTTTTTCTTTTACTTTTTTATTTATTATTTTTTTTAAAGATTCGCACCTGAGCTAACAACTGTTGCCAATCTTTTTTTCCCCAAATCCCCCCAGTACGTAGTTGTATATTTTAGTTGTGGGTTCTTCTAGTTGTGGCATGTGGGATGTCACCTCAACGTGACCTGACGAGCGGTGCCATGTCCCCGCCCAGGATCCGAACCAGTGAAACACTGGGCCGCTGAAGCGGAACACGCGAACTTAACCACTCGGCCATGGGGCCGGCCCCAAATATTTTTCTTTTAAATGAATGCATTATAAAATTCTTCTGTAAAATATCACAGAGGTCACCTTTGGGGAGAGATGCTTTTACTTTTATTTTGTACTTTTCTGTACTGTTGTAATTTTCTGGATATAGTATATGATACTTTCTTTTTAATTTCCCAAGGGATAATCTTGGTGGTGCAATTATAGACCCTTTTGTTTTTTGAGGTCACTTTGGTTTATAACATTATGTAAATTTCAAGTGTACATCATTATATTTCAGTTTCTGTATAGACTGCACATGCGTTTTTTGTTTTTTTATCTTGCACGTGTGAGTGAAGTCTTATGGAAATTATCTTTCTCCATCTGACTTATTTTGCTTAGCGTAATACCCTCAAGATCCGTCCACGTCACAAATGGCAAGATTACATCTTTTATATGGCTGAGTATTATTCCATTGCATACATATACCGTATCGTCTTTATCCATTCATTCATTGATAGGCACTTAGGTTACTTCCAAGTCTTAGCTATTGTCAATAATGGTTCTATAAACATAGGGGTGCTTATATCTTTTCAAATTAGTGGTTTTGTGTTCTTTAGACAAATACTCAGAAGTGGAATACCCAGATCATATGATATGTCTATTTTTTATTTTTTAATGAGTCTCCATACTGTTTTCCATAGTGGCCGTACCAGTTTGTATTCCCACCAACAGTGTATGATGGTTTCCTTTTTTTCACATCCTCTCCAACACTTATTTTTTCTCTTTTTGATAATAGCCATTCTTATGGGTGTGAAGTCATATCTCATTGGGGTGTTGATTTGCATTTTCCTAATAGTTAACCTTGTTGAACATTTTTTCTTGTGCCTATTGTCTGTCAGTATATCTTCTTTGGAAAAACGTCTGTTCATATCCTCTGCCCATTTTTTGATCAGGTTGTTTGTTTTTTTGTTATCGAGTAGTATGAGTTCTTTATATATTTTTGGATATTAACCTCTTATCAGATAAATGATTTGCAAATACCTTCTCCCAAATGTTAGGCTGTCTTTTCATTTTGTTGGTGGCATCCTTTGCTGTGCAGAAGCTTTCTAGTTTGATGTAGTTCCATTTGTTTATTTTTTCTTTTGTTTCCCTTGCTTGAGGAGACATGATAGTCAAAAAGATACTGCTAAGACCAATGTCAAAGAGCGTACTGCCTATATTTTCTTCTAGGAATTTTATGGTTTCAGATCTTACATTCAAGTCTTTAAGCCATTTTGAGTCAATTTTTGTGTATGGTGTAAGATAATGGTGTACTTTTATTCTTTTGCATGTGGCTGTCCAGTTTTCCCAACATCATTTATGAAGAGACTTTCCTTTCTCCACTGTATTTTTTTTTACTCCTTTGTTAAAAATTAGCTGTCCATAGATGTTTGGGTTTATTTCTGGGCTCTTGATCCTGTTCCATTGATCTGTGTGTCTGTTTTTCTGCCAGCACTATGCTGTTTTGATTACTACAGATTTGTAGCATATTTTGAAATCAGAGAATGTGATAATTCCAGCTTTGTTCTTTAATCTTAGAATTGCTTTGGCTATTTCAGTTCTTTTATTGTTCCATATGAATTTTAGGATTCTTTCTTCTATTTTTTTGAAAAATGCCATTGGAATTCTCATTGGGATTGCATTTAATCTGCAGATTGGTATAGTTGATATGGACATTTTAATTGTTCATTCTTCCAACCTGTGAACACAGAATATCTTTCTCTCTCTTTATGTCTTCTTCAATCCCTTTCAACAATGTCTTACAGTTTTCAGTGTACAAGTCTTTCACATCCTTGGTTAAATTTACTCCTAGGTATTTTACTCTTTTTGTTGTGATTGTAAATAGGATTGTATTCTTGAGTTCTCTTCCTGCTAGTTTGTTGTTAGTGTATAGAAACCCAACTGAATTTTGTCTGTTGATTTTGTACCCTGCAACTATACTGTATTCACTTATTATTTCTAACAGTATTTTGGTGGATTATTTAGGGTTTTCTAAATATATAATCATGTCATCCACAGATAGTGACAGTTTTACTTCTTCCTTTCCTATTTGGATAAATTTTGGGTTTTTTTCTTTCCAAATAGTCTGGCTAAGACTTCCAATACTATGTTGAATGAGAGTGACAAGAGTGGGCATTCTTGTCTTGTTCTTGTTCTCAGGGGAATAACTTTCATTTTTTCACTGTTGAATATGATGTTGGCTATCGATTTGTCCTACATGGCTTTTATTATGTTGAGGTACTTCCCCTCCATACACATTTTGTTGAAAGTTTTTATCATAAATGGACCTTGAATCTTGCCAAATACTTTCTCTGCATCTATTGAGATCATCATTTGATTTTCCTCCTCCATTTTGTTAATGTGGTGTATCACATTAACTGATTTGGGGATATTGAACCATCCCTGCATCTCTGGAATAAATCCCACTTGATCATGATATATGATCCTTTTAATGTATTGTTAATTTTGCTAATGTTTTCTTAAGGATTTTTGCATCTATTCTCATCAGCGATATTAGCCCATAATTTTCCTTTTCTGTTGTCCTCGTCTGGTTTTGGTATTTGGGTAATGTTGGCCTTGTAAAATGAGTTAGGAAGCAACCTGTCCTCTTCAGTTTTGTGGAAGAGTTTGAGAAGGATAGGTATTAAATCTTCTTTGAATATTTGGTAGAATTCACCAGAGAAACCGTCTGGTCCTGGACTTTTGTTTTTTGGGAGATTTTTGACTACTGTTTCAATTTCTTTGCTTGTGATTGGTCTATTCAGATTTTCCATTTCTTTTTGATTGAGTTTTGGGAGGTTGTATGACTCTAAGATTTTATCCATTACTTCTAGATTATCCAATTTGTTGGCATATAGCTTTTCACAGTATTCTCTTATAATCCTTTGTATTTCTGTGGTATCATTTGTAATTTCTCCTCTTTCATGTCTGACTTTATTTATTTGAGGCTTCTCTCTTTGTTTCTTAGAGAGTCTGGTTAAGTGTTTGTCAATTTTGTTTATCTTTTCAAAGAACCAGCTCTTAGTTTCATTGATCCTTTCTATTTTTTGTCTCTATTTTATTTATTTCTGCTCTAATTTTTATTATTTCTTTCCCTCTATGACTTTGAGTTTTGTTTGTTCTTCTTTTCCTAGTTCTTTAGACATAGTGTTAGATTATTTATTTGAGATTTTTCTTGTTTTTTGAAACAGGATTGTATTACAATATACTTCCCTCTTAGTATTGCTTTTGATGTACCCCATAGGTATTGGTATGTTGTATTTTCATTTTCATTTGTCTCCAGGTATGTTTTTATTTATCTTGTGATTTCTTCATCGAGCCAATACTTGTTCAGTAGCATGTTGTTTAGTCTCTACATGGTTGTGACTTTTCCAGGTTTCTTCTTGTAGTTGATTTCTAGTTTCATATCATTGTGGTCAGGAAAGAGGCTTGATATGATTTCAGTCTTCTTAAATTTATTGAAGCTTGCTTTGTCCCCAACATATGGTCTATCTTTGAGAATGTTCCATGTGCACTTGAGAATAATGTGCATTCTGCCATTTTGGGATGGAATGTTCTATATATATCTATTAAGTACATCTGGTCTAGTGTTTCATTTAAGATTACTGCTTCCTTATTGAATTTCTGTCTGGATGATCTATCCATTGAGATAAGTGAGGTGTTAAAGTCCCCTACTATTATTGTGTTGATGTCGATTTCTCCCACTAAGTCTGTTAATAGTTGCTTTATATATTTTGGTGCTTCTATGTTAGGTGCATATATATTAATAAATGTTATGTCTTCTTGGTGGAATGCCCCTTTTATCATTATATAATGTCCATCTTTGTCTCATTATCTTTTTTGGCTCAAAGTCTATTTTGTGTGATATAACTATAGCTACACCCACTTTCTTTTGGTTGCCATTTGCTTGGGGTATCATCTTCCATCCCTTCACTTTGAGCCTATGTTTGTCTTTAGAGCTGAGATGAGTCTCCTTGAGGCAGCATATTGTTGGATTTTGTTTTTTAATCCATCCAGCCACTCTGTGTCTTTTGATTGGTGCATTCAATCCATTTACACTTAGAGTAACTATTGATATACGAGGGCTTAATACTGCCATTTTGTCTTTTGTTTTCTGGTTGTCCTAATCTTCCATTGTTTCTTTTTTGTGTTTTTCTTTCTATCGTTTCAGTTTGGTGGTTTTCTGTGGTGTGGCTTAGTTTCCTCTTTTTTTAATTTTTGTGACTCTGCTTTGAGTCTTTTGTTGTTGGTGGTGGTGGTTACCAAAAGATTTGTATAAAACATTTCATAGATGAGATATTCCTTTTTCTGATGATAGCATCTTATCTCCATCAGCCTTTGAAGGTTCACGTCTTTTCCTCTTCCCCTTCTATGTGTTTGTTGTCACGAATTACCTGTTTTTGTATTGTGAGTTTGTTACCAAATTGAAGTGGTTATAGATATTTTTGATGCCTTCTTTTCCTTTAGCCTTTATGTTATAATTAATTGTTTACTAACCTATTCTGATATAAAGTTGCAATTTTATCTTTCTATCTATTTATCACCTTGCTCAAAGCTTTGTATACTTTGGCTTTTTGTTTAATGTAGAAGGGCTCCTTTCAACATTTCTTGCAAAGCAAGTCTAGCGGCAATGAACTCCCTCAAATTTGTTTGTCTAAGAAAGTCTTTACTTCTTTTTCATATCTTCAGGATACCTTTGCTGGTTAGAGTATTCTTGGCCTACAGTTTTTGTCTTTCAATATTTTGAATATGTCATTCCACTCTCTTCTAGCCTGTAGAGTTTCTACTGAGATAGCCACTGATACTGTAATGGGAGTTCCTTTGTTAGTTATTTTCTTCTCTCTAGCTGTCTTTAATACTCTTCCTTTGTTATTGGCTTTTGATGGTTTTAATATAACGTGCCTTGGAAAAGGTTTTTTTGAGTTGAAACAATTGGGTGTTCAATAGCTTCGTGTACTTGTATATCCAGTTCGTTCCCCAGTTTTGGGAAGTTCTTTAAATTATTTCTTTAAATAAACACTCTACTCGTTTTTCCTTCTCAACTCCTTCTGGTATATCCGTTCTCTTTATGTTACTTTTCCTATTTAAATGGGATATTTCTCATAGAATTTCCTCATTTTTAAAAAATCTTAGTTCTCTCTCCTCTTCCACTTGAATCATTTCTAGATTTCTATCTTTGAGCTCACTAATTCTCTCTTCCACATGGTCTCTCCTATTTCCACTGCTTTCTACTTTATTCTTCATCTCATTTACTGTGTTCTTCACCTCCATAATTTATTTTTTGGGGTTTTTTTTTTTAGAGTTTCAATCTCTTTGGTGAAGTATTCCTTCTGTTTATTAATTTTATTCCTGGACTCTTGAACTGTCTTTCTGAGTTTTCTCGTAACTCACTGAGTTTCCTCATGATAGCTATTTTGAATTCTTTGTCAGTTAGATCACAAACTTTCATGACTTCAAGTTTGGTTTCCAGAAAGTTCTTACTTTCTTTCTGTACTGCTGTGTTCTTGTAGTTCTTCATGGTGATTGATGCTTTGTTCCTCTGTTGATGCATTTTTGGTAGCAAACACCTTTCTTATTTGCATAAAGCTTTGTTTACTTTGATTCTGAGCTGTTTCTGATTGTATCTGAGAGCCTGCACTTTTCACCCTCCACTGCCTCTGCCAGAGGCAGAGTCAGGGCCTTCCTTGCACTGCTTCTGCCTCTGAGGGTGCTGGCACTTTGTTGCTTAGGTCATTACAATCACAGCTATCACCACTGGGATCACTAGGCTGCAAGTACCTCTGTTGCTTTTGGGTCACCTGGGTCTTTTGTTCCACCAGTGGCTCTCCACAGGCTCTCTACAGGCTCAGGCACTGCTGCTCTATGCACTACAGAGCTGCTGCTCCTGGGTTATCTGGGAGTACTGGCAACACTGCTGCTGGAGTACTGGGTCCACAGGTGTTGCTGCCACTGCCAGAGGCCCAGGATCTTTTATGCAGCTTCTACTGCTGGAAGGGCCAGTGTTGGAAGTGCTGCCAGCACAGGACGGGGAGGGAGCTGAGTCATGAGCACTGCTGCATTTTCTGAAGCCTCAGGTTGTGGGCACCACCTGTCACTGCTTGGGGAGAGGTAAGGGCTGAGCTGTGAGTGCCAATGCTACTCCTGAGGTCTCTAGTCTCCAGCACCAATGCACATCGTGGAACCTCAGGTTATAGGCACTGAGGCAGCTGCCAGAGGGTATCTGCCTTTTGGATGCATCTCCCACTGCTAGAAGGGCCAGTGTCAGAGGTGCAACTGCTGGGGAGAGGAGGAGAGGGCTGGGTCACAGCTATCACTGTGGTTCCCAGAGTCTTCAGTCATGGGCCTGAAGTGATTCTTGGTGCCTCCAGGAGCATGGGCTGCCTGGATTCCTGGGGCCTCTGTTCATGGGCATTACCTCAGTTCCTGGGGCCTCTGATCACAGGCACAGCGGCAGATCCTGGAATCTCCAATCTTAGGAGATATCACTGCTGCTTCCTGGTTCCACTGCCTCTAGGTGGTCTATCCCACCCACATTCAGATGTATAGTTGCATACATTTCTCAGGCATTCTGTGCAGAAATTCGTTTTTCGGTCAATGGATGTCCTACTGGTTATAACTTAGAGGGCAGAGACAAAGGAAACAGTTTACTCTGCCATTAGGCTGACGTCACTCTTGGTCCCTTTTTTAAGGCAGTCCTTTGCAATGTCTGATTTCAGACTAGATCCCCTATTAGTTCTCCTTTTTGCTTTCATCTAAAGATTCCAAGGTTCTTCTCTTGGTTGTTCAATATCTTATTAATTAGCTCATTCCCTTTCTAATTGTATGCCTATCATTATTCCATGTAACTTTACCCTTCGTTTTATTGATGTGTCTAATGCTTAACCTCTCAAAAATCTCATATATAAACACCCTACTCTGACCACTTACATGCTCTCTTTTGAATTCACTTCAGCTTCTTCTCTCCAACAATTCTTTTGCCTCCATTGAAACATCCAATCCTTTGACCCAACCTATTCTTCACTGTCACCTGCCTTATCTTATTCTCAATTTTCTCTTTACCCATGCTTGCCTCCATGATTAATCACTTTAATCACTCCCTTGCAGAGGCCCTCAACTCCTTTGCCTTTCTCTAGTGCTTTCAAAACTTGCCTGGAAAACTGCCAAACCTGATTTAGCTCATTATTGTGCTTACTCTGTGCATGCACCTGCATATCTGAACATGCCCGGAGAAAAAATAGAACCATGCTGACTGTTTTACACTTTAAATTTATAGTCACTAATCTTCAGTGGGCACTCAGGAGTGTTAAGCAGTCCTATTATATTTCCCTAGTAAACTTACTTGCCTACTTATCAAGATGACTCTTTCATATTTCCCCTCTCTTGAACATCTTAAACTCTCTCACTTTCTTCACTGACAGCAGTAAAATCTATTCTTGCTTCACTGACAACATAGAAGCCACCAAGAGAGAATATGCTTGTCTTTTTATCATCAAATCTTTCAACCTGCATTTACGTACACCCATTGCTCATTGAACCAGCTGGGTGCTTTTGCCAGCAAACAGCAAAATACACTAATAAAATTGGTTTTAAAATAGGGTTTTTAATATCACATTAAAGAAAACCAGAGATATGTGGTTTCAAGAACAGTCAATTTCATGGCTCAAAAATCTTAAAGCTCTGGGTGGCTTTATGATCCTGTTGATTATAAGATACCTGCCACAACTCCAACGTCATGTCCTAACACGTCCAGACATAGATAGCAGGAGTTTGTCCTGAATGTCGCTCCTTTTTAATCATGGAGGAAAAAAGTTTCTCAAAGTTTTCAATGAACTTTTTCTAGTATCTCTTTGAGTATATTTGGAACCTATATCCACTCCTAAACTGATTGTTATCAAAAAGGAAATATCATGATTGGTTAGGCCCAGTCCATCAAAGTGCATCCATTGATCCTAAGCGTGTCTTAACACAGTTTGAATTACGTTAGAACAGACGAAGGAGGAAAGAGCAGTTTTGAAGACAACCAACATTATGTATTGCTCCTTTATATTTTGCTTTATCCACTGTTGCAATGGATGGCCTCTCTCTGTAATATTAAAGATCAACCCCTCCACTCATGCGTTAGATCCCATCACCTCTTGCTTGCTCAAGGATTTGGTCTCTCAAATAACCCTTATTTCCTTTGCATTAACATTTTCTCCCTTCCTAATCAATTATTCCCATTAACATACAAATATGCTAAAATATTTCTTAGCTGAAAAATTTCTCCTTTGACCTGAAGATCCCCTCCAAATACACCAGAGAAATAAGTTTTTTTGTAAGTGTGGTATATAATTACTTTCTTCACTTTCTCTTTATTCCCTTTAGTCAGATTAAATTATTGATAATCCACCTTACATTTTAAGAACTTTTATCTAATTAAAGTTATTATAATTGTTGTGATTTACTCTCACTACAAGTGCTCTGACTCTGCTTCCCTAAGTTCCATAGACTTTCTTTTCTTGCTTACATCTTTGTTATTTTACAACTGCACCCATTATTTCAAGTAATACTAAATAGAAAAAAAGAGGTATGAGGAGAGAGAATTGAATAAGGAGGGGATAATAAGGATGTGGAAAAGATCAGCTAAACACTTGGAAAAGTACAGGAAAGGATGGGCTAAAGGGAAGAAACCCTTATATGAGGGCCTGTCATGGCCATTGGCTTTAGGAGTGGTGACTTTTTATTAAATGAAAGCATAACACTGTGTATATCTTTGCGGACTCCAATTTGTCCACTAAAATGCTTTGCTTATAAATAGGTACAAAACAGTTGTCAATTAGTTTTCAAATTGTACTTTCAGAAAGACTAACCAAACATCACATATGAGGATTGAATTAATTCAGCACTCAGCACATAGCAAGCATATTTGTGTTATCTGTTAATATTATTGATTTTTTATTTTAAAGTTAGGAAAACTGAATTTCATAAAGATTAGATTTACCCAACTGAGAGCGAGGAGTTTTTAATCAAAATCCAGGTATTTTCACTTCAATTCAATAATCTTTCTACTTTACCGTATTGTTGGTTTCAGTAGATATCACTGGGCATGGATTTAAACGTAAATTCAATTCCAGATAAACTTTTATTTCCTTTGGGAGATTATTTGTCTTCTTTCATGACAATGAAAATTTAAAAACTGATTAGCTTTACCTCTGTTCACTGGCTGCTGAGAAGTTGAATCAAATTTAAAGTGTAATCATAGCAATTATCTGTCTTGATGTCTTTATCTTCATTGCCTTTATCTATGTCTTGTTTGTATTCTGCATTTCCCTGGTAATTACTTTTTACATATATTTTCTTATTAGTTGTCTTTCTGAATTTCTTAGAAGAATTACTCACCATTGTTGAACAAATAAATCTCTGCTACAACCATTGTTGGAAGTTGCAACATAGAGTTGCCCATGTGAGAAGCAGATAAATTGTAAGCCAAAGCCTACAATTTGAAGCTTCCACCCTTGTGGCTTTTTATTTACGGCTCATAATTGAAACCACTATTTGTTTTCTCTGTCTGTGATGTCTTAATATATGCAGAATGGTTCTTCCAATTGTCAGTTACACAAGGCTCTTTTTGTTTCTCAGGCTCAGCTGCTCTGGGGGTACAACAGTCTTTCTTTTGAAGTGCTCACACCAGGGTTCTTCAAAATTAACACATTTGCCCCAAAGCCTCTACAATTTTTCAATCTCTATCTCTTTTTAAATTTAAATATAATATACATATGGTATATAAAGTACATTACTCTTAATTATGCAGTGTAAGAATCATTTGCATATGTTTACATCCTTTTAACCACCACCCAGATCAAGATATAGAACATTTCCAGCACTCCGCAAGATTCCTTTGTGCCCATCTTGTCTATATCACCTCCCCCAAGAGGTAACTCTAACTACCATTCTGACTTCTATCATCACCAATTAGTTTTGCCTGTTCTTGAACTCTCTATAAATGAAACCACATATACAGCACGAACTTTTTTGTGTGTCTGGCTTTTCTTTTAACTCAACATATCTATGAGATTCATTCATATTTTTTCTTGTGCTTGTATTTGACTGCTCTTGTCCGTTTGTTTGCTGTACCGGTAAATGACCATATTTTGCTAATACAATAGATTACTCTTTTTTCATTGTCATGTCATATTCCATTATATGAATATACCTCAATGTATATATCCATTCTCCTTTTGATGGGCGTTTGGGTTGTATTCAGTTTGAGACGACTATGAATAACGCCACTTTGAACACCGTATTGGGTGTAAATCCATCTGGGTATTTGTGTGATGTAGATGAGGCAAAATTATAGAAACATGGATTATTTTACTTTCCTTCACTCCTGGGTATTTGTTGTGAATTTCCTCAATTCTTTGCAAAAATATGATAAATAAGAAGTCTTGCTAAGGAAGGAGACAGAAAATGAAAAGACAAAACGCCAGTTAGAAGGATAGAATAGGAGAATTTCACTTACTATTAAAAATATTTCTCTACACCATTTCTTCAAAATCACAAAACTCACAGGAATTTTAGTTTTCTTTATACCCCATACTTTCCTTATTTACTTTCCACCCACAACATAATAGAGGGAAGAAAAGGCTGATTTAGCTTTGGCCATTCCCTACAGATTATTTTCCTGCCAAGTCCTCATTTATATCCCTTTCTATCTAATATTGTCCCTTACCTCCTTTGCTTAGGTAGAGGAAAAGGATAACCAGTGCTTTCCTTAATCTGATATTTTCTGGAGCACATTGGCAATTTTTCTCTATGTGTATATACTGCTTTCTCTATGTGCAAAAAGTGTTCTCTTTCTTATCTTACACAAATGGTGATATCGTATAGGAATGTTGACTTTACTTCGTCCTTACAAAATTATCTGAACCACTTTACATACAGGCATACAGTTTTTGTGTTATCTGATTCACAGATACTGCTGATAGATTAAAGTATGTAACACATTTTTGAATGGTTCCCCCTTCATCTCACCTTTTCTCTTTTTATCTATAAGCTTCATTTCTTATCAACTTCTTACAGAGATCTGATGTCTTGTTGGGTTCATCATCATATTATCATTCCTTATTAGATTAGAATCTATATATGAGTTTTGAATTCTTATCTATATTCTTTCTCAGGATTCAGAATCGAAGTATACAGCTATCTATTACCAATGAATGGAATACTATTACTGAAGTGGAAGTAGGGAGAAGTGAACAAGTGTAACACACTATTTTTCAGGATTCCTTGGGACTAAAATGTTTACATTATTGATAAAACAAATTTATTGTGATATAATATACTTGCATTGTTATTTAAAATCTATTTTAAATGTTCAAAGACTGGCAAGAAAACTAGATAAGTATCGTTAATTTTCCTAAATCTTGTACCCAGGCACTTGTAAGCAAACTCTGGAATCAGAAAGAAGCAGATCACCCAGACCAATTCCCTTGTCTTAGTGAGCTCAGGCTGTTGTAAATACCACAGGCTGGATGACTCAAACAGCAGAAATTTATTTCTCACAGTTCTAGAGGCTGGGAAGTCCAAGATCAAGGTGCCAGTCAGTCAGTTCAGTTCCTGGTGAGAGCTCTCTTCCTGGCTTGTAGACAGCTGGCCTATTGCTATGTACTCACATGGCCTTTCCTTAGTGCATGCATGCAGAGAGAGAGACAGACAGAGAGATCTCTATCTTCTTATAAGGCCACTAATTCCATCATGCAAGCCCTACCCTCATGACCTAACCTAAGCTTAATTACCTCCCAAAGGCCACATCTCCAAAGACCATCACGTTAGGGGTTAGGGTTTCAACATACGAATTGGGAGTTGGGGGGTAACATTTGGTCCATAACGGCCCCATTATGGATTATGGGGGGAAATACACTTTATCTCATTTTTTTCTAAAAGCAGAAGACCTGAAAGGAAGTTCTTATAGTATTTGGGTATTAGAAAGAAACTCAGAGGCCATCTGATCTAACCTTACCTATCCCGTGCATAGGATATCTTGAATATCACCAGTGGTTGGAAATCTCAATCTGATCCAATGCACGTGCTGATCATAAGCACCCAGTGTTTCAAATATCCATTGCTGTAGAACAAATAATCCCACAGTTTAAAGACTTTTTTTCTTTTTTTTGTGTGTGGAAGATTAGCCCTGAGGTAACATCTGCCACCAATCCTCCTCTTTTTGCTGAGGAAGACTGGCCCTGAGCTAACATCTGTGCCTATCTTCCTCTACTTTGTATGTGGGACACCTGCCGCAGCACGGTTTGATAAGCGGTGTGTAGGTCCACACCCAGGATCGGAACCAGCGAACCCCTGGTCACTGAAGCAGGACATGTGAACTTAACTGCTGTGCCACTGGGCCGGCCCCACAACTTAAAGGCTTTTAACAACAATCCTTTGTCATTTCTTATAATTCTGTAGGGTAGGAATTTGGGCAGGAAGTAGCAGGCCTGTTCCTTTAATCTGCATATTGTCAATGGGGTCACTCACTCAGCTGCATTCATTTGGCAGCTGGGCTGGGCCTGATGATTCACGAAGTCTTGCTACCTGGCACTTTGGTGCTTCCCCACATCACCCCTCTCTTTTCCTGTGGTGTCTCATCCATCAGATTCCACATGGCTCTCTCTCCAGCAGGCTAATCTGTAACTCCTTGTAGCATGACAGCTGCCTTCCAAGAGAGAACAGAAGCTGCCAGGCATCTTAAAGTCTAGGCCCAGAACAAACTTGTCATCATTTCTTCCACATTCTAGTTATTTAAACAAGTCATAAACAGTCTAAATCAAGGGGTGGAAGGAGGGAGAGTAAAAATAGACTCCATTTCTTGATTAGAGGAGCCATAAAGTTTCATTGCCAAAGGTTGTAGGATAGCAGATATCATTGCAGCCACCTTTGGAACACTCTACCACATCCAGAATATAAGAAAATTGGCCAGGACTGCCTCTTCTCCCTCATCCTCTGCAATCAGTGTTGCTGACTGTTCTCATTCCAATGTTCTCTCCACCCAGTTTCAAAAACCTCTGACTCAGGCCTTATGAATTCTAATTTTTGTCCTTAATTCTGGCCCAAATGAATTATTTGTAATGCATTAATATACTTTATTTATTTATTTAGTTAGTTAGTTAGTTTATTTTTTTTTTTGGTGAGGAAGATTAGCCCTAAGCTACCATCTGTTCCAGTCTTCCTCTATTTTGTATGTGAGATGCCACAGCATGGCTGATGAGTGCAGTAGGTCTGCAACCAGGATCCAAATCCATGAACCCTGAGCCATAGAAGCAGAGCTTGAAGAACTCCAACCACTCAGCCACCAGGCCAACCCCTAGACTTTATTTATTTATTTTCTTTTTCTGAGGAAGATTTGCCCTGAGCTAACATCCATGTCAATCTTCCTCTATTTTTTAGTATGTGGACCCCCAGCACAGCATGGCTACTAATAGAGCAGTGTGGGTTCATGCTCAGGACGCGAACCTGGGCAGCTGAAGAGGAGTGCGCTGAACTTAACCACTAGGCCACCAGGGCTGACCCCAATAGACTTTATTTTTTAGAGCAGTTTTAGGTTCATCACAAAATTGAGCAAAAGGTACAACAATTTCCTGTATATTCCTTGCTCCCACTCATGCATAGCCCTACCCCACATCATGAACATCCCCCAAGATAATGGTGCATTTGTTACAGTTGACACATCATTATATTTGGACCCAAAGTTCACGGTTTAAATTAGGGTTCAATTTTGGGTTTGTACATTCATTGAGTTTAGACAAATTTATAATGATGTATATCCAACATTATAGCATGAAATGGTGCAGCTAAATTTGATACACATCTTTATTCTTCCGGACTGCAATTTTGCTCATTCTTTTAACTACCTGAGGTAGGAAAATCCCACATCATGGAAGGAGGTAGGGAGGAGTTGAACAGTGTTCTTCATATCATGTTGAGACACCTCTACTTGTCAGAAAGATTCTCCACAGAGTGAGCTACAACCCAACTCCCTGTAAATATTCTTAATTGATCTTAGTTCTCTATATAAGCTCTACTTAAATAGTAAAGACAGCTATCACGCTCCCATCCAAGCTTTTGACTGTTCTTTGCTAAACACACCTCTCTTCTGTCATTGTTTCTATACCCTTCACTAGCCTGACCATTCTCTCACCTACGGGCTCCATTCGGCTGATCTATCTCTTAATGGGAACACAGTTCATTTGGACAGTCTGAACAGCACAAAATAGATAATGACATCTATGCCCTAGTTCTGAACACTATAAATCCATTGATACTGTTGTCTTCTATGAAGCTTGTGAAGAAACAAAATTCTTAGGTTTTGTTCACAATTTCTGTTCAGTTATTTCTCATTCATCCCAGAGTTAAGACATCCATCTTGTGTATAATCTTAAGTGAAGGTCTGGGGACATTTGGGGAAACCAGTGGGAAGGTACATTCACCTCACTCATTCAGGCAGAGCCCAAAAAACAAATTAAGGGATGTATAGTTCTTCAAATAAAATTTCTAAAGGAGCAAGTCATAATTTTTGATACCTCTACGATTTCCTCCTTTAGTCTCATTACTCTCTGAATATACAAATCTTGAATACTTTCAGGTAATAGCTATGGAGGTGGTATAGATCTGGTTGTTAAGTACAGTCATTAACTCTGCATCTCTTAAAATAAGAATATTTCCATTCTTAATAATTTTTTGCTAAACACAATGGAGCATTTAGAAAAACATCCTGAAATAGTTACTTGTCGTAAAATCCTAAGGCAAGATTTTGTTATAGGTCTCAACTCCTGTTATTGTGTTCCATTAAAATGTGCTGAAGGTTTATTCTTTTGTATTAAGAAAAGTCTCCACACCTGAGATCCTTTATTCTAATACCCACCAAAGTTTTTAATTCTACACCCTAGAATATATCTATTTATTCGGCTAAAATGTCAGTTTCTTCTTTCTACAAAATGACTATCCATGACAATCCCTCTATTTTCGGCATTCACTCACTCAGCAAGTATGCTGGATGGAAGGCATAGACCGCTGAGCCAGGCAGGCGAGTTCCATGCTTCTATGAAGTTTACTTTCTTACGAGGGAAAATGAACAAGTGAATGAATAAATATGTGTCATAATTTCGAATATAATTTCTATAGAGAAATGAGACAGGGGATTAGAATGGAAAGGAATTGAGAGCAAGGAGAGTGAATGGAGGGAAGAACTATTTTATAGGCAGTCGGGGAAGGGCTCTCTGAATCGGAGGTGGTGTGGTGTTTGAACAGAGACCTGACTCGTAGAAAGCAGCCAGTCTGAGGAGATGTGTGGGCAGAGCATTCAGGTCAGAGTCACAGAATGTGCCAAGGCCTGAAGATGAATCAAATTTTGCGTGTTCTAGAATCGGTTAGAAATTCATGGTGAGCAAAGGGAGAGTGGTAGGAGCTGAGGTAGAAGTGAGAAGGCAGCTCATGACATGGCTTGAATGCTATGCATGTACATTCAGCTTTTAGTTTTAAATACAATGGAAACACAGAAGCCATTGCTGGTGCCATACATAGAAATATTTCTCTGATCCATTTATCAAGCTATTCAGAAGGCTGTCAGTTTTGAGTAAGATCTAAAGCAAAGGACAATTCTGTGGCAAGTCAAACTGTACTGCAAGCAGTTTGGCTGCTTGGTTTGTGTGGTCTGGCAAATTCCAGAGTTCTAGAAATGTTTCTGGTAAAGGCAACATGCTGAGTCTCAGGCAAGCCCCAATAGGAGATCTCAAGGAGAATTGTTTGGATTTTGGAGAAAGGTCACATACTATGCAGAAGCAAAATCTTCACTGTTCAAAAAACATCTCCTGCTGTAGTATTGGGTTCTGGTAGAAAGAGTGCCTGACCATAGAACATCAAATGTCTATGAAACCGGAGTTTCCATCGTAAACTCTTTATTTTCACCCACCAGGTTATAAGGTCTGGCAGGAACAGCAACATCCTACCATACAAGAGAAGTGTCACTTTCAGGATCAGCTCTAAGCAGATGGCTTAGAGCTCCATGACATCTGTTGAACCAGTGGCTCTCCCTCAGTTTAATTACATATACGGTTTTATGGAGGACCATCTGATGGAGGAGGAAAACCCTCTCTAGGTTCAAAGGTGGGTTGACCCACCCAAAAATTTTTATGTGAATTTTCTTAGCAACATTATTCATAATAGCCAAAAAAGTAAAAACAGCCCAAATGTCATCAACAGATGAATAGAGGAAAAAATGAGGTATATCAATAAATGGAATATTATTCAACCATAAAAAGGAATTGAGTGCTGATGCATGCAACATACAACATAGATAAACCTTGAAAACACTATGCTAAGTGAAAGAAGCCATTTTAAAGGACCGCATATTATGTGATTCCATGTGTATGAAATGTCCAGAGTAGGCAAATCTATGGAGACAAAGCAGATTAGTGATTACCTCAGGCTGGGGAAGATGGAAGGTTTGGGGGATGATGGATAAGGGCTTTGTTTGGGGATAATGAAAATATCCTAAAGTGGTTTGTGATGATGAATGTGCAATTTTGTGAATATACTAAAAGCCATTACATTGTGTACTTTAAATGGGGGAGTTGTATGATACGTCCTTTATATCTCAATAAAACTGCTTTTTAAAAAGATGGATTGGCTTGTTACAATGCTGAAAGGTTAAGTTGATTACTGATACACTACAGTTCTAGGTAGTGGTGGATCTGAAAGGTAGTGATGAGGGGGAAATTCTCCCGATTGGCAGAACTTTGAATAGGCTACCTCATCATTAGTTTAGAAGGGACAGAAATGTGGTTGAAATTAAGGATATATAAAGATTCCTAATCAGTGGCAAATAGTTTGATTGATTGGTCAGAGACATGGAAAGGGCAAGCGATGAAGATCCAAGGACTTGAGGTCTGGAAAAGAAGGACATGGATGGATCTATGGGAATAAGCACAAAATGTGTAGATCTTTTTGTCTTACATTAATGAACATCCAACCTACTGCATAATCAGTGGACAGGGTGATCATCCCGTGGAGATCAGCCAGCTTCTGCTCTCAACCACTCTGTTACTTTCACAGTGGGCCCCAAATGGAGAGGCTTTGGGAGGATGGCTGGAGAATACACATGGTCCAAGGTTGATCTGGCTCCTGTTGCTGCTGAACCAGCCTCAGAAGGAAACTCCGAGGCTCCATTCTTTCAGGAGATTAACAAGCAACACGGAACAAGTTGATTATGTCAGACCTCCACCCATGGAGGCGTATCAATTCATCATTATTTAGATAGATACATATTATGGGTATGGGTTTACCTTTCATGCCAAAAGTGCCTCAGCTAGCACCATTATTCAAGGGTTCAGAGTGTTTGATTTTTCAAGATGAGATCCAGGACAATACAGCCTTGGACCAAGGAATCCACTTTTTTTGAAGGAGAGTGACAATGGTCATATGACCATGAAGCCCACTGCTCCTGCCTTATACCATATCATGTAGTAGCTGATAGACTGCTAGAACATTGAGAGGGTATATTAGGCAGAATTCTAAGATGAGTCCCCAAGACTCCCAGCTCCTGGTGTATACACACCTTCTCCCTGTTATTCGATCAAACGCTAATCTAGGTTTTGCTGTAAAGAGATTTTGCATTTATAATTAATATCCGAAATCAGTTGATTTTAAGATAGGGTTACTATCTGGATGGATCTAATCACATGAACCCTTAAAAACAGGCAAATTTCTATGGCTTGTGACGGAAGAGCAAGTGAGAGATTCAAAGCACTAGAATGATTTGATGTACTGTTGTTGGCTTGAAGATGGAAGGGGCCACTTGGCAAAGAATGCAAGCCCCTTGAGCTAAACATGGCACCTAGATGACATCCAGCAAGGATACAGTGACTTTAGTCCTAAAACCACAAGGAACCGAATTCTGCCAATAACCAGAATGAACTTGGAAATGGATTGTTTTTCCCCTGAGCCTCCAGATGAGAACTCAGCCCAGCCAATGCTTTGATTTCAGCCTGTGATGCCCTGAACCCAGCCAAGCTGTGCTGAATTTCTAACCTACAGAACTATGAGCTAATAAATGCGAGTTGTTTTCAGCCACTAAGTTTGTGGTAATATGTTACATAGTTATAGAAAACCAGTACAGATGGCCTCTGAAGTGTATATCAAGAACGCCAATCTTATGGAGTTGGGCCATTCTCTTTCAAACTGCAGTATATAGTTTGAATGAATAGCTATCATACAGTTCTGTGTCCCAACGGGTAAAATAATTGGGTCTGGGAACAGTGAGGTGGAAGTAGGAGTGGACTATCTCATTGTCACTTTGCACTTTTCATTTCTACAACTTTCGGCTCTTTTGGAATAGAGTTCCTGATTCCAGGCATGGCATGATGGGGGCTTCCACCAGAAGACACAGGTCAGATTCCACTAAACCTAAGGCTATGGTGGCCACCTGGTCATTTATAGATGCCTCATACCAATAGAACTGCAGATAAAGAATGGAATTACTTTACTGGCAAGAAGAATTGACCCTGAATTTCGTGAAGAGACATGGCTGCTACTATATAGCGGAGATAGACATGATTTTGGCTGGAACTCAGGGGATTCACTGGGGCTTCTCTTGTTTCTTTTATGTCCAGTGCTAGCTGTGATTGAGCAATTGCAACAGCTACAGCCTGACAAGTGCACAGTAACCAGAGGTTCAGACTCATAAGGGTAGAAGGTAATGATGACCCAATAGGATGTTTGCCCAGTGGTTTTCAACAGGGCAGGGGGTGTTTTACACCCCAGGGGATATTTGGTAACATCTGGAGGCATTTTTGGATCACAACTTGAGGGAAAGTGTGCTACTGGCATCTGTGGGTTAAGGTCAGGGATGCTGCTTGACATTCCACAATGTACAGGACAACCGCCCATAACAAAGAATTATTTCTTCCTAAATGTTAATCGTGCTGAGGTGGAAGAACTGTGACTTAGAGCAACAGAAATGCTGACCAAGGTTAAAGCGAATGTAGAAGCAGTGATAGAGAAAGGAGGTGGTATATACCAATTTCAGCCTCGGGATCAATTACAGGAGTGGACTCTTCCTGTTGTATGTATATAAAGACTATATCAAGCCACTTTCTTGAGATTAAGCAAGATATGAATGTACAAAATGCACGCTATCATTTAACTCTCAGTGTTGCATCCTTGATCTTTTAGCACTTAACATTTGTAGGCACTCAGGCCTGACTTCCAATTGCCAGTGTCTGTGGCTCTTTGCCTGAGTTCTTACTCACTCTCTCTATCCACTGGAGCCTGCTTCACCTGAATTAGCGGCAGGCCAGAAATGCTGGGGAATTAATGTCTACGGTCCCCGTCTACCACCCTTCACAGGAACAGCCTCACCAAATGACTAACAAGAGCTGGCTTCTTTGCCCACCCAGTGGGATAACATGAGGCACATGTTCTACAGTAGCTTCCAGAATTCCCCGTGGGATTCATCCCCACTTAGTCTTAGTGGCAGCTTGCTTGGTAATGCACCATTTATGGTTTCCTTACTTTTTCTAGCTTACCTCCCCCGTCTCCTACTGGTATTTCTTGTGATCACCTGTCAAATAAATTCTTTGTCTTCAATCCTTGCTCAGATTTGCTTCTGGGGAAACGCAAATTAAGACAGAACTTTTTGGAGATTTTTTAAACCAGAGACTGACATCATCTAATTGATATTTTTAAATAGCTACTGTAGCTATTTTGTAACAACTGAGCAATTGGGAGGGTGAGCAATAGTGTAAAGCAGAAAAACCAGACAGAAGGCCAATTCAGTCCAAGAGGGATGCTGAGGGCTTGGACAGAGGTAGTAACATTGGATTGGATTAGAACCGGATAGATTAAGGGTAGAACTGGAGATAAAGTGTCAAATTGTGGCATAAATAATTAGATGTGTTTTAGAGAAAACGAGGAGGAGGAAACTGCTGACACAAGGGTGCCGAGGAAATAGGACAGGGGAGAAGAAATAAAAATGTGGGAGTTTTTTTACACATGTTCAGTTGGTGAACTCTATCTGTCAGACTTTTAAGGTTAGATGCTCAATAGACAGTTAAATGTGTGACTCTGAAACTCAGGAAAAAAAGTCAGAAAACTAAGTTTGAAATAATAAACATACGAAAGGCATTTAACCTATTACATAACCTAGAAAGTAGAATTTCATAGTTGTTTGGTAAATGCTAGTTGCTAGAAAAGATCCTTGCACTCTATTGAAATTTAAAGACCTAGCAGTTGATATTCAGAGAAGACTTAGTTCCTTTATTTTGTTATTGCAGAAAAAATCTCAAGTGTATAAAATTTGTTTATAGTAATGAGGGGATCTATCAGATTTGAGAATGATTTTCAAATTCTCAGTATATACTTCCCTTAAAGTCTTATATGAAAAATAAGACTATGTTTTAGTAGTTTGATTTTATAAATGGCAAGTTTTAAAAAATATTTTAAGACTAAAATGATCAGCTATAATTTCACCATTCTGAGATAATTATTGTTAATTTTTTGTATATTACCTAAAATCATACCAAAATCATTGTTGTGTATTTTGTTTTAATTTTTATTGTTTTACTTTGCATGTCTTGAAAGGGTTCCAAATTTATCAAATGTGTGTTTTAGAACATGCTTTTCCGTCGCTACATAATATTGCATAACTCTACTATAATTTCCTTATTATTAGCTAGTTGTTTAATTTATTCACAATTTTCAATTGTTATAAATGACGTAGCATTTCATATACCCTTACCAAGCTTTAACTATACCTCTATTCATTTTCTTAGGCTGTATTCCTAGAATTAGGAAAGTTATTTAAGGTTGAATGGCATATATTGTCATCTTGTCTTTTAAACAGGCTGTGTCAATTTAGTAATATCAGCTGAGTGTGAGAATGTCCTTATTACTTCCCATACTAACTAGCATCATCTTTGCCAATTTCATACAAAAAATTTTCATTTTATCTGCATTTCTCTAACTAGTAAAGAGGTTTAAGTTTTTCATACATGTTTTGCCATTTTTATTGCTTCTGTCTCATTATTTGTACAGATACTGCTCATTTTTGTAAGGAGAAAGCTTTGTGTTTATTACTCGTTAGTAAAATTTTTTGGATGACAATGACTGTATCTCTTTCTCTGTAGAAATTTGCAAAATTGTCTCTAGGTATGATTACCCCTTTCATTTTTGTGTGTAATGACTTTGTTTACAGAAGTTATACATTCCACATAGTCCGTGTGACTCTTCCTTTGATTTTGTCCTGTCTTCGTAAGCTTGTACATCTTTCCATACCCTGAAATCAAGTAAATGGTAACCATTATTTTCTCTTATTTTTTAGTGTCTTCATGTTACATACTACTTGAAATTTTAATTCAACTGAAGATAAATTTGGTTTCCAGTGTGATATATAAGATAAAGTCATCTCAAGTTTCTTCCCAGCCCCATGTATTTGTTAATCAGTACAAATTTCAAGATACAACAGTCTGCTTCTCAACAATTTGTTTCATTTAATTAAATTACACTACATCCCTGTTGCCGTTTGGAGTATTGTTGTTTATCACGAATTTCATGTTTATAATATAAAACCACTTTTTTGTTTTGAGGAAGATTAGCCCTGAGCTAACATCCATGTCCATCTTCCTCGACTTTATATGTGGGACGCCTACCACAGCATGGCTTGCCAAGTGGTGGCATGTCCGCACCCGGGATCCGAACCAGAGAACCCTGGGCTGCCGAAGCGGAAGGTGCGTACTTAACCGCTGCACCACTGGGCCAGCCCCTAAAACCGTTTTTATTATATTTGTTGATTATATTTGCCTGTTTTGTTTTGTAAATTACAGTTGAACTTTAAAACATTTCATCACCATCATTCTGCCACCCCAATCCGTTTATAGCTATATATCCATGGATATCTGTTGTCCCATTGACTATGCTATTATCTCTCAGACCCAACTCCACTCTTCTACGTTCTGCTTGTGATGCTGGAGCTAGGACTCTGCAGGCCATATTTCCTCTTTGCTAGCTGCTTTGTGTCAGGCTCTGCCAACAGGGAGTGCTAGAGAGGGGCTGCAAGAGGGTCAAGGGCCTTGCTCCTTTTTACCTGCTTCCTGTGAGCTCTGGGTAGGTTCTGTTCCTCTGAGCATCTCTTGCAACACTTCTCCCTTGTGGCAGCAACAATTCTTTCCTATAGCAGCAACTGTATCCATTTTGCAGATTTTTCAGTCCTCACAGAATCAGCCTCACCATGCTCCCTCAGAGACCTCAGCACCAACTGCCAGTGCTCCCTCCTCAGAGGACTGAGGTTCAGCTCTGAGACCCTCTCCTCAAACTTTAAAGCATGACTATATCCAACTCCCTTTGTCGCCTCAACCCTAGGGATGGTAGCTTCTGAAGTTGCTATCTTTGTGATTCTATAGAGTTCTCTTTTTACCTTGTCAGTCTTCTGGTTAAGAGCTTTATACCTCTCTGTTTTAATTGAGTTGATTTTTTTTCCCTGACTGCACTCTGACTAATAACTGGAACCTAGTATTTCTCCCCTGTATTAGTCAGGGTTCTCTAGAGAAACGGAACCAAGGGGATGTGTACTTATATATGGTTACATATGGTTATGAGGTGAACAATTCCCAACAGCTGCAGGGTGATTTAGCAAGCTGAAGACCCAGGAGAGCTGATGGTTTGGTTCCATCAAAGTCCAAAGGCCAGTCTGAGGGCTCACAGGCTTGAGACCCAGGAAGAGCCAATGTTTCGGTTCAAGTCAATCAGTCAGGAAGAATTCTCTCTTACTCAAGGGAGTATCTGCCTTTTTGTTCTATTCATCCCTTCAGCTGATTGAGTGAGGCCCATCCACATTAGGGAGGGCAATCTGCTTTACTCAGTTTGTTTAAATGTTAATCTCACCCAAAAACACCCTCACAAAAAACACCCAGAATAATGTTTGACCAGTTATCTGGGCAACTCAATACCCAGTCAAGTTGACACATAAAATTAACCATCACGTCCATGTCCATTGACTTCTTTTAGGTCTTTTCACAGAATTTCATATTTGTGTTTCTTTATTTATATTATGTATTTCTGGTTAATTAGGAAGTATTTTATACTTTGTTGTTTGTATGCAGGGGGTAGCTTTCCATTATACTTATTAGCTGGTTATTGTTGGAATAAAGGAAAGCTTTATTTCCATTTTTATTTTAAGTACTTATTTTTTTCAAAAGTTAATGAAAGACAAGAACTATATATTTTGGAGGATAATTATTAGTGATGTCCCTAACAGAGTATATATTAAATGCCTATGCTAACATAAACTGAACCTACCTGTGCCATCAATGCTTGATCAACCTATCAAGGTGAAGGTCTGTGCCAAGGCACACGTTCACTGGGAAAAAATGGGAAGGCATAGTGGAGACCAGCCAGGACAGGGAGCATCACAGGAGGCGTTCCTAAAAATGGCAATTATTTTTGAAAGAAAAACTATTTATAGTGAATTACAAATGCTATTGGTGATGTGACCCATGAAGGCATAAGAGAAAATTTCGTTTTTTCAGTATGAGAGTCTTGATAGGTCCATTTTGCATGATCAAAACAAATTTAAAAATAAATGGAGTTATTATGAGATTTAAGTTGTTCAGAGAATTAGGTATGTAGTTGTGAAAGATCTTTATTTTGACTCAAATGCTTATCTGGAGAGCATGATTAGCATAAAATAAAAATTGGAGGTTTCAGTTACGGAATGGCAGAGTTGTTTGTTTGCTAACACATTTCAGCGTGAATAAATGTTATTGACGACATTGTGCTGTAGTTCTTCATTTCCACCAAGGTCAAAATGAGGGAGTTAAAGTAAACCAAAGCAGAATTTAGATTAGGTGGAAGGAGGACTGGCGTTAGAAGGGCCACTTTGTAATATATTTATATATAACATGTTTGTAGTGCATTTATTTAGCTATGTCTTTCTTTAGAACAGGGATAGGCGAGCTTTTCCTGTCAAGAGTCAGATAGTAAATATTTTCGGCTCTGTGGGCCAGACAGTGTCACAGTTACTCAACCCTGACTATGTGGTGTGAAAGCAGCCGCAGACAGTAGTAAACAAACAGGCAAAGCTGTGTTCTGACAAAACCTTGTCTACAAAATCAGGCGGCAGGCCGGATTTGAGCCATGGGTTGTGGTTTGCCAACCCCTGCTTTAGATTAGAAGCAGCGATTGTAAAATCAACTTTCCAGGGAGAAACATTTTGGGGGAGTTATGTTTTGGCAGCTCTCAAAATATGGTGAGAGCTCAAGGGTTCCGTACCAACCAGCTTTCTATTCCGTGTGGTCCTTTTCAGAGGGTACTGTTGGATAGCTGCACCCTTCAGGCTTCTGAGTTATCACCCTGAAAAGGGCTGTGTGATTTGTAAGCCATGTTACTGACAAAAGTTGCTGCATCTTCTTCTGATGGAATTTTTGTTATTGTTATTTAAATATATTCAAGTTTATTTTCATTACAATAAATTAAATAGGTTAATATACTGACCGGCCTGTCCTCACCCTCTTGCAAGGGAAGCTGGATCATCTGCAGCTTCTGTGAATTAGGGAGCTTTAGTTCCTGTTCTAAAGTAGCCCTTGCTTTCGGGATCAGGTGGGTGTGCTTTATGCTAGGGAAACCCACTCACAGGCCGGCCACTGTGCTATGAGGTCTTTAGTGTGCTAAGATGACATAGACCAGAGATGCAAACTGGAAAGCTCCCAGAGGCCAGGCAGATAGTGTAAGAGACTGAAGGAGTCCAGAGTAATGAGTAGTTCACTTTCTGCTGTTAGAAGCTGTCCTCTAAAATAAGTTAGTGCATAACTTATACAAAGATTAAAGGCAAAAGAATCTCAGCTTATTGTAGGACGTAACTGGGAGTGGTGGCAAGCTGGACAGCACAAGCGCTGTCTAAGGGGCTATAGCTAATCAACCCCAAGTAATTGTTACCATGAAAAAAATGCCTAGTGTCCCAGAACCTCCATATTTTTCAAGGGATGGCAAAAATCAGGATTTTTTTTTGTAATAGTTACTCAATTTTTAAATCTTAGGAGTTAATTCAATTTTTTTAAAACCCTGTGATGGAGCCAACAGTGTATGTGCTTAAAACAAAACAGATCTGAAAGGGGCCAGCCTGGTGGCATAGCAGTTATGTTTGCACACTTGGCTTTTGCAGCCCAAGGTTCACCTGTTCAGATCCTGGGCAAAGACCTACATACTGCTTGTCAAGCCATGAGGCAGCAGCATCCCACATAGAAGAACTAGACAGACTTACAACTAGGATATACAACTATGTACTGGGGCTTTGGGGAGAATTTTAAGAAAAAGGAAAGGAGGAAGATTGGCAACCAATGTTAGCTGAGGGCCAATTTTCCTCACCAAAAAAACCCAAAAGAACCCCTAGATCTGAAAGCTTAAAATGACCGTTGAGCCACAATGTACAACTTCTACAGGAGAGAGTGATTTTCTTTTTGGAGAATTTACATTTGGAAACATAAAAAAGTATATAATAGTCTTGTACAAAGGGCGTAATAGGAGGAAAGAAATGGACAGAAAATGAACAGAGTTGGAGCCATGGCGAAGATGAAGTCATCTGTACCTAGAACATAGTCTGTGCCTAGAAAATATTTGCTTTTCAAATTGAATAAACAAATCTTCAAGTTAAATATTTGAGCTACTTTGAAGTATGAGTAAGCAGAGTAAGTCAACTGGCAGTAAGTCAATTGAGAGAAGAGCAGAAAAGACATGTAAAGAAAAATAGAAGCTCAAAACGAGATCATTTAGTCCATGAGAGAGAAGGGAAGAGAATCTGGTCCCTGGAGTTGCCTCTTTTCGTGATGCTTTTTCATTCTAGTTGTAGACCTTTTGCAATAAAGTCTCCTTACCCTGAGCTAACTTGAGTGTATTTCTTTCCTTTGTAATTAAAAGAATCTGAACCAGGCATATAACATTATTGAGTATATCTGGTTGTTGTAAAATCAATGAATACAAGCCCACGGTGATTCATCCTACCTGTAGGGTCCCAAGAAAACTCATATGCAAATACATGTAATTCTAAAACACAAGAATCTTTCATCATCCATTGATGTACATTGTTGTCAGTTACTTTAAGATTATAAAGGTTGTTACCGGTCATTCAAAAGCTCTGATGCAATCTTCGATGCAAGTGATACTTTGAGCAATTAGAAAATAATTCAAAGAAAGAATGTAGTTCTGAAAAAAATTACAATTTATCTAAAGGGGTGTTGGTTGCATGCTAAACAAAGTATTTTAAATATAGTTTCTGGTAAACTGGAATCTTGAGGTTTTTTTCATTTAAAAAGATGTTATAATTCCTTGACATTGAAATTTAGAGGTTTGAATCTTGCTTTCAAAATTCATAAATGCTTTGCTAAAATCCAATGTCTATGCTTTATAATATCAAAGAAAGGGTGAAGTTTATCTGCCTATTACATATGTTTACATAATTATTTTAGTGCTATTGTTTCATGTCATATTAAAATATTTTAAATATACATTTCAAGAACAAATTTTAAATTTATGGAAGCCAACAGATTACCTCTTAGATTTTGATGGGGGAATGAGGCCAATTGTTCGGCATGGCTTAAGGCAATTTGACCCCTCTAAGACTGAATATCAGGTTAATTTACGCTGAGTAACATAAGTCCTTTGTAGGCATGGCACTTTTTGGAATAGAGAACTTAGCAAGAGCATTGAATTTGCCTTAATGTGCTGAATAAAATAAAGCAATATGGATTGATCTTTTCCACTGATCCTGGGTTAAGGTAAAATAATTTTAAAGACTTTAATCCAAGACTTTCATTTCCAGTTGGCAAATAATCAAAAGCTATCTGGACAAGACATGCAACTTTAGCTATGGCTTCAACATCTGAATGCAGTGAAGGTAAAATAACACGTAGAGAATTTGTTGACGTAATAAGACAAGGAAAAAGTATTAATTATACATTTTTATTTTAATTTTGAAGCCATTTTACAATGTTTCTGAACTTGATATCTACACATCTAACAGTTTACTCTTAATTTGCAACTTCATTGGAAGCTGAACTTTTCTTAAACTGTTTTGAAATATACATGTTTAATCATTGATGAAATTAGAAGTTGGAAAATCTGGGCCTGTGTTAGGTGGACTTTCTCTTCTACACCACTAAGGAGGCATTGTGTATTCGTGAACTAAAAGACTCATAACTTCAAAATAGGGAATAAATAAAACACTATTTTTAAGTTAGTAAATGTAGGGTCACAATCATGAAAATTTGATGCTATAAACAGCTAAATTTGCCACCAGAGTACTGGGCAGAACCTGACTGAAAACATTTCTTTCAGAAAGTGATGACTTAGGAGATGAGGAAAAGGTATTCCTGGAAGATGACTATACTTATTTTCTCTTCTGCCAATTCATGTGGTTGGCATATGGTAGCTATTACTTACTCACTAACTTGCATTTTTCTATGTAAATTTGCCCAATGCATTGAAGGACTTTGATTACAAATAGAAAAATAAATATACAAGTAAAATAACAAACAATTTAATACAAATCCATTGGCACTAGAATTTCATTGAACTCTTTTGGATACATTATTTTTCCCAGAGTTTTGAAAATGTTTGATACTATGTAATTATTATCCTAAAATATTTATTTACATAAATTTACTTTTACAATTAAAGCTACATGTTAAGAAAGAAAAATAGGGATATAGGACATTATGCAAAAATGATTGGCTGTGTGAACATACTTGGGAATCGGGTCATTCTGTGTAATGTAGTAAATCAATAACTTTCCAGGAAGCAACAATCTGCCCACCATATTGAGAAGCAGAAAATGTTGACTAATGAGCCACCAAATTCTGAGCTCTTAGTTAAGGACGTGGTTTCTGTGTGCATCAGGGTCCAAGCAGAAAAAATGATGGAGCATGCAATTGGGTAATTTGAGGAAAGCTTAATAAAGGGCAGAGCACAGGTAAACCACAGGAATAGTGCAATACCCTGAGGCTTGTAACAGTAGCTTTTAACAGCTAGGTAGTGAGGACTGCCTGGGGAAAAATACAATGTTAAGCAAGAAATAGAGTCAGCCCAGAAGGAGGCAGTGGGGGGGTTATATACCCTGACCTCACTCTCCTGGTTCCTTATAATCTCCTGAGAGTGTTGCCCATTGGACAAAGTCAACCCACAGTGTAGGATGCAGAAGGGTGGAGACTGCCGCTGAAGAGGTAAATCAGATGTATCCAGCACAGATTCTAATCTGGTATTTCTCAGCCCTCTTTTTGTGTGTGCAACCTTGGAAAGTTACTTAACTTTTCTAGATCCGATAATTTTTATCTTTTAAATAAGATCTCTTATAATTCTAAACTGTCACGATTCTCTGAAAACAACTCCAGAATCAGTGGTGCCTTAATTTGCAAGCTTTTACACTACTTAATGGAATAGACTTTAAAGTTTCCTAACAATTTAAAGGTTTACTTCCAATTGCTCCTGATTTTTATATGTTTTTATGACCCTATTACTTACTCTTGCCAATTAACCTAACCTTTAAGTACAAAGGCTCTGGAGTAAGATCTTTAGCTATTTCATACTTTCCTTCCTACAAAGGAATTCTTTCAAACCTCAAATCATTTTTCCACTATAATTCATTTTGTTTTATATGTAAAAATTTTCACCATCTTTAAATATCTACATAGGTATTCAACTTAAATTAATCTATTCTTTTATCATTTCAAAACCTAAAACTCCAGCATAATTCTCAGTTATTTCTAGAGACTTTTACTTAGCATGATAAATTGTTTTCAAAGAGTGTGAATAAGTGACTAATATTGATGGAAGACTTTGAGTCAAGCAGATTTTGAGTTAGACATTTTATACATATTATTTTATTTAAACTTACTCATCTTACATAATATTAATAGCAGAGACTAATTTAACAGAAAAGGAAACTGAGGAGTAAGATATTATCCTAGGTCATATAGGTAATAAGTGGTCAAGCCAGGATTTGAGCACATATCTATCTCAGCCCAAAGCTGAGACTTCCTGAAATACACAACATAGTGTTTATACTTTCCCCCGACTTTCCCTAATAATTTTTACTATACAACTTGTGCCTTGTTTTGAGAAAATCACATGAGCATCTGTGTTATGGTTAGGTTTCAAGTTTAAAGCAGAACATCTGTAAGTACAAAATTACAATGAGGTCCTTTTTTAGTAAGTGGTCTGTGTCTATAACAATGAACTTTTGAGATCTAGAAAGTTCAAGTCAACATTCAAAACAAAGTACACATGACCCAGCATTTCCACTCTTCGGTGTATACACAAGAATAACGAAACCATATGTGCACACAAAAACTCGAGTATGAATGTCCATAGCAGCATTATTCACAATAGCCATAAAAAGTGGAAACAAACTCAAATGTTGAATGAATGAATTTAAAAAATGTAATATATCTATACAGTTGAATATTATTCAGCTTTAAAAAATAATAAAGTACTGATTCAAGATACCACACGGATGAACCTTGAAGACATTATGCTAAATGAAAGAAATCTGTTACAAAACACCACGTGTTGTATGATTCTACTTATATGAAAAGTGCAGAGAGACAAAAAGAAGATATGTGCTTGTCTAAGGTTGGTGAGGTCAAGCAGGAAACCAGGGGTCACTGCAAACAAACATGAGGTTTATTTTGAGGGTGATGAAAATGTTGTAGAATTTCTGATGGTGATGATTACACAACTCTGAATATACTAAACATTATTGAGTTATACACTTTAAATGGGTGAATTGAAAAGCATGTGAATTACATCTCAAAGCTGTGATAAGTAGGTAGGTAGAAAGATAGATGATAGATAAGATATACATATAGATATATTAGATTATTTTAAAATAAAGGACTTCTGTTCATTAAAGAATCCCATTAAGAGCACTAAAATGCAAGTCCCAGTGTAGGAAAAGATATTTTTAATACCTGTAATCAACAAATGTCTGGTATTCAGAATATATAAAATACTATAAATCAACCATACAACCTAAAGAAAAATGGACCTAAAACTTAAATTGACCACATCACAAAAGAGAACATACAAATGGTTCACTAAACATATGAAAATGTGCTCCATCTTACCAGTCATCAGGGAAACAAATTTAAATCCAAATGGGATACATCATACCAGAATGCATAAAATTTAAGAAGACTTGAAAATTCCTTGCCTAGATGAAGATGTGGAGAAAGTAGAATTCCCACACACTCTAAACAGTAGTGTAAATTCATGCACTTACTTTGGAACCATTTTTGAAAGTTTCTAGTAAACCTGATATATCCTCTGATCCAGCAATTCTTCTCCTAGGAAGAAGGTGTGGTGAGTACTATACCACAGAAATGAGTACATGTGTTCCCAAGAGGACATGCATAAGAATTTTCATAGCAATCTTATTTGTAATAACCATTGACTAGAAACAAACCAAATGTTTACCAACTCTAAAGAAGATATATAAATTATAGCATCATATAGAATACTATACTGCCCCGAAAATTAATGATCTACTACTACTTGCAACACATGGATGCATTTCATAAACACAAAATTGAGAGACAGAAATCATATGCGAAAGAGTGTGTGATTCCTTTATATTGTGTCCAAAAATAGATGTTAGAAGTCAAGATACTGGTTACCTTTGGTAGAGAGGGAAGTAGTGATTGGGGGGAACACAATAGGGCTTCTTGTGTTTTAGCGATGTCTTGCAACTGGCTTGCATCAGGTTGCAAGAGTTGATTGTTAAATTTTTGAATTTTGCAAGCTGGTTGACTTCAAGTTGGTAGCTTGAAATTGGCAAAGCCAGGAGTGTTCATGCCATAGAAATCGTGTTTTTTCAAGGTGTTTTTTGTTTTGCTTTGTTTTGAGGTGGGGCAGCTGGTTGTTATGTATTTGCCAGCATAATACTGGTACAGGATGTGTGCACTTTGTTAAATTCACAGAGCCATGCACATGTGATTTGTGAACTTTTCTCTGTTTACCTTATTCTTCCAAAGATAATTCATATTCAAAGGAGAAAAAATGGAAGTCACTGTAGTTTCAAACCAATATCCCTACATATTGATTAACCGGAATCCAGGGGAAGTTGAGCAGGAGAGCTAAGCAGGCATCTGTGAGAGAAGCACTAGGGCCAAAGCACTGATAAAAAACATTGATTTCCTCTCCATTTTCACCACTTAGATCAAGGGTCATGATCTTTCATTATTACAAAGGTCAGCTAGGTGGCATAAAAGAATGAAGACAGAGTTTGCACATATATTCATATAGGAATATTATGCACCTCCATACAGAAATGTTTTTCCTATTTTCCTTGAAAATTACATACTTTCCTTGATATATTTGTAACCTGATAATTAGAATATTGAGCCCTCGTATCAGACTGCCAAGGTTTGAATGTAGCCTTTTTATTTTTTAGCTATATGATCTTGGACAAATTATATAGCTTTAACTTCTAGTTTCTTCATTAGCAAAGCAGGGAAAGTAATCATACCCCATCACTTATTTTTTGAAAGCAATTTATGGAGTATGCCAGGTATGATTCCTAGCACAGGGAATATAACAAAAAGTAAAATATACAAAGATCCATGATTTAAAGTTGATTCCTTTATAAGAACAACACAGAATAAATAAGATATATAAGTAAAATCTATATGTGGTGATAACCATGGAGGAAAGTCAACTAGGGAGGGGAGATAGGGGTGTCAGTGGTGTAGTATTTATTTAGGTGGTTAGTTTTCACTGAGAGCATGACCTGTAAGTCAAATTTGAATGGAGTAGGAGCACAAGACGCAACTGTCCCGGGGAAGGCAGTACATGCAGCAGGAACAGGAACGCAAAGGCCCTGAGGCACAATCATAGCTGAACTACTGGGGAACTAGCAAGGTGGCCAGTTTGACTGGAGCAGAGTGAGAAAGGGTCAGACAGGCAGGCCACCATGAGGACTCTGATTTGTACTCTGAGATGTGGAAATGTACAGAGTTTTGAGCAGAATATAGATAGGATCTAACAAAGTTTAACGGGATCAGTTCAGTTGCTTCATTGAAAATAGATGCAAGGATGGCAAGGATAGAAAAAGAAAGCTATTATACTAACCCATGTGAAAAATGATAGCTGCTTGGTCCAGTGAAGTAGTTCCATTTTGCATTTAGCAAAATAGGTTTAATTTTTCTGGATCTTCTAATTTTTAAGACGAGCCAAGCGTCAAGATTTTTTAATGAGAAATATGCTGATTTTCTAATATTGGATCTATTCTTTTGTTTTTTACCACACAAAGACACATATATACAAAATCCACATCTACAGATTTGTTTTTACCAGAAGCACTGTGTCGGTGAAATGCTGCTCCTAACCCTTGCGACTGCTCTTTGTAGCTAGGTCTGTTCTTCATAAGCAGATGAGTCTCCAACCAGGTTCTGGCCTGTTGTCTCTCCTTACTTATTCCACACCTTTTGGTATTGCCTTTCATTTTACTATGCTGAATCTTGAAATACGATAAATTATTTGAGAAATATATTCCTAAATAGAAGAAACAAACAGGAAACTGAATAGAGCTCTTTTAGCCCCAGTGAGCTATTTTTGGCAATCTTTTTCTTTGATATTTATCTCAAAATATGAGTGGTTGATAATTGACAAAAGAAATAGGTGAATCAACCATGATCCAACTATTAGTTCACATGAGGAGAAAAAAGAAAGCAACAACATGGATTGGCTCTGAACCACAGATAGTGACTATAAAATGCAAATTGGGGAACGTTTTCTAAACGTTGTTGAAATATCCATCTAAATTTCTATTTAAAAAGTGCATATTTATTTTAAAATCTAAAAACATCACTTCTATACTTTCTAATGGAAGACTTTGCAAAGCCTTGTAGTAAATGCTGCAATGCTATTCAGTATCAATAGACTAATTGGCTTAGAATTCAATTCAAATAGGTCTGTAGGATGGTTTATCACGGTGAAGTTCATAATCCGTATGTATAAAACTGGCTCCTCTTTCCATTGGCACTGATTTTTAAAAACTCAATAGTGAGAAGGTAGATAAAAAAGGGTGGAAAAGAAGTCCTAGATAATCCACTTTTCAATAATAGGTAAGTAAATTGCATGCAAATACATGAATTTATTCAGAGATTTAATACTTGCTTCTGAAACTCTGGAAATTGGGCTGACAAAAGGCAAAATGTTGCTGCTAAAATGGAAGTCATCTTCTATAATGCTTTTTTAAAAAAAATTCTGAATTTGCAAACTGTTGGAGTTATCAAAGTGCTTTGAGTCATGATGAAAAGATGATGCTTCTGTTCCCGTGTCTTCTTAAGAGCTTTCTACATTTTTCACATCTTAGGAAGTTTAGGACATCTCTGTAATTGCCAGAGTTAGCTAAGCAAACTTCAGACCAAACTAGGAATATAGGATAGATGTACGTGCTTATTTATTTGGTACTAAATTGGTTCAATTCTATCCTCTTCTATATGCAAAGCTGATGGAGAGTTCAGCAGGTGTTTATTAGCAAGATGATCTTCTCTACAGAGAGCAGCATTCATTGCCTAATTATGAGGCCATTAAAAAGGCTGATCACGAAGACACCATTTGATAAAAAGCCATTTTTCTTCTGGTACGCAGTGGCTATTGAGGAGAGAATATAAGACTATAAGATGATACATGCTATTTATGGGGCCCTTATTAAGTGGCAGGCTCTCAGTTCTGTCTCTTGGGATATTTCTGTGACCAGTGCGGACAGTCCATGGAGCTTACATTTTAAAGTGGAATTGTATGCATGTGTGCTCCTGTATGGTTGGTCGTATCATGTGCAATGTTCTAATGACTATCCCTATCATTTGCTTTGAAAAAATCGCATACACAAGTTTGTATAGGCTGATGAGTGAATATAAGTGCAATTTTTTAATTTACTTATTTCTATGGTTTGTTTATGATGAAAATGGAAGCAGAAGCACAATTTTTGAAAAGCTTATTCTAATATAGTTAATTTTTGCTGTGCTTTCCTTTTTGAAATGGGTACCTAGAGGCCATGACACTAGGTTTTGTATCTGTTCTTAAAATCTAGCTACTGGCAGCTCACACTGTGCAGATTTGTGGGGAGGGAAGTATTATTTTCAGTTTTTAATTTTTAACCACTCTGAAAATTTTCATCACTAAGTATTGAAGAATCCTCAAAGATCAATATAACACCTACATATCACATGGCATACTTAGTCCCATTGCATGTTTAATAAGAGGTAGCTATAAAAGCTAATTTTTCACATTCAAGGATCTTATAGCTATTACACACTTAGAAAGATAACTCTGGCATTCACTTTATAAAAGTGGATTGTACTATAGTTCATTGATACACACATATACACACATTCATACATACCTACAAACATACATATATAATGACCTCTTGTTCAGAGAAGCAGCAAAAAGATGTCAGTCGAATTGACGTAACTGAAAGTCTGGAAAGAATTTTGAGAGTGTTTTTGTATATTCCTTGGGCAAAGATGCACTTAAATAATTTAAATTCTGTTTTCTTTTCAAATTTGAGTACTTGTTAATATCTTAGACTATAAATTGTAAAAGATCAATTCCCATATTTATGAAATTCTTCTTGGAGATCCTACCGTTATGGTCTTTGTAGCTAATAAATTTTTTTATTTGATAAATTTAACACATCAAAATTTGTAAATTTAAAGTATATAGCATTTACTTTGACGCATTTATATATTGTATTATAATTGCCGTTGAAGCCATATTTATCACATTATGCCATTATAGCACAGTATTGTTAACTATGTTCAATATTCTGTGCATTAGATTTCTATGAGTTATTTACTACTCATTATAAGTTTGTACCCTTAAACACCATCAATCTTATTCTCCCACCCCCTTCCCCTGATAACCACCACTTTACTCCGTTTCATTACAGGTTTGACTTTTTTAGATTTCATATATAAGTGATGGGATACAGTACTTGTCTTTTTCTGTCTGACTCATCTCGCTTAGTATAATATGTTCAGGGACCATCCATGTTGCCACAAATTTCAGGGTATCTTCCTTTCTCATGGCTGAATAATATTCCATTGCATTTATATACCACATACTTTTTATCCATTCATCTGTCGATGGACACTTGGGTTGTTTCTATATCTTGGCTATTGTGAATAATGCTGTGATAAACAGGGTGTGTGTATATCTCCTTGAAATCCTATTTTCATTTCCTTTGGGCATATACCCAGAAGTAGCATTGTTAGATCATAGATTGATCTATTTTAAATTTTTTGAGAAACCTCCATACTGTTTTCTGTAGTGGCTGGACTAATTTACACTCCCACCAACAGTGTATAAGGGTTCCCTTTTCACCAGACCTTGCCAGCACCTGTTTTCTCTTGTCTTCTTGATAGTTATGGGTAATAAACTTGATTGCCTTTATACAATACTAATGACTTTTCCAAGGCAATACTACTTCAAAACATCGCTACATATTCTACCCTAATATGTTTTCCTTAATACTATCTATTAAGTTTAGATTCATGGGGCCTATTCTTTAAATGTTCCATCATTTTTCTTGTTCTTAACCAGCTGCTAAGTTTTACTTCTACACTTGTCATTACTATACATTACATTTGTAAAATACTTTATACTTTTCAAAGGAACTGTATATACATAAAATATGTATATATTACGTATAATACATATTTCCTTTATATATAATATAATTATTACATATTTCTGACTTAACGGATTATTATCCTTTCAAGGCTAATGAATGAAAAACCCTATTAACATATTCTCTTTTTATATTGAATCTGTAGTATAATATGAACTTCTAATCTTTCAAAATAAAGTGAACTAAGTGTCTTTATTTATTTACTTAAGTTTCATAAATTCCTCACAGTTAATTGTAATCACTTTTTCCTGTTAAATGATAGTCATTTAATGTTGAGACAATTGCCTCTTCACATAAATTTGGCAACAAAGATGGATTTAAAGTGAAACAGGTTCTCTCCTTTTTATCCAGATATGTAAGTGGATTTCAGAACCAAAATTTTCAATAATCCACTGCATGCTTTCTACTTTTTGTTCCCTGTTAAACATTGAATAATTTATGAATTTGCCTGTTTAAAATTTTCTTGACCAGTACACCTCATTTTGTTTTGTCCATTGTGTAGCAACACAAATAATTTGCTTTGAGTGAAATAGCTGAAGAAAAATGAGGCTGAAGAAGAAAATTTAATATGACCCTGGGAATATTTTTAAATATTTAAATTTAAAAACAGTGGCTTTGATACTCTTCTTTGTCCCTTATATCTGACTTACTCTAACTTTATAAGGCAATAAGTTTTACATTTGTGCACTGATAGAGAGCTATGGTAGCTATTTGTTGGCTAAAGGATTTTGTAGTTGTTACATTAATATGCTGGAGTTATGAGCAAAGCTTCAAACAACTAATGAAAACATTCTGGAAAACCCTTCATTACAAGAGGGTGATATTTTAAATATAGCTTTAAAATATGAAAACCAAGAAAGTTTACCAGCTATGTAGCTATTTTTAATAAGCATTCATATTCAAATTTTAAATAGAAATTATTAGATTCTTAGATGTGAAAATAGTTTCGTCAACATAATGGATTATTCATGAGCTTTAATAACAAGTGAAATATTATTGACAGGATGATGCAATTTAGTATATATATTTAATAAATAAATGACTACTCATTTTGTGCCAGACATTGTACTCAGTCCTGGGAAGCAGTGATAAAGTTCCTCCTTTCAGGGATTTACCTTCTAAGAAGGGATATGTCCATATGGCATATGTAAGTGAAAAACTCTTGAGGTTGTGGATATGTAATTGCTTCATTCTTTGAACTCTGATAGCACTTAACATTTTACTTCATATTTGTCTTTTGATTTAACGCAGATACACAGTGGTTAAGTGACAGCAAAACTATATTCCCTTAAGTGAATGCCAATGCTTTTCCACATTGCGCTACTTTGTACCCATTTACCTATCCCTGTCAGTGCATGCTAAATCATAGCATAGTCAGGCTGGTTTGACCACAAAGTTGGTTGGGAGACACTCAAGTGTCGCTCTCCGTGGTGCTGAAAGATCACTGTGGGCTGAAAATTAGTTGTTTCCCTTAATTCTTTGACACTAATGATTACTTCCCTACCAAGAATTCAAAGCAAGAAGAAGAAAATTCCAGTGGGGAAAGGAAATATAAAAAAATTAAATTTTACAGGAAAGGCTTAGCTATTGATTAACAGATGGTTGGATTAGTTTATTCATTCAACAACAGTTTACTGTACAAAAGGAACTGTGCTTGGAGTGAAGTTACAACAACTCCACCCATCCCCACTGCCACCATATAAACCTATACTTTACCCTAGTGTAGCTTACTGTAAATTGTAGAAAACAAACATCAATCACACAGATATGGAAAAATGTAAATATGCAACTGTGTTAGGTGCTAAGAAGGATACAGGGCTTTAGGGATCATGAGATAAACCAGAGCAAATATGAGCATATCAATATGGAGCTTGGTTAAGGATTTATTACATTTATTCACATTATTAAGTTATTGTTAGAAAACAATAAAGAAGATCTACTTAGTTGTATAAGAATTCCAAAAAAAATCTTTAAAATATATTTTAATAAAATCTTGCATCCATGAACTCAACTTTTTAATAATAGATTTTGCACTTGAAATAGCTATAATATTTCTTGATCATGACAATTTAAATGATGATATAACAGGGGCTGGCCCCACGGCTGAGTGGTTAAGTTTGTGTGCTCCACTTCGGTAGCCTGGGGTTTCACCAGTCTGGATCCTGGGTGCAGACACGGCACTGATCATCAAACCATGCTAAGGCGGCATCCCACAAAGTACAACCAGAGGTATTCACAACTAGAATATAAAACTACGTACTGGGGGGCTTTGGGGAAAAGAAGAAGAAAAAAAGAAAAAAAATAAGATTAGCAACAGATGTTAGCTCAGGTTCCAATCCTGAAAAAAAAACAAAAATGATGATATAACAGTTGATCATCATCAAGGTGAGAAAAAAATGTTTGTGAAGGTAGGTAAAAAAGATTTTAAACATTTACTTTTTTGATCAAATATTTATATCAATTAAAATGGTACTTAAAATATATCAGCTCTACATTAATGGTTGTGATTTTTGAATTTTTGTGGCTATAAATGGATTTCAAATCTATTCAAAATTTTAATCAGAACATTCAAAATCATTGTATTGAATTTGAAGAATGCCCAGGCATCAGTAGAACAGCCAATCTGCAGCTGGCATGACTACCACAAAAATAGTAAGTCAGCAGCATATAGAACAGGATCATCTGATAATTATGTTGCTAGAGCTTTAGATCATTAACTAGAGCTATCCTCGCTAGAAGTTTCTGCCCAACCTCTTGCTCTCTTATCTGTAATGAGCTATGCTTTGAACCACATGCAATGTTCCTAGGCCTCTGAAAAAAAAAAAATCCTCAAAACATTCCATGAGTCCTTGTCAGTGGTCTGCAGCTGAATGCTGAGTAGATGTCCAAAAATAGACACCATCTTGTAGCATTCATGAAAACAGAGTCTTTATCTTTTTGCTTACTGTTGTATTCCCAGTGCATGGTGTAGGTATTCAATACATATTCACTGGATGGAGGACTAGATTCTAAGTTCCACGAGGGCTGTCTTTATCTTCTTATCTTCAGTATTTACCCTAGTGCTTAGCTTACTGTAGATACTAAGGAGGTAAGCAGAGTCCAGATTGTAAAGGTCTTGTATGATATGTTAGAGATTTTAGACTAGTTCCTAAAAGCAACAAGAAGCTACTAAAGTATTATAATTAGAAATAAATCTTACAAGATTTTCATTTTAGGACAAAATTTTTGCTTTCTGTTTCTCTTAACAGAGAAATTATGATGCATTTCCATTCTCCTGCTCACTTAGTCTTAAACTCTCAAAATTATAAATGCTTTTTTCCTTCTCTTTCACTAATAATTTGCCAAAACCTGACAATTTAATTTCATCAAGATCTATTTACATATATATATATATAAATATATATCATCCATTTTAAGTTGGGGCCTTGATTGTCCACAGGATGGACAGTCGATTGTATCTGTTAAACTCATATCCCTGTCTTTAGTCTAGTCCCCATCTAAGTCACTCTATGCTTTATAGTCAACTCATTATACAATGTTGGTCATCTCATTTACTTAAAAAAATAGTTGCAATAACTCCTCACTGATTAAAGCTAAATTCCTACTTTCTCTTTCCATAAAAAAGTACAATATAAATTTTTATTACTTTCAACACTCATTCACATAAATTATGCATTTAATTTTCTTTTGAGATAAACAAAGATTGTTTCTCTTCTCAGTTTTCAAAAAATAAATTCAAACAAAAAATGTTGCAAAATTACTGTAAAGAATTCCCATATACCTGTAACCCAAATTTATCAACTGTTAAAAGTTTGTCACATTTCCCACATGATTCTGTCTCGAGGTATTTATGAAGCATTGTAAATAAATTGTAGCCACCTTACCGTTTTTACCCCAAAATATTTTATTATGGTAATCACAGAAAATTATCAAAACTAGACATTTAATATTGACACAAAACCAATTGTAATTCAACATAAATAAGAGGGCTATAGATCAAATATTATAGACTATTCATATTTTGCCAATTGTCCCAATGTCCTTTATGGATAATTTTTTTCCAGTCCAGTATCCAAATCACATTGCATTACACATCGCATTTAGTAGTCTTGTCTCTTTAATCTCCTCCAGTCTGAAATAGTTCTTCAGCCTTTCTTTGACTTTCATCACAGTGATATTTTTGAACAGTACAGACAAGATATTTCGTGGAATTTCCCTCAGTTTGGATTTGTCTTTTGCTTCCTCATGATTATAGCAAATTATATATATTTTTTGAGTCTGGAATAGTAAATGAAGTATATTGTGTACTTCTTAGTGCATCAAATCATGAGGCTCATGATGTCACCTTGTCCCATTATTGATGACTTTAACCTTGATTACTTGCTTAAGATGATGTCTACCAGATTTATTCACTATAAGGAATTTTTTATTCCCTTGTAATTAAGAAGAATCTATGGTAGATTACAAAAACGACTTTAAGTGCTTTCCATTTCTGTGTGCATTCTTCTCTGCAATATGATTTTGCAGTTTCTCCCATCAAGAAATTGAGTCTATTAATTTACCCTTCTGGATTTGGCTATATAACTTCTTTGGGCTAATGGGACACTGGAAAATGTGTGTGTCAGCAGAACCTTGAAAAGTGCTCTATACTGGAGCTTGCACTCTGGTGTTGCTTTCTGGAATCCCGCAACTACCACTACCCAAGAAGAAAGATCTAGCCTACTGAAGGATGACAGACCAGATTGAGCAAAGATAAGCCATCCCAGCTGAGCCCTGTCCCCAGATCAGCTTGCGAACCAGTAAACATGTGAGTAAGGCCATCCTAGTCCAAATTAAGCCAGCCACAGCAGAAAACCACCCAGATGACCCACAGAACTTGAGAAATTATGTGTTTATTATTTTAAGTCACAAAGTTTTGGCATGCCGTGTTATATGTTATACACCAAAGATAATAATTCCCAGAGAGATACTTTGGGACTACACAAATATTTTGCTACACACATAACTTTTATTGACTAGTTTTACGACTCTTGCTTTAATTAAATATTACTATAAAGTTTGCAAAACTGGTATTGCTATGTTTTTTAGAGACCAAGAATTTAAGGATGTGGGCTTATATGTCTTTCAAGGATGTATGACAAGTAAGTGGCTGTGCCAGCATTAGAACTCCAATTTTTTACCTGCTGGTCCAAAGCTTTTCTCTCTATGCCATGCAGAGGTGAGTGACCTGATGACAGAACCGAAACTCACAAGAGCAAGTAATAGACATTCCAGAGGGTCCTTGTTGTTGTGAATGACACCTGTGTCCTCACACATGCATAGAAGCACCTCTGGTAGATGCCCTATAATTGATAGTTAGGTGAGAGGAGCAGAATCCACATTGTAGGAGGAAACATTAAATATAATTATTATCAAATCAATTTAGATAATTGATTCATGCAAAGATACAAAGATAACATCTCTAGAAATTGCTTTCCATGAGTATAATAAGGAATGTCAACGACATACTAGATTATAATTAACAATATATGTCTGTAAAACATGGCTGTTAATATTTTTGAAGTAGCTATCATATCCTCCCCCAGTTTTGCCACACAAACTAAGAAGAGGGAGCTAAGACAACGGTGAAGTGACAGTGACACCAGGAAAGGACCCCTATTCGCCCCCCCACTCCCCCGCCCATCTTACAAACAAGAAAACTGAGACTGAAGAAAGCCAAGGACCAAAACTAACCAAGAGCCAAGAGAGAATAAACGGCAAAGCAGGGACTGGAAGTCAGCAATCCCAATTTCCTAGAAGAGTTCCCCCCAAAGGCAGTGGGGGATAGGTCTCAAGTCTTCAGAGGCTAGTTAATTTCTAAGTCATAAGTCTGTGCCTTGTGCCCGGCACTATTCTAAAATCCTTATATATATTTCAACTCATTTAGTATTCCTGCTACACTGCACACTAACTTAGAAATGACTGCACATTAACTTTACTTTGAAATTCAAGCCTTCAGGGCCTTCAGTGTTAAAGACCATATTTTTTCCTCACTGAGAAAGGAATTCAAAGCCCCACGTTTTTCTTTACCTCTTCCTAAAAATTTTAAGAGCACAAGGAAGCGCTTTGAGTTCCCAGTTTTCTTACAGTGCTTTCAGTGGCAGAAAGCTGTCGCTAACCGGAATACTAGGATCCTGTCAGGGTGTATGAACTGTAAGGGACAAGAGGCCAAACTCTCGTCTGCCCTTTCTGCTTCAGGGCGCCGAAACCTCAAGTTTTCCGCAGCATCTCTCCACCGAAGAGCAGCCGGCGAGGGTGGGGTTGCCAGAGTTTCCCCCAGGGCAGTCCCTGACCCCCCAGCACCCGTCTAAGAAGCTCTCTGGTGCACTGGGCGAACACGGTCTGCGCACGCCCGCTTTCGCATCGTAGGACCCTGAGCGGCCACGGGTCTCAAGGCGCTCTTGGGGTAGAGGAGCCGACCCCACGGTTGCTCTCGGGGGCAGTGCCTGCCAAGTATCGCGGGACTTGTGCACATCGCTAGAGCGGTAGCTCCAGGAGCAGCTGGAGCGCGCTCGGTGCGCACCGCCCCAGCCCGGGGAGGAGCGGGCGCGGGAGGGAGGAGGGCTGGGGGTGCTGGTTACGTAAAGGATACTAGCCCAGTGAGAGGCCTCCAGGCTGGGGCTCCGGGAGGGGGAGGGGCCGCGCGAGGAGGAGGGGCTGGGAGGGAGCGGGCTGGGGGGAGAGGGGGGCGGGGTCCGGGGGCGAAGTGACCAGGCGGCGGCGGTGGCGGCGGCTCTGCTGAGGTGACAATGTGCTAGGAGCCCTCGCCTGGTCTCCCGCGCCTCCTCGGCCTCGGCTCCCTCTCTCGCCGCGCTCGCGGAGCCCACGAGCCCGCCGCTGCGCTATGAGGGCGCCTCTCGGGGGCTGGCTGAGGCCGGAGCCGGCTCGCTCTGCTCGCCGGCAAGTGTGAAGAGAGGCGCGGGCGGGGGCCAGGGCTGCGCGGCGCCCGCGGGCCGGCGCGGGGTCCAGGTGAGCGCGGGCTTGGAGCGCCCGGCACTCAGCGCGGCCGCCCGGCGCCTGCCCGGCTGGGTCGGAGGCTGAATTCCGCGCGCGGACCGCAGTTCCCTCTCCGCGGGATCCTTGGCCACGATCGCAGGTCTCCATCTCTGTCTTGCTGTCCCTCTGTTACTTGTGATTGTCTGGGGCGAGTCCCCTCTGGGCGGCCAGGGTGCTTGGTGGGCGCTGCAAAGTCTGCAGCGAGTGGCAGGGCGCGGAGCCGAGTGCTCCGGGCCGGTCCCGGGGCAGGGGCGCCGGCAGACCCGACGAGGCGGCCTCCCGGGCGCTCGGAGCGCGCTGGTCCGCTGCTGCAGGTGCGGAGAGAGCGGTGCGGGCGCGGAACTTTCTGCTGTCTCCCGCCCTCTACTCCGCTTTCTCCACTACCCGGAGCGGAGCTGGGGGGCAGTGGGCGCGCCGGCCACCCTCTGCGCCCTGGTGGCCCTCGGCGGCGGGGGCGGCTCGGCGTTCCCGCCCCGGCAACTTTCTCCCACCAGCTGCGGGCGGCCGGGGGCTGCGGGGCGCGGGCGCTTCTCCACGCTGACACCGGGGACGCTGTGTGTCTTGGTGGCTTCCTCGACGGTTGCCTTCCCCTCTCTCTGCCTTCCTTTGCCGCTCTCTTTTAGTGTCCCTCTGCCTCTCACTCTCTGTGCGTCTCCGATTCAGTTTCCTTCTCTGGCTCCCTCCACCCCCTCCAGGTCTCTCTGTTTCTCTCTCACTCTTTCTCTCTGTCTTTCTTGGGATGTCTCTGTGTCCCTGTTATTCTGTCTCTTCCGCTTGTCTCTCCGTCTTGCCGTATTTTCTGTCTCTGCCTCTCGCCGCCTATCTCTGTCTCCCTCTCTCATCTTTCCAACCTCATCCTTCCAACCACCAGCTCTCAGATCCCGAGGCGCCCTGGCCAGGGGAACACGCCTCGGCCCACCATCTGGGCACCTCCAGGTACGGAGATCTCCCTGCTAGGAGCCAGAGGGGGCGCGGGGATGGAGGCAGCTTGCAGCCTGCCCTTGTCTGAATGAGGGGCGCAAGGGCCAGCCTCCTCTTCCCGGGTCCGAGGGCGCTGCGCTGCCGCGAACCCGAGCTCACGGAGGCTGCTGGTCTGGACAGCGAAAGCTGCGGGCGCCCCTCCCCTTAGTCGGTTCTTTGCGATCAGTTCAATTTCCAGGCGGAGAGTCTACATCTCCAGCCTTTACAGGCAGCCACAGGAGAAGAGACAGTGGGCAGACAAACACAGAAGCTTCGGGATCCAGGAAAAACTAACCTCAAAAGGGTGGGAGCTTCCGTGAGGCAAAGGTGTTGCTAGCGGAGGAGAGGAGCATTGGGGACTGTGCTTTAAATTGCCCTAGCACTCAATCCTTGAGCGGTTTTCTTGAAAGAGATCGCGGTCCCTCTTCCCAGAAACACAGCGTAGAGATTTTATTTGCAGTGCTAAAGACACTTGGCCGCCCCAGTCCCCTGAAATTTCAGGTGTCCTTGGGGCTTTATATGAAGGCTGCCGTTGCTCAGGGTTGCTCCCTCACCCCCCCACCCCCACCTCGGTCGTGTGTGTGTGTGGGGGGGGGGGGCGTGCGTGTGTTTGCGTTCATGCCCGTAAGTGTTAAAAAAAAACCTGCTGGTTTGAGAATATTGAAAAGTAAGGTTAACCTACTGCTGACTTTCTTTGGACCTCTCACCTTCCCAGATCATTCTCCTTGCCTTGGCCCATGGCCTTTTCCTCATCTTGCCTTTTGCATTTCATTGCTAATCTTGCCTTTTCCCTGATCTCTACAAACTCCTCCTCTCCTGCAGAATTAGAACCTTAATATTGAAACCCTGTTCGAGTGACTTCAGAGGTGGATAGATTTGGAGAATTTTCATAGCCTAAGGCACGTACAGTTCTCTGCAGTTTGCCACAAACCAGCATTTCACATTTCTTTCTTATGCCCCTGCCCACCTTCAACTCCATTGAGAATTTTCACTGGCTGCTCCTGGTTGTTTAAATAAATGCTTTTAATTCACCCTTTCTGTGATGCTCATCCCATTCCAGGGCTTAAGCTGCTTGCTTAAGTGCAGCCACTGTGTCTCAGATCAGCTTTGGTGAGGAAGAAAAGAAAGCTTTTCCAAAGGAAGTACAACGCTGCTGCTGTAGATTAGTTCTGGATCCCCGAGTCCAGAGTGGGACCAGATTCTGTCTCAGATATGCAGACCCTATCGCAGTGTGAGAAAACTAGTGAATGCTTAATAAAAACTTGTTGGTTGATTGATTAGCATGCAGTTCCTTATAGGCTTTGAAATCACTCAGCTATGCTAATGAGCCTATATACGAGAAGCTGAATTCTGCCTCCTTTTTTTCTGTTTCATTTAGTCTTTTATGAATGGGAATTGAGGACTAGTAGCAGGGATGTTGAAACATGAGTCCTCTGTGTCTTTGTAGCTCATTCACTGCTTGAATTTGCCCCTCACTCTAAGTCTTTGACTTGGCTGATGTTTTCTAACAGTCACTGCAGAATTGGAGAATTGAGTTTAGAGGCTCTGGTGGGTGGCACCTCTCAACCTTCCTACCTGAAAGTAAGCTGAGACATGACACCATTTGTGGGTGAATACTTTTGTGTGGTTTTTAACAAGTGAAAAAGCCTGTCTTTTAATGTAAAGAACAGATGTATCAGCTTAAAATATTTGGGGGCTATAAATTGATCTGCAGATTGAATCACTTACCTTAAATAATTTATAGATTTCCTTACTGCTTCAGGTATATATGAGAGGTGTGATACTACATGCATATGAGAATTTGCTGAAATACCTGGAAATATAATGCCTCCTGATACAAGTAGTAGGAATCCGTGGGCTGCAATATTGCTTTTTTGGTGATATGGTCATCACCTCTTAAAACAGTTGGAGATTTACCATGAGTTTGTTGAGGAGCACGTTCAAGGCAAATTTGCTTTAAAAATATGACTTATAAATCACCTGATACTCTACCCAATTTTTTGTATTTAAAAATGGCAAAGACAGTGAAGGTGCAAATTCTGATACTTGTTGGGATATGCTCTGATTTCTTACTGATACAAATATCGAGACATATTTAACTTTTTAACTTAATGTGCATTAATTTCAGGTCACACAGTTATGTCAGAGTGAAATACATTTCCATTTTGCCTACTTGATTTTTAGAAGTGGTAATTGTAACAGGAACATTTCCGGGTAATAGAGACTGTGCAGGTTTTTAAAACCTTGGCATTTTAGGAAGAGAGTGAGAGAACAAGCAAAAAATGAATATTTTTTTCTTTCTGGTTGGGCAAATGAAGAGAATATTGGTATTTCTGAATAACAAGAAAAGTAAAGAAAATGATTGAGAGTAAAGTATGACCGAAGTCCCACCAAGTGAAATAAATAACAACACTTCCTGTCCCTGATAATAAATGTTCATTGTGCTTTATGAAAATGAACAGTTCCTATAGTTTTGTCTTTTAACTGATTTGCCTTATTAGATATAATAGTCTCAAGTGGCACCTTTTGCGATAAACAACACATTCTTCACCGACTTTTAATACATCTTCTTGGGTTTGTATCTCAAGGCCAGTAGTAGCAACATGTAGACATCTTAAATCTAATGAGATCTAACAGGGATCTGCTTTGAAGTCTGAGTGACCATATGCCTAATTATCGAGGAATTTTAACTAGGCTTTTGTTCTAAATTCTTCCTCCTGCTCTTGTCATCAGAATAAACACGTTGTTCTGAAACATCAAATCAAGACTTAAGTATGTATACTCATATTGACTTTGACAATCTATTTGATGATATTTTTTAATATCACTCCCCCCCACCTAACACACATACTCTAAACATATGTTTGACCACAAAAATCACATTTAAAGATCTCAGCACTGTCTCCTTTGGTAAATCATTTATCATTTTAACAGATTAAACTTTTATTTACAATTTCTATCTTAAAGCACATTGTTTAATTAAGGACTTCTGTCATTCAATTACAGGCATATATGTTTTTGAAGAATCAAACTTTTTTGACTGACATTTGATACTTAGAGAATTCAAAGAAATTTGTGAAAATGAATACACACATTAATTCAGTAGTAGTTGGACATTCACTTGGGGCATTATATGTAATTGTCTTTGGGAGCAAAGTATAAATCAAACAGACTTTATTCATTTGATACTTATTTCTCCTTGATTCAGATTTAGACCTATGTGTATGTTTTTGATGTAGTATATTTATCATAATATATTTAATTGATCTTAGCTTGATTACCAGGAAATAATTTCAGGTGACTAAAGACATCTGTGTGATTAATGACCCTTGTTAATGCATTAGCTAAAGTTCAGTTTTACCTGTGAGTTTTCCAGTTTTATTTTCTTAGTATGTTTCAGAATCTATTTATGTAAGCTGAAATTTCTAATTTTTAAAAGTTATTACAAGAGATTATTAAGTGATTGCTGGGGCTTAATATTTAAAATGTAAGTTAAAGTAGAGAGACATTCGTTTAGGGGCCCAACTTCACGCAAATGTCCACATAGTTATTGTCCTCATAAACTCTCAGGTTCTCTCCTAATGTTTACCGTATTGTAATTGTCCATCCTTCACAATAGACCTAAAGCAAGATGCAAAATATCCATTGTTAATAGTTATTTCATATTAGTGATTAATCCTCCCAATTTCACTTGAGAGGGATGTAGGCAAAGTAGTGACTGTTAGCATCACTGATATGAATATTTTGAAATCGTATTTTCTGTTAGGTGAGAAAATTAAACACACTGTCTGTAGTAAATATTCAGACTTCTTTTGTTTTTGTTTTTTTTTTTTAGCAGAACTTACTGTTAAGATAGATGGGAACTGTCCAAGATATGTCGTATCAGGCTTTTAACACCGTGCGGAATTAATTGAGACTCTGTTTGATACGTTAAACTACATTGAATTGTCACTTAAATCTTATTGAAGCTCTTGTAGAACATTATAGGAGGAGTGTGATTAAGCTGTTGGTTGGCACTTTGGTGAACATAATGCATGTGCTGAGTAGCCACTGTTAACAGAAAGAAGAATTTAAAGCATAGCCTGCACATTCAGAATCATCGAAATTATGCCTCAGAGATAGTCGTAAATGTCAACTTAGTATCTTACCTAATAGTAATTACCTTGATATTATAAACACAGCATCTCTTTTTTTGTTAAAGAGTGGGTTTTGACATATGGAGAGGATTATCTTCTTGTAGATCAGAAGCGTAATAACCGACTTTATTTCCTTTTGAGGTTTTTATTATATAATTAGTTTCAGATACAGAGGATGAGATTTATATGACTATCAAGACCCCTATGCAATCCTACCATTAGTCTAATAAAAAAAATAGAAAAAAATACTTGGAAACAAATATATATGAAGGTATAGCCATTTCATTTTATTTATGAGGGAGTTAAAAATGGTGAATTGAATTATAAATTGATAAAATAACTAAAATTTATTGGATACTTACTTCGTACTTTGGTTAAGTAAACATATGACAGGTCTTACCATATTTCATCTTCATAACCAAACGAGTAGTAAGTAGTATTACTACCCCCATTGTATAAATGAGGACTCACTTGCCCCAAATCACACAGCTAATGTGTATTAGGGCCAGGGATCACATCAGTTCTTTCTGTCTCTGAGGCCAATGCTCTAATAGTTCTCGGTCTGAAATTTTCACTAATAAAATTTTTTTAAAAATGAGTGCCAACTTCCATGTGAACATTTTCTTTTGTGGAGTAAGAATAATTTAAAAAGTCTACTTATATTACCATCATATTATAAGAGTGGACATTTTAACACCAACCAGGACGGCAGAGCTGAATCTCAAAATATAATTCTTAAATTTAGATTTCTGTGCGTTTTTCTTCATTGCATTTATTTTTCTAATTTAACAAAGACTGATGAAAATTTCACTTTGATCTGGTAATTTATTTCACTGCATTCTGTAGACTGTGCTCGGGAACCCTTCTTAGTCTGAACCAGTATAATATACTGTCTACACCGTGGACCCCGTGCATCCACACAGCACAGGCCAGCATGATTGTCATATCCATGACTTGATGAGACATAGCACTTACAGTTATTCCATTCTCTTTCTAGTTGCAAGTCTGGGCAATAAAATTTGGACCTAGGAAAGATGCTAGCAATTGCTCTAGCCTCAGTTCACTGTCAGTGTCTGTTGAAAGGAGTAGAGGATTGGAGATGACCTGTTCCTTTGTGGTAGTTAACCACAAATAACTATCACTAAGATGGTGCCAATCTTTGTCCTTGGACAAGGAAACAGTGCTGGGCAAAAACAAAAGGAGCATGTCTTTCTTAAGAACTTATTCCTCTGTCTTTCCCCCCTAACGAGTGGTCTCAACCTTTGGGGATCGGTTTGCTGCTGTTTGACTTTTTTCTTTGCCTTGGTGAGGAGGAAGAAATGTTGCTTTAGGTACGAAAGAAAATATCAAAGCTAAACTTCTAACTGCTTTTGTAAAACTGACTGATGCTGTTAAATCCCAAGTTACTTTGGATAGTGACTATTGTGGTCACCGAGAAGGAAAAGAATGCTGATGGGGTGTGTGAAATGTAGCAGAATTGACCTAAGGCATTGTTTAGTGTCATTGCTAACAAACCAGTTTGTAAGTTGGAATTACCTAAAGAGGTTTTAATTTTTGTTCGTTTGTGTGTTTGTTTTAATATCGGTTGTCAGATCCCATTGATGCACATTCTCATTTGCCTGGGGGCGGGGGTCCACAGAATCTAACTTTATCACCATTTTTCTAGGTGATTCTGATGTACAGTGAGGTTTGAAGCAACTTGATCTAGTACATCATTTTTCAGGTTTACTTATTTTTATTTATTTAACAAAATATAGAAGTTACTATGTTCTGTACACTGTTCTAAATGCTTTACAGATATTAATTCATTTAATCATAACAACCCCCAAAAGTAGGTTTTATGAGTATCTTCGTTTTAAAGATGAAGGGATTGAGACACAAAAGGTTGAGTAATTTGTCCACAGTAAGCTGATAAGTGGCAGGTCAAGGACTGTGCTATTTTGATGAAATGATTAAAATGACCTGCTTTAAGTCACAAATCTTGAAGTAGCGGAATTGAAAATGGAACCCAGATTTCTATTTCTTGTTTTCTATTTAAGTTTTACCTTTAAAAGTGAAGGAAGAAAATCTGACCAACAAACCCAGGTTCTAGAGTTGGAAACAAGATGTTTACCTTTTAGAAGTCATGGACCAGATTCAGAAAGTAAGTTACTATGAAGGGGATGGTAAACATGGAAAAGTCAGAGTGGTTTTCTTCAAGTAGCTTCATTATTGTCTCTAGTTAGTCGCAGACCCCTGACCCCCCAAAAAGAAAACAAAATACGTAACAAGAAATTGACACATAATGATGCAGACAGGAAGAAAACAATTTTAAATCTGTAACTAAATAAGATTTCTATATATAGACTTCCATCTGTAATGAAGATCTGCATCTCTAATCTAATAAGCAATAGCCTATTTTCCTTCAATACTGCTGATAGTTGTTTAAATTAGTTACATTAGGAAATATTCATATCTATGAAAGGATTGGGGAAATCCTACTGAAACTACTGTACTTTTTCCTCAAGTATGTTTTTTTGGTAAGCTTTTTATATGATGGAATAATTATAGTTATTTGTAATCACGGGTAATCTGTCAGAACTGATGTATTAATTTTTGGTGAGGTGCATTTTCTCCTTATTTCTGGTCTTCTCAGTTGATTTTCAGCAATTTTCTGTTAACTTAATATTTTTGTTTAATGCACTAAGACAGTGTTTTAATATGACTTTTCTAAAGTCTTTTTAAAAAATAAATGTTATTTTAGGCTGATTCATACTTGATTACAGTATATAAATTATTTGAATTATATACCCCCAGTAATGAGTCACTCCACCTGTCTGGTTTTTTAAAGAAATAAAAATCTGCACTTAAAAACACTGATGTTGGGGCTGGCTCTGTGGCCGAGTGGTTAAGTTCGCGCGCTCCGCTGTGGCTGCCCAGGGTTCGGATCCTGGGCGCGGACATGGCACTGCTCGTCAGGCCACGTTGAGGCAGCGTCCCACATCCCACAACTAGAAGGACGTGCAACTAAGATATACAACTGTGTACAGGGGGGTTTGGGGAGATAAAAGCAGAAAAAATAAAAAAAGATTGGCAACAGTTGTTAGCCCAGGTGCCAATCTTTGGGGAAAAAAAGAAAAAAAGCAAAGATTTGCAACAGTTGTTAGACCAGGTGCCAATCTTTAAAAAAAAACAAAACAAAACACTGATGTTTTCAGATTCGGTAAATGAAGCAAGGGTGTATGGGATTTCTGACTAGCCTAGTTTTGAAACTCAGTACAGTCTTTTCTCTTTTTCTCAGCAAATTCCACCTCTTTTTATGGATCCTCAAGGTTCATATTTCTTTGATTCTCTTGATAGCTCAATCTCAAATGAGACTATACATCACTTGTCCCGAAAAATATTATAGATACCAGCCTGTCCCTTATAATGGTTCAGATTTTACCCATATCCTATAGATTTTCAGTGTACCTTTGTATTTTCTTTTTAAGTAAATGCTGTGTTTATCATTTCTAAATACTCTTTTTCTTTTGTATATTTTCCTCGCCCCTCCCTTCCTGTCTTCCTTCTTCATGGTGCTCTCTACTTTAAATTGTGTCTCTTCTATGGCTTAATAAATCCTCATGTGGCAGTATTGGACTATCTATTTGTGCTTTTGATTCTGTAAGAAAAAAAGGTAAATAAAAAACAGCTTCTGTTCATTTCAGCACTTAGTCTGTAAGAAGGTAAGAGACAGACGCTCTAGCTCTTGCATCTGGGTCATTTAGCAGGAGGCTGGGGATGCTAAACTCACATCTCATTACCTTTGTCTACTTTTAGAATTGTGTGCTTGGGCCCTGTGGTCAGTTGGCAGTTGGCAGGCCTATGGCTCCAAGGGAATGCTGTGTTTTTTGAGGGGATGCCAATTTCAGTTGCCACACAGTTCTCACATTGCTTGGTCAGATAGTCCTTATAAAACATCCAATATATGTTTCATTATTAACTCTACGTTATTGACTTCATGTCAAAAATTCATCGTGATGTTAGTTGATAGATTGTGATGAACAATTTTAATAATTATATTCTGTGGCTCCCACTCCCTGACTTTGGGATAGTATTTCTTCTACTTGGTAAACCTAGCGCAGACATCTTGTCACAGATTTTAAGAGTTTTATTGTTGTGCACTAAGTTGAGATGAATCGTAGGTAATTGGATGGTGCAGCTGAATTAACACATTGAATTGCTAGTTATAAGACACTTCATTTGCTGTTGCAGGCAACAATAGGCCCATTTTGCTTCTACAATGCACAAATTCTTATTATCTATATAATTCTAATTCAAGTGGGATAACATGTATGCATCATTTCCATTTCTTTTGTAAGGACAAATAACCTCCACTAATGTAAGATATTTGCGACTATCTCATTAAATAATTTTGAACTTCAATAAATCTTTTTTTTTGAGAATGTTAATCAGTTGTCTCATTCCCTACAAAAAGGATAGATTATAAGGCAATTCAGAAACATGAAATCAGTAGTGTTACTTTTACCCTTTGTACCTTAAGATCTGCGCAGATGTGCAATTTGTATTTATTTCACCAGAGAGCCTTGTTTGAATCATTCTGAACAGCATTTTTGCCATGATGACTGGTGATATGCAACAGCATAATAATTTTGTTTGTTCTTGGGTTTTCTTCATTTTGGGTGTTTTAAGGGTAACTTCTCCAGGTTAGCAGAATTGCGTTTAAACAAGCAAGTATCGACTGTAAGAAGAAGGATTGAGACTTACCTTTATCTAAACCTCCTCCTTGAAACCTCATTAATTTAAGCGTCAAATTAAGGGGTTAAAAAGATAACAAATTGTTAAAAACTGGACGAAGTGAAGCAAGGCGGAGGGAACTGACTAAGATATGGGGGAGTGGCCTGAACTTGAGGAGAGAGCCACTCCGCCCTGAACAAGCCCCCAGCAGCTTGAGGCTCCATAATGCCGGAAACATAGAGGACAGAAGTGAGACTCTGGACTGAAACCAAATAATTAGTCCACATGTGTAGATGGAATAGTCAGCCTTATATTCGCCAATTCTACCTCCTACGTGAACATCCCCACAGCAAATTTTTCTCACTAGCCCTTTCCCCATCCCCCCTTAACACATACTAATGGAATTACGTGCACTGCTGAGGGGCCATGAGGGCAACTAGGGCTACATCTTAGAACCAGAGAATATAGTCCCTTTTATTTTGGCACTTAAAGTCTTTAAGCCTAATGATCAGCAACTTGCTTATCCTAAAGCAAAGTCTTCTAATTAACAAGACCCTCTCAAATACAGAGGGCTCAGCATTTCTATTCCTTCACTCTTAAATATAAAACAGCAACTAGGGATCGCCAGATATTTAAGAAATAATGTAAGAAAACAATATTAAGAAAAGTCTGTAACATGCCAAAGAGAGACCAAGATAAATGAAAACCAATAACAATAAAGTCATCTTGCAGGGAACATATAATTAAAAGATCATAAAAGAGACAAAAACATTAGAATCCTTGAAGATATCCAAGAAAATATTGCATTTGTAAAACAAGGGGATGATATGGAAAAGACAATAAGTGAACAAGAAAAACTTGGAAATTAAAGTTATTCAAATCAATAGTTTAAGGGGAAATTTGTAATTTCAAATAGAGAAAATCATCTCCACAATGCAAACAAAGAGGAAAAAAAGGAAAATACAGGAGTCACAGTGAATGTCCTTGAAGTGTGATTCTTACTAACTGGAGTGATGTAAGGAAACAAAAAATATAGTTAGAACAAATATTAAAGAATTAATAGAATACTCAAATTTCTGAAGAAAGGTGATTTGCAACTCAAAATTTCATATCCATTCAAAATATCAATCAAGTGCAAGGGTAGAATAAAGACATTGTCAGACACATAAGGACTATCAAGATAATTTCCTCAGATGTAACCTTTCTAACAAAATTACTTGAGGTCGAATCCATCAAAGTGTAATTAAAAGAAAGGGAAGGACATGGCCTGATAGCTACGAGGTAGTCCTAGAAATCTGATGTAGGATTAGTGTAAAAAAATGGAGGACTTTGGCTGGTAGGAGGCTCTGGGACAAAAAGAGGACATTATACAGCATTTAATGTTCCAGAAATATTTGAAAAGACAAAAATAGTGCAAGAGGAAAAATGGTAGAAATTTCAGGAAAAACAAAAGAATATGCAAGAAAAGAAAGTAATTGTAGAACTTTAGTCAGCCCCAAAGTGAACAATATTTTTATATTAATTAAATATAAATGGTATTTACTGGTTTTCGACTTTTAGTGTCAATCTTTAGATAAACCATGGAAGATGGACAACTGCAAATATTATCAACGATGGCAATGTTACAGTAAACATTCAGGTGGCGAGAGGGTGGGAGTTAGGTATGGGGGTATGGGGGTTGGAGAAAGCAGAAGGAAAAGGTCAGGATTGGACCGTTAGCATGTTGAAAACGGGGTCAAGAGATAGTGTCTGTAGTTGATATAGGGAATATCAGTGATGATATATTCCTTAAAGTTACAAAGCTAACCCAAAAGATGAATAATGACTATATTAAGAGGAACAGGATGGAGAAGTGGGGAGTGTGGCAAATAAAATAATTTAGATAATGTCTAGAATACTTTGGGTCCATTTGTTTGGTCAAAGTATGCTTTAGTTTGATTTTTAAAAAATGTAGTTGCTTTTAGGTGGGTATGTACTCTCCAGATTTCTACAAATTCCAGTCACTTTCTATTGAATAACTTTGGTCCATAAAGACATTTGAATTTAAGGCTTCTATTGTAGAGCTAATAAACAAAATGATTTCCTCTGGGGAGAGGAACTGGTTGGGGCTGGGGAGGGGGCTGCACTGTATAAAGAAATAGAAATACTCGGGACTTTTGTTATTAAACACAGCAGCAGTGATGCCCCACAGTATTGTAAAGATCAGGGGGCTAAGATGAGAGAATTGGATTGTAGTTCTGATAAAGCCGTTAGTAAACTCTGAAACATGTCCTTTAAGTTCTCTGGATCTCAGTTTCCTCATCTTTAAAATGAGGCAGCTGGTATAAGAAGTATCCAGTATCTGTCTATATTCTAGTGTTTCCTTTATGAAGAAGATAGTCCTATCATTTTCTTTGAGAATGAAATGAACTATAGTTTTTCTAGGTATGGTAGGTCTCCAGACTGGCTCAGGGTTCTGACTTGCTCTAGCTCCTTACTAGAGTAAAGGTATTAATTGCCTTTTTAACAATGCTCCTCCTTCTTCTTTAAGTGTATTTCTTTACCTTGTGTCTAACAGAATTGACCACTCAAATCAGAATCATGTATGTTTAGTTCTATTGATCTGTAATAGTCACTTCCCAAATAGGATTGTTTTGATAGAATTTTTTCCTTATTCAAGACCTTATTTTCTTATAATTTAAAAATATATAACCTTTTTGGTTAAGGAAAAAATGCATAGCATTACTAAATAATTCTTTAAATGATCCTATCTCCATTCTACCTCTGTTTTCCTGAACATTTTAGTAGCGCTAAACAATAGGTTTAAACAACATTTTGTAGTGGTTTCCAGACAGAGACAGTAAATTTTACAGTCCTTTGTGTTATTAAATTACACCAGTTACTGTGATTACCTGATGTGTCTGCAGATTCACAGAAGAATTGATAGATGAAGGATGGCCATTTCAACGTTACACAGATGTGAAGATATTGCCATCTTAGATCAGCAGCTGCTCTTGAAGTTCTCACTGCTTCTTATTGTTTGGGCTAACACTTTAATTTTGTAGCTAATCGGAAATAGTTGCTTTTAAGATGCTAGCTAATGCTAATGAATGTGAGAACACAGATGGGTCCCACAAGAAACTTCTAACCTGCTGGTTCTTGGAAGAATTCTATGTGTGTGTGTGTGTGTGTGTGTGTGTGTGTGTGTGTGTGTATGCTTTAGCACCTTTTAACTATGAACATCAATTCAGCAAATTAAAAGAAAATTGCAGTAGCTTCCTTATAGAGAGATGGAAATAAAGAGACTGAGAAAGAGAGAGACGCAGGAATGAGGAAGTTCCCCAGTTTTCTCCCATAGCTTGGGACGTTGGTAACACAAAAACGTATGTATTGTGGAAAACGGATAACAAAAATGACTTTTAATTGATATGTTAAAATCTAGTATTTTTGTGATATGGAAAGATAGGGGATTCTGAAATGAGAAAAAACAAATTAACAATGAGGCATTCTTTAAAGCTGTGAATATCTGATTTCTCTTGACAGATTACAATCTTTTGGGTCACCTCCTTTTACTATTTTCCGAGTGATCTGGTTTTTCGACAAGGACTTATGGGCAGTGAGAGCTGCTTTGTCTGTTATCTCACCTAGTTTGATGAATCAAGGGTCCATTAAATTTCCTTTTAAATATGAAGTTCTTGAACCTTGAACCTTGAAGTTCTTAGAACCTTTAGCATATGGACTAACTTGATTCTAAGATAAGAAAATGCAGACACTTAACTTGGGAGAAGGCAATGGAGCATGGTTGTGTTAAAGACACAAGTTTAAGACTAAGGTACTTGCATAAATACAGTTTAAAAATTCTGACTCATCCCGTTACTAGCAGAATGACAAAGCAGAATTACATAGCCTCTATAGACTATATTCCTTGCAATTTAGTCTATGGAATCTCATCTTTAAAATGGGGGCAATAGTAATAATAGCTAACAGTAATTAATCCAGGTCTCTAATTGGGCACGAGGGTCTCTTTTAAGTGCTTTACATAATTTAGCTCATTTTATTCTCACAATACTAAGAGCTAGATATTTGTTTTCATGTACCTAATGTAACTACTTTAAAGGGTTGTTGTGAGGATTGAAGTGACAATGCGTGTGATGTACTGATTATTGTGCTTGGCATTTAGCAAGGGCCCAACAAATGATAGCTATTATTAGTGTATCTCCTCTTCCAGGGTCCTCTTCTGGCATCAAGCGTGACAGGTGCCTAGTAAATCTGGCCTGCTTAACCGATTTCCGAAATAAAATTCTCAGACCTGAAAGAGTTATTGTAAAGAGTAACTACAAAATCGGGTCCCAGGAGACAATAAATAAATAGGAGTGAAAGATAGGATTGGAGCCAAGCAAAATAGAAACACAGTAAAAGTGTATTAGTGAAATATTTAGAAATCTTATTTAAGAGAGAAGAGAAGGTAAATGTGTGAAGGCAAAGGTATATCATATCATGATAAATATGATATCATAACACTGTACAAATTGTAAACAATTCTTAACACTGAAATGCCACTTTGCAGAAAGTGCATCTAGTGTAGAAAAAGGATGGTAATCTTCTTCTATTCCCTTTTACTCTATTTGGAAAATTCCAACGTCACTGCTGATTTTTGTTAGTTGTTCTTGGTTAAGTTGAGCAGTCATACTCCATTTTCCCCTTAGTTTTTTTGATCATCTTTGACTGTTATTTTTTCTTGTGGATGATCCTTAGAGAAATTGAAAGATGAGTGCCTTTTTGGTGTGTGAATATGAAAAATAGTGAAAATTTTAAAACATATTGCCACCCAGCCTTAGTCTCTGAATGAAAAAGATGAAACATGATTATTTTTTGTTCTTTAGAGACACAGACTTCATTTTCAGAATGTGATATCTACTTGTTTTCAAGGATTTTTATAAATGCTTAATTGGAAATTTTCTGTTTTTTATTTAGAAAAACACATAATTTGAAATAACAAATTGAAATTGATTTCTCACTTAGACATATTTGAATTTCAATTCTCTCTTCTTATCATATGAAGAAAATCTGTTGTTTTGAGCACTGATAGTTTGTCAGTTCCTTCACAATAATTTGTACAAATGATAATTGTACATAAATTAATAAACTGCTGGTGGGATCTAATGATGCATCATGCTGCTTTTGATTTATTTTGAATCATTTGCAGACTGTTGAAATGTACCAGGACTAATTGTTTAATGTAACCTACAAATTCCTCAAGTCCAGAAACATATTCAGTAAAATAGAATATTAAAAAAAAAAGACTAATTCGTGTTATGTTTTATGAGAGTTTATTATATAAGAAGTGGTTTTATAGGTTATTAAATAGTGTATGGGTTTTATCTGTTTAAAAATCCTTTTCATATTACAAATAAGGAAATGCTTTAAATAACCTTTTCCTATTTTTCCTATTATGATTCAGTTTTCTCATGCTGCCTAAAAATAATGTTGAGTCCTCAGCTTGCATTTGCTTAGTACTCCTGTTGCCTCCCATCCTGAAGTTTTGTGTGCCACCTGAATATATTTTAAAAGTGATTAAAAAGAAGACCTTAGTATAAGCTTCAACAACATTGTAAGGAATTTCTACATGAGGAATATTTAAAATCAAGTAATAACTCTTGTCATGTCTGGGAACCATGCATGAGGTTAACCATTTTCAACCAAGGTTACGTGAAGTCACAAACAATTGATTGGTTCTTGTATTATTGCATCCATCTGCCGAAATATTATACCGCATGTAATTATTTTATAGTATAAAATAGTCCACTGATAATTAACCGTGTAAGTTTACTTTGTGAACAATTTTCATTTTATTTAGCAAGTGCTTTGAAAGTAAGTAACCCACAAAAAATATTCTCCATTGTTATAAATATAAAACCAAGATATAGAAAGCTTAACACTATGATTGATTTTGCAATGCAGTTTTGACTAACACTAAATCAAAGATATGTACTGTTTCCTGTCATAGGGTGGGGCTAATGCCCACTACGTGTGTGTGTGTGTGTGTGTGTGTCTTAAACGGCTTCTACTTAAAGTTGAGTTTTCATTTTTATGGACTCCCTGGGTGTTTTTTAATGTGGACCTCCACAGTCTTGTACTTGGGTGCCACTCAAGCTAGATAGAAGTTCCTGATCTTATTTTGTGATAATTCAGGTTTATACTTGACTTTTATTTGCTTTATTCACTATAGAGTTTGTTTTGACCTTTTCTTTGACCAAATTAAGTTTTGGTCCAGCTTTTTTAAACTTCTCTATCTAAAACCTTATTTGCAGTATAACTTTCTTGTCAGATTTAACTCAGTAGTTTTGGGTTTTTAGTCAACCTTAAAACCTTTCATACACACTTTCACCCTGTCATTCCTCTCTACACTAACATACCCTAAAACTCCCACATTTAGTCATTTTTAACTGGTGTTATTTTCTGTCTATTTTTAAAATCGTATATATATTTAGTACTTGCCATGGAAAAATTTTATTATGTGATTTTAATCAAGTTGTAATATATGCATCTGTATTTTATTATAATTCTCTAAATATTCATGCACTTTTAATTAGCCAAGGGACTATATCTCACATGAAAGTGATATATAAAATTGTGGGCCAGTAAAATGTTGCCACATTTTAATACAGAAGTGCACTTCATGGATGCATGAAATGATTCCTGCTTAAACAGTCAGTATACATAATCAATCAATAAATCTGGCCAGTGGATTTGGGATCCACTTAGTTTAAGGCACTATGTAAATGCAAGATCAGGTGCTTCCAGAATTTCATTAAGAGACACATACTTACAAATGGGTTTTAAGGAGTGGGTTCATGTTCACTGCATGCAATTACTGAGTGGTTTTGCAATTCAAAAACCCTGGGGGTCCACTAGGCAAAATCCTTTTTTCTGTGTGTCTGCACTTCTGCTTGCTGTCTGTCGAGTCTCCGCCTTACTGAAGTCTCACACTATTAAAAAGATGATTTTCTCTTTCCTGCTTCTGAGGATTATTTCCTCATTCAGAGATGAACAACCTCTGCAAAACAGAGGTACATATTTTCATAAGGCAAAGCCATTCTATCAAGCAAGGGCCTCTTATACCATAAACAAGTAGAAACATCATCTTTCTGTATTAACGACATTGCAAATTTATGAATCATAAGCATGTTACTACATATTGTTATCGTGGAGAATTTTTACTTTTTCTTCTCTGTGCTTTTCAGCAAATGTGTTCATATTTGTTATTCAAGGCTGTATCATTTTATAGGAAAATATGTGCCTCATTTGTTCATTTACCACTGTGTGGGGGCTTCAAGGACAGTCAGGGTCTTTAGTATGTAGAATTCTGTGTGATGGTGTGCTTGGCTGATTGCCATCAAGCAAGTCATTCAGAGGACTTAAGAATTCTGATGTCATAGACCATGTATTAGTCTCAGGGATAAAATTCACACTACACCTCAATTTCAAACTTTTTCACATGTCACTTTCTCAATCCAGGTTCACACATTCTATTTATTAGAAATTTTATGAATTCCTGGTTTTTTGCTGACACCCATATATAGATCTCCCTCTGCAAGGCCAAAGGCACTTACTGGAATCACTAACACCAATACCAGTGACAGCAAAAAGGAAGGGAGGAAAGAAAAGGAGCTTGCATTCCCAGACTGATGCTGTGTCGTGGTTGGCCTGTTTCTCCTCCCTTCAAGCAGCTGCAATCCTGGGAAATGTTGTGCCTTGGACTGCCTTACTGACATTGGCTTTTAGTGCTGTTAGAGCTGAATAGGGTAGAGCTTTCCTTTTTTCTTCCATTGAGTCTCGGTAGTGAGATCTGGTCATTGGCATTTATTCTTTGACCCTTAGTGTTTCCCCTTGAAATGGAACTAATCAAGGAGTTGTCTCGCTCTTATTAATGCTCATGGAGCATTCAGTATAAGTACATGTATTTTTGCCTGTTCCTGTAGTTTAATGAGTCCTTTCTTCTATCTTCCTAAATGGTAGATGTATATCTATATCTGTCTGTCTTGTGCAGATCATGAAATCCAAGAAGGCAGTCCAATGCAATTCTTTTTGTGCTGTACCTAGCAAAATGCCTTACACAATTAAATCCTTAATACATGCATTTAATTAGATTGCACGTGTCTAGCTAGGTCCCCTGAGCCTTCCAAAGCAGTAGACGCTACTTTGGAAAATGATGCAGGCCAAAAAGGATTTAGGTCAGTCAAATTTTTATCTGGCTTTCCCAGTAGGATAGCTGAAAATGTCTTTCCACTGTGCTGTATTAATGTCTTCCTTGTGATTCTTTTTCCTCTCAAATTCCTTTGTCAGCTAGTTGAAGATTGTGTACTTTATATACTTCTTGTAAAACTCATTGGGTACTTGAAATAGCCTGTCTTTATGATTTTCACCAGACTGGCCCGAGAGTTCTACCACCTCTGTCATTTATTAGAATTTATCTGGAACTCCTTTCCTTTGCCAGGGACGTAAGTCACAGAGTTTAAGATTGAAAGGGATCTTGAGGGGTGATCCTGTCACCCCACCTGCTCTCAGTCAAGGTTGTACCTAATCTAAACCCAAGCCTGACGTGTTTCTCTAAATTAAATCTACCCCACATCGTGTAATCCTTTACATATTCCACTCCACATTGCCAATAGAAGGATCTCTCTAAATATAATTCTAAGCATGTAACTCCTGGGTGTCCAAACCTTTGAAAGCTCTACAGGTTAAGTTTCGAATTCTGTAGCATATCATTCAAACCTTTCGTAGAAATTTATCCCAAATGATCTTTGCAGCCTCATATTTCATCTTCTACGCTCTCCCAATCTAGTTTCAGGATTCATTGAGTTACTTCTCTGTTACCTGGGTATGCCATAGATGTCCATGACTGTTTCTTTGCTCACACTGCTTTTCAGCCTTGAATTACCTATCTCCTCATTTCAAGGTTTAGCTCAAATGATAAGCCTTTTTAAAAGAATTTTCTGGAGTCTCCAAGGCAGAATTATTCTATTCCTTTTTTTCTGTTCCTGTAGCACTTTGTTCGTGTTGCTGTTGCTAACTTACACCATGTTATCATAGTTAGTTGTGTCCTCGTCTGTCTACCATTTTAAATTATAAGCTTTTTCATAATGGAGGCATCACATTCTTCATTGTTCCCCTGAGGCCTACCAAAGTCCATAATATAGCTAGTTATTCAGTAAATGTCTTACAAAATTGTTAAATATTGATTCAGTAGCATAAAGGGCTATGAATGTAAAGATGCTCTTTTGAATAAATCTTTGTGACACTCCTAGTATCTTTTTCTGGAATATGATAAGGATGTAAAAATATTAATATAATCTATTCCAAAGATAATCATCACAGATTTTTCAGATTAGTAGGTTCAAGAGAGTCCTTAAAAACCATTTAATTCCAGCATCTAGCCAGTGTTTGAGGTACTTTTCAACTTTCCTGGAGAAGGGACATTCAATTTCCTCTTGAACTCTTCCTTTGGCCTTTTCTTAGGGCAGCCCATTCTGTTTTGGCATTCCTCACAGTAAGAGAGCTTTTCCTTGTGTTGAGCTTAAATTTGATTCTGTGTAACTTCTCTCATTGGTCTTATTGGTCTGAGTTCTACTTATAGGGAACACAGAAAACAATTTTAAACTGCTTTCCACATTGTCGATTCTTCACATAGGAACAGCATTCAGGTTTCTGCTGTATAATCTATTTTAAAGGCTGAATGGCCCCAAAACACACTTGAGTATATATATATACTCACTGTATATATATGCATATGTGTGTGTGTGTGTGTATATGTATATAAACACACTGTGTGTGTGTATATATATATATATATATATACAGACACACACACACACATACATTATATATATATTTATACTTGTAGACATCTGTGTTAGTACACATATCAGCAACTAGCCAGAAAACAATTGGAAATATTTTTAATTGGAAATAAGGTAATTCGTTTGATGGAAGTAGAGACAAAGACAGAAAAACAGAGAGATTGTCATACAAACAATTCACATTCTAGTCAATATATGTTCATATATATAATGTCAGATATATAAATAAAGGATTCCAGATTATTGCATTATAATTCCCAATTTTAGACTCCAGGAAGATCACATTTTTCTGGTTATCTTATTGCTATACAGGAGATTATCCTGAAATTTAGTGGCTTAAAACAGCAATATATTATAATCTCTTGTAGTTCTGTGTGTTGACTGGGCTCAGCTGGGAGACCCTTCCTCATTTGTGGTCTCTCATGCAGTTACCATCAGGTGGTGGCTAGGGCTAGAGTCATTTAAAGGCTGGATGAACTGGATGTCCAATATGGTTTCTTTACTCACATGTCTGATGCCTAAGTGCTCCTCAGCATGGCCTCTCTCTCCAACACAGTAGCTGGCACTTTTTACATGGCAGCTGAGTTCTCCAAGAGGCAGAAAACAGAAGATGCTAGGCCAGTTAAGGGCTACTCCTGGAACTGGTACCTTATTGTTTCTACCATATCCTCTTGATCAAAGGAGTCCTAGGATTTACTCAGATTTTAGTAAGTAAAGAAATAGCTTCATTTCATGATGGGTGAATGTCAAGGTCACATTGCAGAAGAGCATGCTGGATGGGAGATGTTGTGGCCATCTTTGGAAAATACAACCTGCCACACTATATGTTTGGATGGTGCGATGGAGTAAAGGATGCACTTTCGATTTTAACTTATTCTCAGAAGAAGTAAACAAAAATGTGATACCTTTAAACAATGGCATAAAACATGAAGAAAGCACGGATATTGACCATAAAACAATGTAAAACTAACTGACATCCTCTATCTAAAGTTTACCACATGTTCACACCACATTTCTAATTGGATCTCAGGATTTGAAAGGCTCTAGTTCTAAATTTAGGTTTAAACATGTTCAAAGAGTATTAACATTATTTTTTAATAACTGGTATCTAAACAATCTTTAGTTTCTGGAAATTCATTTTTAGTGCATAATATAATCTCTCCTGCTCCTGTTAAAGCTATTTCATTACTTGGAATCTAATTTTAAAAATAACCCTTCATGCAATTAAATATAATTAAACTACTAAATATTTCCTTTTATGACATATAAATTTCTCTATTTGAGTCATTTTTAAGTATCCTAATTTCCTAGATGTTAGTTCTTTCCATTTCTCTCCTCTGAACTCCTTCAAAATTATTCTTCATTTTAAGTATGATTTGGAATATGAATCCTAATATTTGGTAATATATATATGCTGATCAAATAATGATTAAATCCATGACAGAGAAACTTTTTTTATTTTTACCTGTGAATTCTTAGATAATATGCATTACTTAGAAACTGTGTTCAGTGTATACCGAGAGTGGCCTAAAGTTAGTGCCGTATGTTTCCCTCACAATATATGAAGTCTAGATGTTGATTTCCAAGCCTGATAGGATGGCTGTATATTGTCACCAGGGATCCTTGTAGCCATTCTAAGCTTCCTGCACTCAAAATAGCTGCCAGAGTTCCAATATCTACAATTCAGGCAGGTAAAGGTCAAAGAGCCTAAAAGTGCACATTGCAACCAAGGGAGGAGAGTGAATAGATACTGAGGAGGCAACTAGCAGGTCCAGCCACATCAAAAAAATCGTGTTTTGTCAACTTTTTGACAATTTCATCTTATTGTATAATTATGCTTCAATTTTGTCTATGCTATGCTCCAGCTCTTTTAATGCTGAAATTTTGCCTGATTTATAGCTGTATGTTTGGTTCTTATGTATACACTTTGTTGCTTTTGTTCCCTCTGAGTTTGTAAACTAGTATTCTTTCTTTCTTTTCATATTATAACATGATATATGTTTTTCATAAGATTTACAAAATTAAGGAAAGTATAAAAAAGAAAATTGATATTATATTTTTAAATCATTCAGAAATAACTATGAACATTTTGCTGTATAGTCCTCTAATGTTTCTGAATTTTATACATATATTTATAATGTAAATATATGTGTGTATTTATAGTTATTTACACAATTCCTACCTTATTTATCATTATGTTAGAAGTATTTATATTGTTTTAAAAATATATATTGAAGATTTATGCCTGTAAATAAACCCTATTTGAGACATGAATTTTGTGACTGCATAGCATTCTATCATCTGCACAAACTACAGCTTATTTAGTTGATCTTTAATTGTTAGACACTCGTTGCTTTTACAGATCTACAATTATAAATATTATAAATGACACTGATGAAGTTCTCTGAACATGAATTTTTGCCTGTGTCTAATTAGTTGTTGGAATAACTTCATGCAAGTGGAATGGGTCAGAAGATAGGGATATGGAAAGGAAATGGTAAAATTTCTACCTCTATTTTCTAGAGACTGGAAAATAGTGAAGTGAAGGATATAAAATACGCTGTGCTTTGCAGGTGTTTGCTGAGAGTAGGGTGGAGTGAGTTAAGCAAAACTGTTTCAGCTTTCACTTCAGAGGATGAAGGAACCAACATTTTCTCTTATCTCCTCAGATAGATAGGAGCAGGTGATGAAAGAGAAGGCGTTCAGTGCTCTTTACATGGAGAAGCTGGTGAATATTTGGAAAGATCACTTTGCCAGTTCTTTCAACATCTGATGAAAAAAAGATGAAATAAAATAAAGGCAGCAAAGAACAGACCAAGGACCCACTTGAGTTGGAAACAGGTCTTGACTTCTCCCCAAGTGGATGAATAGAGAAGAGGGATGGATGAAACAGTCTTCGGTTACAGAACGCCACAATGTAGACCCTGTCAACAAGGTGGACTTGCAGTCAAAAATCAAGGGGCAACGGTGTTCAGGAACTTGGTCAAGGCATTACCTATGCATTTGACCATGGAGTATAGACCAGATATGGAATTATGCACTGGTATAAGTTGGCTGATAGACTCCAGGAAAATCACATTTAAATAATGTGCAATATTCAGGACATCTTGATTTGTCGTGCTTTTCATGATTGAAATTATCATAGGATTATTATTATCAAGTCATATTTACAATAGGAAATGTGCGAGGGAGTTAGTTTAGAGTTCTTGAAGGCCAAACGAAAATGGGGAGAGAGAGAGAAAATACTAGTGATGACTTTAGAAGTTATAGATTAATCAGCTTGCTTTGATATCTAGGAAAACAGAAGAATGAATCAAAAAGACAATTGATTTTCATTCACCTCAAAGAGCAGAACAAATAAGGGTAAAAACCAACATGACTGAGAGAAGTAAATCATTCTGGGTTAATCTAATTTTATTCTTCTGACACAATGACAGGACTTAAATATGAGGGGAAGCAAAAGACTTCATATGTCTTCACTTCAGAAGGGTTAGTTTTTGTCTCACACTATGTTCTTATCAACCAGTAAAGAAAACACTGTCTTGTGTAAAGGGAGGCATAGCTTATTATTTGTCATTGAATCAATGACTTGCCAGGGCAGATCAACTAACACTCCAGAAGTGTCGATTGGGCGCTTATACTAAAATTTGTGTTAATCTCCAGAATTTAAGAATACAAAATATGAATACACAGACTAGGAAAGTTGCTAAAACTGTGGGAATTTGCAAGCATCCAAAGTGAATTTAGGAAGAAAGAAAAGTGGCTGAAGTAGGTTGAAGAACAAGGAGAAGCGTTAATTATAATGGCACTTAAAAAATGATAATGTCTAATGTAATAAAATGTAAATGGTAATGTCTAGTGTTAAAAACTGGTAATGTCTAGGCATTGTGATACTCTGTTGTTATAAATTAGAATTGAGACCTGGTATTGCTGCCTGGATGATCTGGAGGGATCTGTAGTGTTTCCTGCCTGCACTTGCTTCACTTATCATGTAATAATCCTCTTGAATGTTGTCAGTTACAAGACTGTAACACATTTTCATCCATTTGTAGGTATTTTCCTTCCTGGGTCCTGTAAAATACTTGACTGTTGCTTTGTAAGAAAATAAGGAATTGTGTAAGTTCCTCCAAAAAGAAATAATTATTTTATTAAGCTGCTCTATTTCCATGCTTTTCCATATAAACAATTTTTTATTTTGGTGTCAAATTTTGGGGTAACCTCTTGGAAGACATTTTAAAAGGTAGTTAAACTCAATGCATATAATACCAAGAATGCATAGAACTCGCTTCAAGATGTGACAATATGAAGAGCTAGGGCCAGATCAGGGCATAAACAGGTAACAAATACTATGCCACAACTGCCACTGGCTGTAGTAATTGTAAAATATAACCCGATTGTGGGGTTCAAAGGTGAAAACTCTGTGCATCTGTATTAATAAAATATAGTTTAACAAGTCTTAACAGCCTCATGCAATTTGATCAAGCAATTCCACTTCTGGGTATTCAATCCTCAGGAAACAATGATGCTGTGGCAGAAGATATGTACCAAAAGACCTTTGCAGTGTTTTTTATTTTTTATGTTTCTGGTAACAGATATTGATAACAACTTATATATGCAAAAAATACAGAATAAATGGTGGCATATATGGAATATCAATCAGTGAAATGATTTCCCATTGTACTGATAAAAAAAGTGATATTGCCACAGAAAGAAATTCACAATTAAATAAAAAGAGGATCTAATTATAAAATGGTTTATATGGCATAATTCTTTAAAGAATATTCTAGAAATAAGGACAGAATAGATATTCATGAAGTACATTGTTATAGGAATTGAGTGACTTCAGTTTTTATGTTTTTTTCTGAATTTTTATAAAAAGACCTTGGTAATTTTTATTTAGAAAAGCAATGATATAAAGAAAAACCACTTAGACTGATAACTTTTTGACAATATTTTTCTTTATTTTTTTAAATCGCTGATGACTTCATTTCTTTTGTGAATATCATTTCATTATTTAACTTTACATTGCTGAATTTGCTGAATATAATATTGTATATATTATTTATTTAAAAATCCAAAGCTAGATTCCACATTTATTTTCATTCTTCTGTATTTTATATATTTGATATGCATGTATAAATATATAAATTTTAAATAAATATATAATATCTTTAAAGATATGCATATTTAATAAATAAGGTATATATAAATATATAATATACAAAATACAGGAGAATATATGTATATATATATATCTGGATTTTTGTTATTTTAGTTGTCTAAAACATTGGGCAATGATTCTGATTTCTTTTCTAGCTTCTTAATTTTTTTCTTGATTTAAAAACACTTCATTGACTGACTATTTTTCTGTGATGCCAAATATTTCAATGACAATAAAACATTTATTTCTACCCTTTTTCTCTATTAATTTTGATATAGTTTCATACAGAAAATTTGCAGTTGTTGTACTTAGGAACCCTGTATATTCTCTGTCCAGATTCATTAGTTGTTTACATTTTGCCCCTTGTGCTTTATTTCTGCTTACTGTCTCTCTCTCCATATATGTATGCATATATATACACACATACTGTATATTTACATAATTATATATATGTATACACCTGTATATATGTACATATACATGTAATTTTTTCCTTGAATAATTTGGGAATATGTTGCAGACATCATGCTTCTTTACTTGAAGTATTTTAGTGTGTATTTCCTACTAATAAGGACATTGTCCTATATAACCGCAGTGCAATTATGAAAATCAAGAAATTCATTATTAACAAAATGCTGTTACTGTAACTCGCAGTGCATCTAGGATCACATGTGCATTTGGTTGTTGTGTCTTTTTCTTTCTTTTTTTTGGCTGGGGAAGATTAGCCCTGAGCTAACATCTGTGCCAGTCTTCCTCTATTTTGTACATGGGTTGCTGCTGCAGCATGGCTGCTGATGAGTGGTGCAGGTCTGCGCCTGAGAACTGAACCTGGGCTGCCCCAGCAGAACACGCTGAACTTAACCATTAGGCCCTGGGGCTGGCCCCTGGTTGTCATGTCTTTTAAATTTCTTCTTTAATGACTTCGAATTTGAAGTGTTCAGGCCAGGTATTTTCAGACTTTCCTCAATTTGGGTTCAGGCCAGATAATATTCAGACTTTCCTCATTTGAGTTTGCCTGATATTTCCTAATGATTGATTCATGTTATGCATTTTTGGCAGATATACTACAGAAGTGATGTGGTGTCCTTGTCAAGTGCATACTTGGCATCACGTCATGTGTATTTGTCCTGTTATTGATGATGTTGTCTTTGATTATTTAGTTAAGGTGGTCTCTGCCAAGTTTCTCCATTGAAAGTTACTATTTCCCCATTGTAATTAATAAGTGATGTATGAGAAGATTCTTTAGGACTGTGGAAATACTTGGTTCATCATCACACTTTCAGCCGCAAGTGCTGATCCACAGGTATTTTCTTGACTGAATCAGTTAACTGTAAATTTTGCTTAATGGTGATTTTCTAACTCCATCGGTCCATCTGTATTTGTTAGGGTGGCATCCTATGCAAAGGAGGAGTTTTCGCTTCTTCCTTATGTACTTTATTCATATTTTATTTTCTGTAATGAATTTTAATTCTTTATGATAATTATTGTTTTGATTTTCCAGTTGTTCCAGATTTGACTAGTGGGAGCTTCCTGAAGCTGGGGCCTATGTCCTTTTGACATATCCCAATCATTTTGAAATGCCTTACTCTTTCCCCCGAAAAAATGTCACCTGGAATTCCATATAGTTTTGAGTCTCCTCCCTGTGTCCGTGTTCTAATATGCCAGGGCAATTTTTCAATATTTTCATAGTTTCAGTGGACTTTCTGAGAGTGTGTTTTGTGGCTCGCTTAGGACCTTTGTTTTTCTCTTTTCCTCACAGTTTTTCTGGACCGCTTAGATCTCTGTAATACCTATGGTGGGAGCTTGAAAGATAGGCTCTGTTAGAAATTGGTGTTTAATTTTCTGTTTACAAGTAATTTGACATTTTTATTGTTCTCCAAATTCCATTTATGCTCAAGGCCTAGGATTTGTGTGTTTTTATTTGTTTTTGTTGGCTGGCTGTATATTTTTTGCAGGATGTGTGAAGAGTTTCAGATTTAGATGGCTGCTATTACCACAACTACCCAGAATTCCAGGTCCACATTTTTTAAGTATTCTACAAAACATATTGATATTTCAAGTTATTTGCAATATGCCGTGATGTAACCAGAATTTGTGGATTGCATAGCTTTACCTTTTGTTGTCAGTGTTCTCTTAGTCTAGTTTATCTGGTTAAGTTGAATATTTTTTATCTCTATCCTTATTTTACTAAATGGTCCACCTGTCAATCTGGGAAGTCTCTCTCTGAAGGATGTGTCCTTGATAAATGTAAAATCATTATTTAGGATCGTTAATTCCCTTGATTTGTACCAATCGATTGTATTTGTAATTTCTACCTTAGCTTTAAAAATTATCAGATATATATTTAAACAAATGGAAACATAAGCCCATGAAATTTAAAAACATGTATATAGATTAAAACATCACTAATCAATAGCACCTGATTGTAAGAAGCTGGTGAAATGCATTTATAAGCAGTTGCTTCAACTGATGAAATAAGCTCTTTGAGCTTAATTAAGGAAAATCCTTCCTCCACTTTCACAGCAAAGAGGTCTGATTGTAGTTGGTAGGTAAGGATCAGGAGGAAAACACTTCAGTGCATGACAATGGCGGAGGAGAAGACAGCTTGTAAAAGTGGGAAATAGGTGAGTTCAGAAAGTAGGTCCCATGCAAGAGGGGCAACCATTTCTCTGTTCTCTGGAGGTTTGGAGACCAGCCTTATGAAATCTTCCCTCTTTCAAAAAAGCTAGAAATGAAGATTCTTATGAGAAATCTTCTTTCGAATATTTTAAAAATCTTTTTAAAATTATGCTGTTGGATAAGCAAAACATGTCAGTAAGCCAGATTTGGTTATTACGCCCCAGTTTGCAACCTCTACTCTGGGTGCAGTTAGGAAGGTGTTGTAGTGAGAAAAAATCTGGGTCAGAAAAGCTTGTTCTGAGTCCAGGATCACCTCTCATTAGCTGGGTTAAATTGGGCAGGACACATGATTACTGTTAATTTCAATTCTCTTGTCTATGAGGATGAATATGCTAAAGCATGAAGAAATATACAGGTCTGAAACTTGTTATAACTTTATAATTCTATTGAAATTATATGTAAACATAAATTTTTATCTTCTATTAAGCTCTACGTTTTAAACTTAGAAAAATGAAATTTATAAAACTACATAGTTTCTTAAGAATTTCTTGATTTACTTTTGACATTTAATTATAAGTTTGGAACTCTATCTAGTTTCCTCTTGTTTGAGAGACTTTGTGTTGAGCATTAGGAAAATCATTCATTCCTGTTCTGGGGAGAGGCCAGTGCCATCCTGTTGTCTCCCACATGCTAGAGGAAGATAAATTAGACTCTCAGAATGCCTGTTGGTCTTGTTGAACTGTTGATTTGCTTATAGTTGGTTTTAGTGAACACAAAAGCACACCTCCAGTGTTAGTAAGCTGGTACTTCTTCTCAGTACTATAAAGAACCAGATCTCTCTGGGCAGAAATTCTATTGGTCACCCGAGAACTAATGTTTCCCTAAAGTGGCTTGCTACTTAGGGGACTTTTTATTTGTATTGTCCAAAGTGTGGCTGCTCTGTCTGAAACAACACATTGTACTTTAAAGGGTTACTTTAATGATCATTAGATTGTGTTTTGTTTTGTTTCTTTTGAACAGTTCTTTTGAACAGTATACCCAGTAGCATAAAATCCATTTGTTGAAATATTTTGTTTCGAAATTAATGTGTTTTCCCCAACACCTCTTCTATAAAACAAATTAATAAAATCTGATTAAATAACTTTCTCCTTATAATTGACTTTCTGAAAAGGAAATGAATGTTTGTGTATTTTTGTGAGGTGTGCAAGTGGCATGCCTGCATTTTTCTCACTGCAATGTTTTCAATTAGAATTGAAGTTCAAGTACAAAGTGAATTAGTGCAATTCTCTGGGTAAATCAAGTAAAATTCTCTTCTAACTCAGTGATCTTCATATGTCAGACAAACATACATTTTAAAAACTTGAATTATTTTAATAACCACTTCAAATCTCCATCCAAATTTACTTATAAATATCTCATATTTTTAAATATGCTTTTATGTTGGTCTGCCATGTTCTGGGGGCACTGTGTTTCTTGCATATACTTCTGAAGCCAATGTGCAGACCCTTCTTACCTCTTCCTTAAGAGCGTCCTCCTCGACTGATGTGTAGAATATTTGCATATAATTGAGAATAGTTCTGTTCATCAGCCCATTTTACTTTACCAGATGTACAATTTATAACTTGCAAAACTTTATTTCACTATGTTAAAGTATGTAGTATCTAAGTATTTGTTGATCTGGATAAGGTTTTCTGTAACCTTGGCAAACTGCTTACTCTTTTGGATTTTTTTCTTTTCACAGATGCAATTTGTAGGAGTATTTTGAGGATGAATGTTTGCAAATCACTTTGAAATTGCCAAGCGCCACATACAGTAAGTAATATGTATTTTTATTTTTCCACTCAGTTGCAGTCATGCTGAATGAATTTGGCAGACAGTCATAAAAGAACACATTTGTATTACGGTTCTTGATATTTGTGACTATTGAGGCAACATGTATATAAAAAATAAAAATTCGGTGAGCTATTTGCTAGTCTGAATTAAGTTGTATAATTTCAAGATTTCTAATGACATATTACTATTGTTCTGTGTACATAACTTGCATATAATATTTCTCACTTAATATTTAAGTGAGATTTTTTTCCCCTCTAAATCGTAAGTTGAGAAGAGTGAAGACATTAGTGCTATTAGCCAGTGTTGGTATGGAAATTTTAAAAAGGAATTTTGAAATAAGTATTAAGATTTGCTGTGTATCAGCTAATTTATACGTATTGTCTTTAACTCTGCCCCGAATATTTTAAGATCAATATTTATATTCCCATTTTATAAATAAGAAAACTGAGACCCAAGAAATTTTAATACTTTGCTTAATATCTGTTCAAAGTGATGAATCTAGGTTTTGAACACAAGACTTTTCAGAAAATATTGCCTCCACCAATAACTTAGAAAAGTTAAATAACTTTTACTTAAGAGCCTGAATATTTAAGAGTTTAAACACGTTCTGATTATTTCTTTGGATTTTTGTTTTGCTTAAGCGTTATCCTGAAAAGTAGTGAATATATATTTTTTCTACTGTCTATCATGTCATTGCTTTCATTTCAAATGATACTTTGCAATTCCTCACTTGGACTGCTTTGAACTAGTAGGAAATAAGTGAAAATGCAGATTCTGAAAGAAAGTTTATAAATCACCTAAATTATTCTTAATAAAAAGTGCTTAGAATTAGAGTTGCTAAGTTCTCCAAGAGTCTTCTTTCATTCATTAAGAAAAAAGACACAATTAAATACTATCATGTTATTATTTTAGAGTTGGAAGGGACTGTAGAATCATAGAGTCCTAGCCTCCAGATGCTCAGATTCCTTGTTTGATGAAGTGGGATGATCAGGAGGACAATTTTAAAATAGAATTTTTGAAAAGTATGAAAGAGATGGTGGTAGCATTGGTGTGCATACATTGTCTTCCAAGATAACTACTTCAGAAAAAGGTGGCATAGTGCAGTGGTTTAAGAATTCAGACTCTGGGTTCAGACCCCCTGGCTTTAAATTCTGGATTTATTACTTATTAGCTGTGTGGCTGAAAAAAATTACTTAACATCTCTTTAAAATGGATATAAAATTAGGAACTACCTCATCTGTGGTAAGTGTGTTAGCACATGTAACGTATAGGACAGTTCTAGATACATAGTAAATTGATATTTCAATTCAAGTATGCTTGTTAATAAGCATTATAACTTCCTAATCGTGTCATATGGTGTACACAACAAAGGTACTCAGTGAATACTGTTCGTTGATATGCTCAAAAAGAAATTAAACTTCAGCCTTCTTTATAAACAGAGCAAAATGCTTTTAGTGGATATCTTTACTTCTTTGAGCTTTTATTGAAGAAGCAAACCATTGAGGTAATCGGCATGTATATATATGGTATATAAAATGAGTGTGTGTATATATATCCCATTGTGCATTGATTGCATACCTAGGCTGAAAGTGTGCTTCTGTGCTTTTTGGAGAAAAGAGGGAGGCAGTTGTAAAGTGCTTGTGGAGTCCGAAATGTTTATTTTGAAGGAGACAGTGCAAACTTATGGATACAAAATAAAGAGAAGAGTTGAAATGATGGTCAAATAATTTGAAGGAACAATCTCTTTCAATGTTTCATTAAACAATTCATGGAAATTGAAGTGATGTGGACAAGAAAACAATATTTATTAAGTATTTACTCTATCCCACACACTTTACATTCAACATCTCAGTTAATCTAAGCAATAATATCATGAGGTACATATGTTCTTATCCCCATTTTTCATATGAGGAAAATGCACCACAGATGGTCTAAATCTATCATTCACAGGAATAAGCTGGAGGCCAATCTAATTCTAAAGCTTCTTTTCTTTATTCTCTTAACCTGGGTGTTAAACACTGAAATTCTGTGGCTGATCTAACTTTATTTTATTTGCGTAAAAACCCTTCTCCCAAACCTTAAATCATACATATCAATTCTTTAGTAAATAAGTAGTTGATGATTGAATTTTAACTGAAACAAATGGCAATTGCCTTATATTACTTGTTGGTAGGACCACTCAGAAATCCAAAACTAATTGCCTGGAAAAAATGCTGTTTGAGTAAAGAAAACTTAAAAAAATAAAAGAGTTTCTTCCCCAAGGTCAGAGACCATATTTTATACTTCTATTAGTCTTAATTCTCAGAATTTGAAGTGACTGACACCACACCTTATCCTTGCAGTCCCTCAGCCACTTCATACAGTGCAGAGAAGTTTGGAATGAAGAGTTCAGCTTACCTTAATCATTCTCCTCCCTGTTTATAGTCCTCAAGTGTGTCAGCATTCAGGGACATCCTTTACAACACGTCGGCCACACTGATACCTTCTGTTGTCACCTGTGTGTGATCTTCATCTTCTTCCCTTTCAGTCATCCACTGATCCCATTTCCTTTACGTATCATTTCCTGAAACAAACCATCAGCAACATTTTGCCTGAGGGACATTTTCAATCTTACTAATATTTAAAATGTTACTGCCCTAAAAGTAGATGGATCAAGTCTTTTGTATTCTCACACTTCTCTTGGTTTGAGAGTGAAAAACTTATAGAATGCTTCTACTTTCAATCTCCATATTTGGTTTCTGAAAGACAAAGCTAGTGATTACATTTAATTCAATAAATATTTATTGCATGCTCCTATTTTGAGAGGCACTGTGGTAGTTAAGTACTAGAGCAAGTGGGAGGGTAAGACAAAAATGACTCTCGAGAAAATTCTGTCTTCAATTTGAGGAAATAAGATATGCTCAGGCATAAATAAGCCAAAGGATATGATATTAGGATAGGGCATCAGGAGGATAGTCCAAAGCAATGAAATTAATAAAACCGTTTCAAGTAATTTGAGAAATAATAAAAAGGTCATATATATGTGAACAAAATAAACCATTAGAGGAGATTTAAGAAAGGAGATATAGTTCTGAACTGCACTGGCTCCAGATTTCATGATGGAGATGACGTTTTTCTAGGTCTTAATGCAAGTGGAAAATGTTAACAGGGAAGTCAAGGAATTGGTATACCAAGCTTAGAGGTGAAGAGGCATACTTCATATTCAATGAATGGTAAATTAATTAGTTTGACAACAGAATAGGTTTCTTGTGTTTGACTAAAAACAGATAACACTGAAAAATAAGGTTGGAGCTAGGTTCTAGGAAATATTGATAATCAGAGTAAGAAATTTGAATTCAATTGGTAGGCAATTAAAATAAAAACAAAGAGAATATTTTGTGAGGGCTAATCGTCTCAACAAAAAAAAAAATCATATTTGAATATCAGTCTGGTGTTGTCTTTATAATGGATTCCAGCTGGAAAAATTGTAGACAAGAAGAACAAGTTTTAGGAAAATATTACAGTATAAGAATGAAGGAATGAGGTCAAGAGCTGAGATTGTAGCACTGGGAATGGAGAGGAAGGAATAGATATTGATGAGGTTTTGAAGGGAGTAAGGTCAGAGAGTAATAATAATCCTTATCATTTGTGTGGCATTTACTATGTACTAGGCTGTATTTGAAATTATTTACACTTATTATTTAATGTAACCTTCAAACAATCCTGACAGGTAGTCATTAACGTCATCCCCATTTTGTACAAGAGAAAACTGAGGCAGAATTAGCGAAGTAAATTGTCCCAGGTCAAATAACTAGAAAATAGCAGGGCTGATACTTGAGCCTAGTTGGTCAAGCTCCAGAGTCTCTGCAGTTAACCACTATACATCATTCCTCTAAAAAATAACTGAGATTTCCAGGTTGACTGAACTGGAAAATGATGTTACTAATAGTTAGAGAAAGAGACTTTTTTTTTTTGAGTTTTCCCCTTCTTTAGTTAAGTGTTTGTGTAGAGAGAAAATTCTCCTGACCTCTAGGGAGAAATACCCGTTATGGTTAGTGATGAATCTCTTGTATACATTCACTTCTGTGCTGGGCAACAGGAACAGTGTAATTTATGATATTGCTCAATTATAAATTAGAATAGTAAATATGTCATCTTAATGTGATTTGTCTTTCTTCCTTAGCAGGGCTTAAAATGAAACAAGGATAGAGTGCTAAATTAAAGATTTAATATCTTGGGTCCATGAAAGACCAATATTTTAGACTTAGTTTACCTATCATACTAAGCAATAATTTTGACAAGGGAAAAAACTAACACACAGCTTAGAGAGTCTCTCTCTTTTTCTATATGGGAGAAGTAGCGTAATGTACTGCTTGCGAGCGTGGGCTCCAGAACCATACTGAGGCGTGGGTTCAGATCCCAGAATGAGGTGTCTTTAGCTGTGTGACTGTGTCAACGATGTAGGCTCTCTGTGCCTCAGTCTCTTCACCTTTGAAATGTGATAGTACTAAGTCTTCTAAATATCGCGAAGGTTAAATGAGATAAGCACTTACAGTGGTTCCTAACACACAGTAAATTCTCAACAGGTGTTAGTTATACTCATTGAACTTTGTATCATAATTTTTAATTTATAAAATTAAATTACAGAATTATTGCCATTTTAATCTTATTACAAGTTTTTACGCATTAAGGGTACAAAACAATGATTTTTACAAGCAGAGACCCATGTAACCATCATACGGATCAGGAAATAGAACATTTCTTTTATCCCAGAAACCCCACTTTATCTGCCTCCCAAACATTACTCCCCTTCTATCAATTCCCTGACAGATAACCTTTCTGTGACTTTTATAGTAATCACTTCTTTGCTTTTCATTATAGTTTTAACATTTTATCATGCATCCCTAAATACAAAATTGTAGTTTAGCTTGATTTTTGAATTTATGTACATACATAAATAGTTGTATAAGATGCATTCTTTTGTGTCTAGTTTTCTTTCCTGGACATATATTTCTAAATTTCATTAATGTTTTTTGCGTGTTTCCTTAGTTTTCATTGCTATGTAGTGTTCCATTTTATAAAAATATTACAGAGTATTTATCCACTATATTGTTGATAGACATTTGGGCTGTTTCTGGGTTTGGGCAATTATGAATAATGCTGCTATGGACATTCTTTTAAAAATTTCTTGCACATGTACATGCATTTCTGTTGAATATATACTTAGCAATGAAATTGCTCACTTATATTATATACAAGCTTTCAGTTTCAGTAGATACTGCCAAACAGTTTTCCAAGTAGTTACACTAATTATACTCCTGTCAGTTCTGTATGGGAGTTCCTATTGTTTCATCCTTGCCAATACTTGGTATTATCAGTCTCTTTAACTTTAGCCATTCTTATGAGAGTATAGTTTACATTTTCCTGTTGAATAATGTGGTTATGTTATGTAGTTTAATTGCCATATGGATGTTATTGTCTGTAAATTGCCTGTTCAAGTGTCTTTTTGCCTATTTTTCTATTGTGTTAATTGTTAATATGTGGAAGTTAGTTATATTTGGATTAAGAGCCCCCTGTCAATTAAACATTGCAAATACATTTTCCCTCTCTGTGACTTGCTTTTTCAATTTCTTACTGGAGTTTTTGATGAGGAAAAGTTTCTAATTTTAATTTTAATCATATTTTTGCATTTAGATTATTCCACTTAGAATTGATTTTTGTGAATGGTTTGAAGTAGATGTTAAGTCCTATTTTCCTTCCAAATGAATATACAGTTGTTACAGAATCATACTGAAAATTCTCTCCTTTGCCCACTGCTCTTTGATGCCATCTTTATCATAAATCAAATGTCCATATGTGTCTGTGTGTTTGGGGCCAACTATTCTTCTCAGTTGGTCTATCAGTCTCTCCTTACTACTTATAACAGTATTTTAACTATGGTTGCTTTTTAATTATTCTTAATATCTATTAAAACAAGTTCTCCCACCATGTTTTTATTTAAATCATCTTGACTTTACCTTATTTCACATGAATTTTAGAATTACTTTGTCAAGTTTGACAAAAACATTGTTAGGATTTTAGTTAGGATTGCATTCAATCTATTTTTAAGAATATTTTTAAAGAATTGGCATAATTACAATATAAACTTTTAATCTGGAACATATATATATGTGCTTGATATATTTAGGTCTTTTTAATTTCTCTCAATCATATTTTATGTTTTTTTGCATAAAGATCTTGTACATTTTTGGTTAATTTGTTCCTAGAAGTTTTATGTAGTTTAATATTATTATATATTATATATTTTTTAAAACTTTACTTTCTTTTTGTTCCTTGAATAAGGAAAAGTATTTTTTATATTGACCTTGTATATAGTAGATTGTACATTCACTTATTTATTTTAATATTTTTTCAGTAGATTCTTTTGGATTTTCTGTAAGGAACTATGTTGTCTGTGATCAAAGATAATATTATTTATAATTTTAATTGTTTTTCATATCTTATGGAATTTGTTAGAATGTTCAGAACAACGATGAATGAAAGTGGGAAGAGAGGAAATTGTGCTCTTATTCTCAAATCAAAGGGAAAACTTTCACCATTTTTTTAAGAATGATATTTACTGTAATGTTTTTGTAAATATCATATTGTTTTAGATTGAGAAACTTACTTTCTTCTGATTTTACTGGGATTGTTAATCGTAACTGGGTTTTGAATGTTTTCTCTATCTATTGAGAGTATCAAATGATTTTCCCTTTTTATTTTGTTAATGTGATGATTTATATTGATTGCTTTTTTTCACAGACTTCAAATTCCAGCAGCAGAACTGCTGCTTCCTTGTGCTTGGTGTGGGACGTAGAGTGCCAGGACTTTCTGTGTTTGTTCTCCACCTTCCCCTTGTAGCATGTCTTGCATGCTTGCCTAACAGAAGCAGCATCTTTTTACGCTCTTGTACCTCTCCTGCTGGCTGAGTGCTGTTGCCTGTTACTTGCTGCAGTGCCTGGTGTGGGCACAACTGTTCAGGATTCCTTTGCTCCAGTCTTAACGTTAGGAGTGTCCTGTGCACCTGGGCCTTTCAGCGTCCCTGCCCATTCCTCCCATGGCGCCCAAACTCCTCCTTGACTCTGTGGGGTTGTTTGGTGGGAGAGCGTCCTGCCCTTCCCCAGCTGGTAGCAGATCTCTGCTTTGTGGCAGTGTAAGATTCCGGGCTCAAGACAGTTACCTTCCCGTCCAGCGGGCTCAGATGATTTTTGCCTCTTTCTAGTAACTATGGATCTTTTCCAGGGCTCTGGGGTGTGAAGGTTTTCAGTCCTAGAAGGCTAAATTTTGCTTTGTATTAGAGAAGAGTCTGGGGAATCAGAAAGGATTTTGTGCCTTTGTGACACCAAAGTGCTCTTTTGGGTCTCCTGCCCTGACCTCAGTCTTTCTGCTGAGCAGCTGGTAGGTGCCTGAAAAAAAGAGCTTATGAATGAGTGCATATCCTTTTGTGTCTGTGGGATCCCAGGGCATCTATACTGTTCTGTTGACCCATTCTGGCCTTTAAGTATTTGGTACAATTTTAGCTGTTTTCTTCTTACCCACTTTCATAATGAGCACCTGTTCCTCTCTTGTCCTGTCAAAGGTGAAACGGCTCGTATGTCCTGTCTCTCCTCAGAGGGCCTGTTACCCTTTGAAATTTAGTTAATCGCTTTGCCTTGTGACCCTAGCTTTCTGAGGAGCTCAAGAAAAGTTATTATTTTGTAGATTATCTGGCCTTTTCTCATTGTTAAGGTAAGAGCAATATTCGGTTGTGGCTTTTGACCTTCTAAGTGGAAGCAAAACTGCAAATTTTTTTCATATATATTTTAGCCCAGCTTTTCAAGTTTTCCAAAGCAAGATGAGTTTTTTTCCCTCAAATTACCTAGTCTGCTTTTACCAGAGGCAGAAGTCCTGAATTAGTTGGAACTTTTAGTAGTCTTTCCACACAAAAATGAGTTCTTGCTCTTACAGTTTTGTGAGCAATTGAAGCTGAATGGATTATGTGTAACAAAGTTTCTTTGGTTTAAACAAGGTGGAGTTCAGGTTTTCCCCGGCACAGAGGAAGTCTGGTCATTGGCATTGTGGGGCTGGAATAATGGTGCCTTGGTCATTAGGGTCATCCTTATGTAGTTCTGTTCCACCATCTTGGCCATATGACTTCATCCTCAAGGGTTTACCAGTAGTTGAGATGACTGCTGGAGCCCAGCCATCATGTTTGTGTTCTATGCAGGGAGAATAAAAACAATGAAAAATGGCAAAGAGGCATGCTACCAGCTGGTTTAGCCCCCGTCAAAGAGATTCCCTAGAAACTCCACCCAATATTTTCTAGCTAACCATCATTACTCTTTGTTGTAAAAGAAGCTGCTACATATAGGTTTTAGCTGTACACACAACTGATCTGAATGCGTCCCTAGAAGGGAAGGGGAAGATAGGTATTTGGGAGGCTCTTTGCAGCCTCAGTCACATTTAAAAGATGGGGACTACATTTAGGTAATGTGATTTCTGAGGCAGGATGGTGTGGGTTAAAATACACAGATTCTATCATCAAACAGAGCCGGGTTCTGATCTTGGCTCTGCAAATTACTAGCTATGTGGCCTTGAGCAAGGTTCTTATCCTAACTTGTTCCACTTTCTCAGCTGTAAAAGAGCGTGATCATAACTATCTAGAAACATTTTGGTGAGAATTGAATATGATAATATATGTAAAGGGTCTATCACATAGGAAAGGATCAATAAATAGTAGGTTTTATTTCACGCACCTTATATTAACATAAATTCAGTTATTTAAGGGAGGACAGAATTTATTTATCCCTAATGCTGATTGATAGAATAGAAAGACCATTTATCTTGTTTCTCCTGGGTAAAGCTCTATCTTTTAGATGGGATTGAGCATCTCAATTTCCACCCTTTAAATATATCATTTTTACACTTTAAACTGTACTGAAATATTGCTAAAAATTTAGGTTTATGATAGTAGTACTCTATGTAATGTCAAACCAAGAAACAGATAAGATGAATTCCAATTTGAATTCTACCATTAGAAGTTATGAAACTTGTGAAAGTCGTGATAACCCTCTGGACCTCAGTTTCATCAGCTGACAAATCAGTTAGGTGGATGAGCTGACTTCTACCACCTATGTGACAGCTTTAAACACCACAATTCTATGTGTTTTTATTTGCCCTAGACAGATTCTCTTGTCAAAAGAAATAGCCTAAAGACCAGCAAATAAAATGATGAAGACTTATTTACTCAAACCAAAGTTGAATTTTTACAGAAACTGGCTTTTTTTAAGAGGTTGTAATACCTCTCAATGTTGTAACACCATGTTAGAAAACTGGCTTCAAATTCTGGTTGTGAGGATTTCTGGCTTACACAAAGTGTATTACTCTGGACAAGTCACTTAAATTCTCTTCACCTTAGGTTACTCACTTATAAAACGGGCAATATATATTAAGACCATGATGAGGGTCAAATGAAATAAGAACAACATAAAAGTACTTTTGAAAACCACACAAGTTCAATGCTAAGCTCTTTAGAAGGTCCAATGGGTAAAGCACAAAAAATGCCCTCACTCTCTGGTATGGAGATTGTATGATAAGACTTTATAAATAAAATAAAGCTACTAAGGGCCTTTGTTATAAGGTTTGTATTAGACTTGGGCAATCTATTTTTCTGTCCACATTATGTTGTAGGAACTTTTGGGTCTAGTGCACCCCGCAGAGGCCAGACCCGCAAGCCATGTCTACAACTTGGTGAATGGAGGGTCTTCTTGAGGCACGTTTCTAGGTGTGATCTTTCTCTGCATCGGAGACATTCTGCTTGTGATCCAGTGAGTCTAAAACAAATAGCATATCATTTGCAGTGTGTCGCTGTTAGTGCTGTCTCTTCTCCTCAGTTTGCCCATTTGAATTGACAGTTAAGGCTCCTTTATAAATAGCAAGTAATTAACTGAAAGCATGGTTGCCGTATGGCAAAATAGTCTCAAATGTTGAACTGATGAAATTCAATAGCAATGCCCAGTCTTTAAGAAGATATTATGTTCTATAATAAAAACCTTGAGATTATTTTTGTTCTCAAACTAACATATATCAAACTTATATAGTCTCTGTTTCTATATGTGTATTTATATTTATTTGTCTTGTCACCACCTTTTAAGACTCATAAAGTAGGCCATATGTATATTAAAGTATGTAAAGTGCACTAATATTAAGTGTACAGATTGATGGATTTTTACATAGTTATATACCTGTGTTACTACTACACAGATCAAGATACAGAACATATCCAATCCCCAAGAAGTTCCTCTTACATCTCTTCCCCATCAATAACCTTTTGGTTTTTAATATTTTTTTATTTTGGCTTTCTGATAATGAGCTTCTGAAAAGATATGGAAGTATTTTGAAGGGCAATTACAATCTTTTAAATGTTCTGGAAGTATTAATAATTATGACAAAAAATAAAAACCTCTAAACAATGCTGAACAATGCAATGAACTGTAATAATAATATTGCAAGTAATAAACTTCATTACACACTGACTGAAATGAAATAGAATTGCAATGTGGAAACCTCATGAAATTTTATACAAATCTCCCACTACAAACCAAAAAATAGAGCGGTCACATAGGCTGGTGAGTGTTCTGTCGGTCATGTTGCCAGGCAACCTCAGTCAGTATCAGAGACACCCGATTGAGCAGCGGAGAGTCAAACTAGAAGGTATCTTGGAAACAGAAGGATCCAATTGAAAGAGAGGGAGAGAGGAGAGAGAAAGGGAATTAAAAAAAAAAGAGAAAGGGTATCACTTGAGCATTTATCCACGTTAGTCATGACAGTAAACAATTTTTTTTTCGAGTAACATTCAGCTAGCTTAGAGCAAAATTCTTTGGGTTTCTACTTCCTTCAATGTGTTTTCCTCCTTTGCTATGTCTAGACATATGAGTGCAAAGGTTCAGCAAGATGCATCATCAGTGATTTTTAGGAGAGAAGAATGTTACAAGTCATTTTGAGCACATTCAAACCATGTTCGCTAAGAGTTCACTGAGATTTTAATCATACAGTTTTATGTCTGGTTCAGTCATGCTTAAAATAATTAATCTGATTTTTAAATTGATATACTTTGTTAAAAGAGATGGAGAGTACAAAATATAATACCTACCATCTGGAGTTAACCCTTTTCTTGGAAGGTAAAAAGGAATAGAGAGGGAGGCATGCCTAAGTCCCTCTGGGCCGGCATCAGAAGAGATGATATATACACCAAGCAGACAGAGTGGAATCTGGATGACGACCTCAGCTGAGCCCTCTACTCTGAGATGCAACTTTTATGGTATGTTTTGAGAGAGATTTCTTCTGTTCTCCATAGCTTTGTATAAAACCTTTTCTACTGTCCTGTGTCTAACCCCACACTACTCTTCTTTCTTCCTTCTTAACAGATGACGTACCGAGAAAATAGCATCTGTGAGATAGGAGCCTATGAGGTTCCTGCTAATTTACCACTATCCATAAATCTTTTTATTCTTTCCTTCCCATGCTTCTTCCTCTATAAGCCAATGCTTCATGCATGCTTGGGATCTTATACCTGTACATGTTCTAAGAGCCCTAACTCACATGAACATTTTCTTTCTCTTCTATATCTTCAACTTCCTCCCTCTCTCTTGATTCCTTCCTAGTAGCATTAAACATATCAAAGTATCTTTCCCCATAAAAAAGAAAATGCATCTGCACACAATAAAGGGACAAATCCTCCCTTTATTCCAGGTCCACTTTCTGCTACACAGTAACTCTTCTCTCTACTCACAGGTAAACGTTTCCAAGAATTGTCTGTGTTCTCTGTGTCAAATCTGCACCTTCATTCATACCTCAACATGCCAAGTCTTGCTTTTTCTGCTCGTCTGAAACTGTTCTTTCTAAGATCACTAAAGTTAGTCCTGGGACTCTTTATAGAATGTACTTCTTTGATCTCTTAGCATGATTGTGTTCCACTGATTGCACCCTCTATTTTTAAATATTCTTTCTATTGGAATCTATAACACTGTACTCTCTTGTTTTTCTCTTCCCTTCACAGCCCTTGCCAGTCTCATTTGTGGGCTTATCTTTCTTTCAAATTGCTACTCTAAAAGAGTCTTCATGGCATTCTTTTTTTCTCACACTCACACTCTCATTGAACAAATTTTACCAATTTTCATGGCTTTAATTAACATTGGTTTACTGACTCCTTCATCTTTACCTCTCTTGAAATTCAATTCCTATATTTACCTGCCTTCTGGGCAGCTCCACTGGTTATGTCCCACAGGAGCCTCAAAATCGTCAAAGTCTACTAGCAAATTTATGAATATCCCTATTTTTTCTACAATAAACTTAATTAAAAATATATATAAAGTGATGAGATGCCTAAAGAACAAAATAAAAATAATAAAATCAGTACTCTTAACAATGATGCTGTTCCAGAAACTTTAATCTTGAGCAGGTCTTAAGTAACATGTCCCAAGCATTTAGCATAGGGCCAGGAGCATTTAGGTACTTAAATTTCCAATAAATGAAGTAAATAGCTTATATTCTTATAAATCTTAAATGCTTTTCTCTTTCTGAGTTGTATTAACAAATTCTTTTGCTCATCATCACATTGATCGTCATCACAGCAATGGCTAACATGTGCTGATTAGTTACTATGGCCAGTTTCTCTGGTTTTCATTTTATGTGCATAATCTTTACAAAGATTCTATAAGTAGGTATAGCTCTTATTGCCATTTTATAAACATGGGAACAACTGGAGTTAGCTGGACAAATTAACCTCTCTAATATCTCCAAAAGCAAGAGTGGCAGAGGTGGCACTTGAATCAAAGTCAGTCTAATACTCCTAACAATGCTATAAATGTGAATTTTTATGAAAAAAACCACTTTCTATATTTTTGGCTCTTTGGTACAAACATTCATTGTTCTGATATTTTTGCTATTATTTAATGTCTTCAGTGTCTCAGTACTGGCAACCTGACTACAAGCACAATCTTAGGTGGTATCAATTATCATTTTGGTTTGGGTTGGAATGAAGAAAGAACTTAGAATATCTATCCAGGCTTTGGGTAAGAGAAAAGGAGGTTCTGTAAAATGGCAAGTGAAGATTATGGAGAAATATTGGGATGGCCAAACAATATGGTGTTTTATCCACAGAAGAGGACGAAAATAAAGAAAAGTTGGAAAGAGAGTGGGAAAAACAAATGACGTGGAAAAACTACTGACAAATATATTCTGCAGAGCCAATTGCAAATTGAAATGAACAGCCCTGGTTAGGTGATTTTTATAATTGAAAAAAGAGGAGACTATGGAGAGGAAATGAGATGAATAAAAAATGAATATAAGAAATATAATGAAGAGAAACATAATTTAAATATGATCAAAGAGAAATATAATTTAATAAAATGAGAGGAGTGGAATAACCAGAAATTAAAAAATGCCATAAAGAAAAAAAATCCTATGCATCAGTTAATAGGTTTCATTGATTCAGATTTCTCTTTGTACGTATCTGCTGGAAATGTGAAGCAAAAAGAAAAATAAAATGTTGATTGCTGTTCTATTGGGGTAGAGCTGAATAGATGTGGGAAATCTGAGAATTTTTATACTGATTATGGTTTTTTGCAGGAGAGGAGTCATACAGCATTTTCCTTCTCAGTTTGAACACTGTTTCATTCCACAGAAATAAATAGATAAGAGATTTTGCAATGGAGCAAACCTACTGATTTGTTCAGATGTCAATCAGTGGTTAGAATGTATTTACTATGCTTATCAAAATCAAAAGAAAATATTATAACCATTCAGCCCCATAAATAGTGGAGCTTTTCCTTGGACTAAACAGATGTTATTGATCTTGAAGCTTTATACTTTTGCTGTTTGAGCTATGAAGCTATAAAACCTTTGCACAAAATTTGTGAGTTGTTTGCTTTTAGAATTTGAACCTTGACTCGAAAATAAGCTGTAAAAAGAAAAACCATCTATTAATAACTCATTGTGTCTCACTGCTATAGTATAAACCATAAAAATCTCCTTTCTAAATAGGAAATCTAACAATTGAGGTAACGTTGAGTAGGGTGATAATTGCTTCTCTCCCACCCCCCACAGCTCCCCAGTCTCCCAGCATATTCCCCATAGCTAATTTCTGGTGAACAATACTGAAAGAAAAGTTGTTTCCAGAAGTTGATTTAATTGGCAAAGACTGGCACAAAGTGGTAAATGGACATATATTTTTTGGTGACCCAGAGACATAATATTATTTAATTACTGCTTTAAAATGGTAATTAAGGTCATTTAAAATAGTATTTTTAGATTGGACATTTACAAACAGACTATAGGATAGCTTTATATTATTTGTATGCCACATCTTTTTTTTATTGTTTCTGAATAAAAACAAATACTAGAGTGTTTGCTTTTAATAAGAGGGTTTTTTCACTCAAGCTAATTTGATTTTTGAATCTAATCATTTTTGTCATTATCTCAGTAATGATTTTTTCAAATTATAGTATACCATTGAGAGGAGGCCATGTCTTTCTCTAGCAACAGTCACTGTAATTCTCAGATATCTCAGTTAGCATGCCGTTGTAATCTAAATCATAGAGAAGGGACGAGCCTTTTGGGGTCTGAGTAGGTATGTCTTCAATATGTTAAAATTTCCTTACATCAGTGGAATGTAAAACTCTTTTGTGTTGCTTATTTTGTAAAAGCTTAGTTGGATTTGATGATATATAGGCTGCAACAGTTCGAATGATTAGAAGTGACTGGTCTTCCCCATTTTCGATGATTGTTTTTAAATGCTGGTCTCGATGCTTTTAAGAGGGGATTTCTTTGGAAGAAAGGCCACAGATGCACCAGAAAAAGATGGCTCCTGAATCTTGGTGAGACTCTCAAGTTTGGAAAGTTAGCCACTTTCTTGAAAGGAATGTGGAGTTTTAATAGAATTTGACATGCGGAGCAAACTTTTATCTTTCTCAAGTCACACAGATTCTGTAATACTGGAGACTAGTAAAAGAGAGAAATTTGGAAGTAGAATACTTAAATCAGGCTTTATTTTAATGAGAGGTTCTGCCCTTTTCTTTCTCAATTACTCTATTTTGTATAACTTTTGAGTAACTTTTGACAGTCTTTTGGGTCTGTTACTCTCTATTTGTTATATTTCATCATAAGTGTGTTTGTGTATGTACTCACATGCATAAATATCACATAACTCATAATTTTATTATTTATCTCTATTATTGGTGGTTTTCTTATTTACTTTATAATAAAACATATATTTCCCCATCATTCAGATAATATATACGTTTTCTGGATAATTTGGAAATTAACAGAAATAGTAAGAGGAATGAAAAAAAACAACATATTCCCACCCAGTCTTTCCTGTACTTTTATATGAATAAGGTAAAAAACTAGTTGTTGATGGTAGTGCATAAATATTTTGATTTGTTTAATTTTATATGATCATATAAGCTATTGTCATGTTATTACAAAATTTCATAAGTTTTAAATAACTGCATAATATATTGTCATTTAGCTATATGTCTATTTTGAAATCTTTTTAGTAAATAATCCTGTCATAACATCTTGGTGCATAAAGCCTTTTCTATAACACAGGGCTTTTAAAAGAGAGTTTTCTAGTAGAGAAATTATTAGTTCAAAGTATATGATTATTTTTAAGAAAGCAGGTAAAAATCATATTTATTCTTAATAAACCACGTCTTTCCAAAAATTTTTTTACCAATTTACCTTTCCGTTTGCAGAATAAAGACCTATGTCATCCACCTTTGCTAAAAGATAATTTTGTCAAAAACAGTATTTAATTTTAATTTAGTTCTTTAATTAGAAAAATCCCTAATTAAACTAATTAGCAGTTTTCCCAGATGAGGAAAAATGTTGCCTTGTTTTTGGATTGCCTGTCCCTGTGCTTGCACATATAGTGGTAATCTCTGCTCAACTTTTAAATCTTGTAAAGAGGCATTATATCTTTTCCTTTCTCATGTATTTTGGCCAATTTCTTTACTTTATAGTATTTCTGTATTTTCTATTATTGGATTATGTACTCCATTATATTAGATTGCTTTATATTGATTAACAAGTTACAGTCTGGCAATTTCGTATGATAAGTTTGCTTTGCTAATAGAATATGAATTTTAATTCTTTTTGGATATAATAATTTCACTTTACTGTTAATTAATTGGGGACTAATTATTCAATTTTCTGGTTTTTAATTCTTTATTTACTTTTCCCCTCTAATCGCCTGTCCTTGAAGGCATTTAATTTATGATTGATAACTTCACCAACAAGGTTGCCGGAAAAAAAATAAAACCCAAAGCTGTAAATCAAACTAATAAGTAAATATACAGTAGATTTAATAAGGTGGGGTTTATTTTGAGTAGAGGAAGTTGAATATTTCACCTGTTAATACTTTTTAAAACTATTTTTAAGAAAGGTATGCATTTCTCTCATGTATCAATTATGGTAAAAAAAATTTACTAATTTAAAATATTCAAACAGGCCAATAAAATTTTATTTACATTTCTGCAATTTTAAAATACCATTTCAGAAAGCAGCTCTAACCGATTTTACTTCTAGAGTTTTCTGTGGCCAAGTCCCTTCTACATCCTCTCCTTTGTGCTTCTGGGGTCCTTTTGTGCCTTAGAGTTCTGAGATTTTCTTTGACTCTACTTCACTCTCTTTTTGTCTCCCAGTAATGGCCAGCAGGAGCAGTGATTCTCATATAATTTTACAAGACAATTTGATATTATTCTTCATTATCTTCTACAAATAAATGCCTCTGTTTTGGAAAGAAAGCCTAGATAAGAAGTAGCCACATTACCTTACACATTTCAAAGAAGGAACACTTGTAATTCATTCCTTGTGTCTTTTGTCATGAAGAATTAGAAGCCTTAAGGCCAGGTAGGGAGCTGAGGTTAAGATTTTCTAATGGTTGGATGTCTCAGTGGAAACATTTATTTTCTTTTTAATCATATAATTTATGGCAGAAGATGGCCGGCTCACTGGTAGATGTCCACTGGGAACTGTTTAAATGCTCTACTGTTGTCTTAAATCTCTAGGTTTTATATCCAGTTGAACATTTTGGATTTCTACTTCCCCTCTTGGTAAATTAATGAACAAGCTTAAACCACTAGTATGCCATGTTATAAGATGAATACTGCACAGTTATTAAATACCTAAACCAAATAAATGGTGAGCAATTTTCAGGTTAATTACAGTTTTTAAAACAACTTAATTTCATTGTCTTTTTGAGGGTCATATGTTGTTTTTTGTAAGCTTTCTTTTTGAAGACTTAATTTCATTATGTTTTAATGATAATCTACTGCTTATAAAATCTCATTAACATGTACTTTAGGCTTTGACATTCATAGCATCTTCATAGAATGAATATCTCTATATCCAAGCATGACTAGAAAGACCAATGTGTAACCAACTGCCTTGACAAATGGCATCAGCCTTATAAACATCCTCTATAAAGCTTCTTTCAATCTCTCTATGGCCAATAATTGTTTGTCGCTGCATTGTCTCAACGTTAATAATTCCATATAATAACTGTCTGTTAATAAGTGTTCACATCTTGGAATCTCTCCAGGTGTTTCACTTATCTCGTTTCTTATCGCTACTCCAATGATCTTGTCCATCTCCCTTACTGGATCCTAAGCAAAAATGCAGGGATCGTGTGTGTTTCTATCAGTTTTAATCTTTAGTGCCTAGGATAGTGTTGGCATCTGTATAGACAGCTCAATTGCATCTGTAGGATAAATGAAAGGAATACTTTACTTCTTATAACTAAGTAATAGTTTTATTCTGAAAGTAATACATGCTTATATTAAAATTCAAACCTATAGAAGACTGTAAATCAACTCTACTCCTCTGAGACTAAGTTTAGGTGACAGATGAAACAGCAGTCAGATGGCCAGCCACAGAAGCTGCTTCACTCAGGTATGCCATGTGATTATTTTGCTAGGCTTCATGCTGGATCTAGATGACAGAGAGAACACGAATTGACCCGCCCCTTCCCTCTACCTCTTAGGATACCATCTGTTTCTTCCTCAAGTGTCAGATTGTTACTCTCCCTCCATAGCCATGAAATTTGGTGTGTCTCAGCTCAATAAATATAACTTCACTTCTTTTTTTCAATCACCTGTTCCTCTGATCCAGACCTTTCATATAGAAGAGTTAAATGTGAATGGGACAAAGACATTTTTACAAAAATTACAGATATCTCCTATATTGGCTCACATGGGCCATTCTAGGGGGATTCAGTTTACAGTGAACACAAACAAGAGCTTATTATCCTCGTGGTCTAGGACCATGTGAAGCCAACAAGAGAATCCAGGGAGCTGAGTCAGAATTAAGTTTGAATGCTCCTGGCCCACTTTCGGCTGAGCTACTAGCTGGAGGTATACCAATCAAGCTGGCTTGGGGTTGCTATTAGGGGAAAGAAAAATGCACCATGTCCAGAAATGGACAGGGTGGAATCCCATATTTTCAAAATAGTTTTATATAATTCCCCACCTATTTCATCCTGATCATTACTCAATAGGTGGTCAAGAGAAGATTAACTTTTTTGGGGGAAGGCCAAATTTAGTGAGCCAACTGCCTTGCTCAGGTGGGTGGATGAGGAGGTGATTAGAAGGTTGGTCAGATATCTTTTTCAGTCAGTTTTTGAGGAAGTCATTCCAACATTCAGCAAAAAACTTTGAATGGTAGGGAGTATGGAAAAAATCTATCTAATACCTTGATATTCCATTGTTAAGTGGCCTTTGTGGCAAAAGTCACACCATCATCAGACTGTGGATGGCCTGGAAGTCAGAAAACATGACCTAATTTAGTTTCATGGGCCACAGTGGTGTGGCCGGAAGTGGCTAATTGGACTAGAACAGCAACACTCTAACCTGAGACTGAGTAGGATGGTGACTTGGTGCCTGTACCAAATAGAGCCATACTCAAACAGAGCTGTACATGGGAGCCATACTCCCACTATCCCCTTCTGAGCCGTACTTGTACAGGTACATATGGCCTTCTGTCCACTCTGGTGACAGGACACTCAACTTCACCTTTATCATCTTTTTTTCTTAAACCTGCCAAGGTTGAGGTAGAGGGGACCAGAGGTGTCAGAGGGCATGGAGGGAGAGAACAGCTTTATGCCTGTGAACAAGTTTGCCTTTATTTTTAGTTTAGTGTGACTGTTCACCCATGGCTCAACCAAATGAATGTTTAATGTTTTCAGTTTTCATTCCGTTGGGGAAGACAATGAATAAATTAACACGTACTGATGATGTGTACTCTGAATAAACTACATAAGTATATGGCATAGGTAGGGGAAGGGCATTATTTTAGATAAGTTGGTCCAGAAAAGAACCCTCTGGGGATATGTGAACAGAAACCTGAATAAAGGGTGAAGGGGTATGCCACTGGATTATTTAAGGAACAGTGTTCCAGTGGGAGCTTTAAGCATGAAGATTCTGGATCACATTAAACAAGCAAGTTGGTACGTTCAACAAAGTAATATACACAATTCTCTTCTGATTGTTTATGTCTTCCCTGCTAAATGTGGAAGTGTGGTGATGAGCTGAGAGGAAAAAGTATGGAGATGGCCATCTGAGGAAGGCAAACAAAGCGTGAAAATTGTCAGAGGGATGGAGATTGCTTTGACTAGGAGCTGCAGCTGGATTGCTGCAAAGCGTTGAGAGTCCACTTGTAGTGTGAGTTCATAGATTTAAAATGAGAACAGGCAGCAGCATATTTTTGCAGTTTCTTACTAGCTATGTTCATCTGTTTGCATGTAGGAGTGGAGTAGGGGAAAGTTGGAGTTAAGCAGTGTATTAGTTTGCTTGGACTGAAATAACAAAGTATCACAGACTGGGTGGCTTAAACAAGGGAAATTTATTTTCTCACAGATTTTAAAAGTCCAAAATCAATGTCAGCAGAGTTGATTTCATTCTGAGGCCTCTCTCTGTGGTGTATAGGTGGCCACCTTCTCTGTTTTCACGTGGTCTTTCCTCTGTGTGTAACTGTATTCTCATGGCCTCTTATAAGGATGCCACTCATAGGGGATTACCTTATTTTAACTTTACCTCTTTAAAGGCCCTATCTACAAATATAGTCACATTCTAAAAGACTGGGGGTTAAGACTTCACATATGAATCTTTTTGGGAGGAAAGGGGTGCAATTCAGCCCATAACAACCAGCACTGGAGTTTTAAAACTTAAATATGTTGCAGTGAGAGAGGGCATATGTAAGAGATGTGAAACCCTGTTCTGATAGCTTACTATTTAAGACAAAGGGACAAATAATAAACAAATAAAAACCCCAATTAATTTTTTAATATGTTGGGGGGAGTCATAGGTACAAAGAGAAAAATAAAATGAGGTAAGGCAATAAAGAGGACTGGGTTGTGTGCTGTTTTGTATAGATGGTAGGAAAGCTCTCCGTGATTTGACATTTGAGCAGGAAGGAAGACCTGAAGGAAACAAGAGCAGGGAGCCGTGACCATCTCAGCAGCATCTGCACGTGCCCTGATACAAGGTCATGATTGGGAAATGTAGGAATCGCCAGGAGACCCGAGTCACTGGCATGGAGAACAATGGTAAGAAATGCGATCAGAAAGGTATTAAGTAGAAATGCTCTCATCTGCTGCAATTGTGGCTATAATTTCTTTAGTTAATCAAAAATTGATTAATTCAGAGAATCATATGATAGGTACATAAACATTTTGTTTTCGCCTTAAAAAAATGAGCTATAATTTATATAGAATGAAATGCACAGATCTTAAGTGTTCTGTGAGTTTTCACAATTATAAATTCCTGTGTAACTCATACCCCATCAGAAACTACATCTATTAAATATATTTGTGATTATTAAATATAAAATATATTTGTAATGCTCATGAATATTACATATATTTAATATCAAATGTATTTGTGATTTAATATTAAATATATTTGTGATGCTCATCTTGCCTCTCCACCCCTTGAGTCCATACATACTGAACATATACTGCTTCCAGAAGGATTGGCAAAGAGAATCCTCATTCTTTTTTCTTGTTCTTTCAATGCTGTTCTTGATGATAATATTACTATTACTGCTAATAGTAGCTAATGTATAATGAGCTCCTCCTAGTTGTCAGGCACTGTTACAAGAGCTTTACATGTATTAATTCATTCAATACTCATCATAGCCTTATGAGGTAGCTACTACTGTTCATATTTTGTGAATAGGAAAACAGAGGCATAGAACATTTAAATAACCTGAATTAAGCCATACAGTTAGTGAGAATTGTAACTCAGATTCAAATCACGGCATTGTAACTCTGCAATATATATTTTTAGATCTTATGCTAAGTTGCATCCTAATAGTCAAATTTTGTGTTTATGAATATGCAAACTTTCCTTAGATTAAATGCAAGTGAGGGCATATTTTTTTGCTTCTTTTCCACCATCTTTTCATTGATTTAACATTATCTTTGTCTGCTTCTTTGTCTCTTAGTGTATCTTTTGGTGTGACATGGTCTTTACAGTGGACCCTTTGGTTTAGGCTGTGGGTAGATTGCTCTAGTCCACCTTAATTTTAAATCTTCATTTATACAAAGGTCAGTCTTCCTGTCAATAAGACCTGTAGCTAATTCAAGATATTTTTTCAATGCTTACTCTCTAGATTTATCTGTCCTTAAACCAAACTCTGCAAAATTGTCCAGTCATCAGCTCACAGAAGCTCCTGCATGGCCCTTTGAAATGTTTAAAGTACGTTGGGTGCTTGAAAGTTCTGGGAGCATGACCAGCAGTCTTCCACTAGCTTTCAGGATCCTTTGGCAGCCTCAAGTCTTTGTTGTTCTTAGTGCTGTGGAGTCGATTCCAACACCTAGCCACTCTGTGTACAGAAGAGCAGAACCCTGCCTGGTCTTTTTGTGCTCTCCTCTCACCTTCTGGCTCTGTAGCAGACCATGCTTCACTACTATTCACAGGAGTTTCAGGGCCTCAAGTGGGTGAGCCTCAAGTATAGCTTCGTACAATAGATTGAGTAAATGTGCACCTATTATGCAATTTTCTACCAAAGTAAATATATGACTACAGATAAAAATATGTCCAATAGCAACTACACTAGACTCCCCAGGTAAGTGATAACTTCCTAATTAAAAAGGAAAAAACAGAAGCTTCTTTCTTCTTATTTTGAAAACATAGAAAAAGGGACAAATAATAAACTCCTAAGCTTTATCTAGATTTTATTTTTGTATTTGAAATACAGTTTTGATAAAGATGATAAAAATGGTGCATATTTTCAAACAAAAATCTTGTAATATCTAATAGCGTATCTGGCTGATACCAATACTTAGTTCAGTGGGCAAGAAGCAAAGGAGAGGCATTCTGACTAGCAAGATGGTATTTGATAGTTCTCTAACTCTTCAAGTTTTCCTGTCTAGAGAAATATTCTTAAAGAGGGAAATAACTGTGCTCAAAAGATTCAGAAACAATTAGAAAAGAGGTCATATTTTCGGATAGAAGAACCTGTCGTTTATGCAAACTTGGTCCTGCTCCACAGTGGCTTGCTTGGCAAGCCAGGGATATTGCAGAACTTGGATCTGGCTTGAGAAACAGAGCAGTGTTTGCAAATAAATAGGAGCTTCCTGGAATAAAAACATAATACAGATGCTGACTCCCTTAAATAAACCTGGGCCACCAACTGTGCTTATGTTGGTTAATGTTACTGTGTATATTGTACCATCCTTCTGCACAATCAGTTTTGTTCTCATGAAAAGAAGAATATTGGAACACAGTATATGAAATTACTATTTTACTAGTGCCTACAGATAATACTCTTATCAATGATACAATTTACTATGTTTCCAAGGTAGAGATGTTTTCAAGGTAGAGATAGAATTAAAAACTTGAAATAATACTATTTCATAAATAAGCAAACATTTAAACAGTAACTTAGTTTTATTACATAAAATACTGTAGTAAAGTTAGACTTTTCAGTGTTAATGTCTTGATATATAGATCTAGCAGGCTATGAAATTAGAATAATTTGAATAATGCTTGAAGTGGCAATAAGATGTAATTTTGACTTTCTATTATAGCTGAAGTTTAAATTAAATTCTCAATGACCTCAACTGTTAGGCTCTTATTAGGAAATGACTTATCTTAGACATTTTAATATTTAATCTTAAGTGATTTCAGATTTTCTGTTATAATAAGAATATTCATATTTCCTTTTAAAAATGTTCTCGGTCTTATCTTACTTAAACCCCACAATATTTTGAGAGGTGGATAGGGCGGGAAATATGTTATAAGTACAGAAAATAAAGCACAGAGAGGCAAAATGCCTACCTAAAGTCATCTTCTCATTTTATGGCAGAGCCAGGGCTGGTGCTGTTTCTGACTTTTATTATAGACCTTCATAATAAAAGATCTTATATAATATATAGATCTGATATAATATATAGATCCTTTATTACAGGATCTTTTATTTTGAAGTATTCCTTCTAAATCTGGGGATGGCCATTTGGTAACCATTAGTGTTATATGTATATTTTCCTTGGGATTTGTTTTTCTACAATAAACCTAAGGGACCTACTCTATCTTAGGACCAAAGAAAGAAAATTTGATCGTTTGAATTGTTTCATATCCCAAATTCAGTAAAGCATACCCAAAGTAACAGGAAATATATGTGGAGGAATCCTTCCCTCGTTATCAGGTTCAAAGACTGAGTTCCAATGTTTAGTTACAATTTTTACAGAAGAGTGTGGTTGAAATGAAGGAAACTAGATAATTAACATGCCATTTTATTTAAAAAAAAATAACAGGCAAACAAATAAACTCTAAATATCATGTATTCCTTAGATTTGCACATTTTGCATCTTTCTTTTTTTAAAAAGAATATGCTGAATAAGTGTAAATTTTATGTAGATATTGAACATAAACCCTTTGTTATAATAATTAATTTTTTAACTGTCACTTTATGTAAAGTTTAAATTTGTCACTGGTCTGGGTGGGTTGCAACAGTAGACAGCATTTGTGTTCTTTATGATGCAAAGTCAGCTGCCATGAATTTAAAGAGCTTCTGCCTCAGCAAATTGTACTTTGATATTTTTATTTTGAGACAAATGTTTATGGAATTTCCAAGTATCTTTGTAGTTAATAACTGTTCTCCCCAAATATATGTCAGAACTATGTTAGTTATCTTAGTCATATAAATAAATTTATACTTAAGATGGTATTATTTTAAGTGCAGCAAATGACATGAGAATATTTTTGGTTTGATATATTGACTGTGTAGGGGATCAGAATTAGCCATTCCGAAATGTGTCTCTTTGGCTTGATTATTTTTAAGGACAAAAGACTCTGAAAGAAACTTTGACCTCCTCCCAACTGCCTAAAAGAATCTAAAATAGAAAGGCCTGCTCCAGGAAGGAGCTAATACCATAAGATAAGGATTGTATAATGTAAAATAGATGTGATAGACACAAAGGCACCAGCAAGCCCATTTTTATCAAAGTTCTGTCTCTGGGGTCATATTTTCTATAGATGGCCCAGAGAACACTTGTTTATCAAACATTTGTATTTCCATCTCTGAGTAACTTGCCTTCCTCCCTTTTGAAAATCCAAACCTCTACCCCCAACATCCTCCTTTGTCTTTAGCTAAAGATGGTATTTAAGATGGTGGCTTTGGCCATTCTGGTGAGTTACTCAGTTTTCCTGGGTTTCTCTCATGTATACATGTTATTAAACTTTGTTTGATTTTCTCCTGTTATTCTGTTTCATGTCAGTTTAATTCTTAGACGAGCCAGAAGGACCTAGAGGGTAGAGGAATTGTCTTCCTCCCCTACAACTGTATAGATGAAAATGAATTAACCAGGTAGTTATTGCTCGATGTAGTATAAGTAAAACAAATATGGATATGGTATTAATTCTACAGTTACTTTGAATATCTCTCAATAATTGTGCAAGTCTTTGTTATGCCTTTTAGAATTCTTGCTGTGGTTATTTTAAGTCACTTCACTCTGGTATGTTGTTTCTCCTCTGATAAATTGTTTGAATGTATACTGTCTATTCTAAAATACACATCTGTTGTGAGTACTTTCTATGAAGACCAGATGGGGTTTTTAAAGCTGAATAACTGTTGATTTATTTCATGTAATTGCCCTATTTGAGAATCTTGAGAATTTTTTTTCTGTTTTATATCTTAATGGTAATAACTGTCTGTTCTGCAAGATGCTTTACAAGCATTACTGTACTTAATCCTTATAGCAAATATTTAGGTTTGGCATTGTTAGTCTCATTTTATAGATGAGAAAGCTGAAGCTTAGAAAGGCTCCCACAGTTAGAAAGTGAATAGACCCAGGCGTAAAGGCCAGCTCTTAGCCACTGCAATATATTGTATCGCAGGCTGATTTTTATTTCAGCAGTATCGGCCCCTTGGAAGTGCTGAATCAGGATAAATTCAGAACTGCACTATTTGACAGCTTGATGCTCTGTAACATCATGATGGTACTTTAAGGAAAAGACAATATAATTTGAAGAAATCAGATAGTTGTCAAGGGCCTAGCAGAGTAGTGACAAGTCTAGGGATGGCTTTAGAATTTTATCCACCTGGCTTGTTTACAACTTTCTTTTGTTTGGGCTTTTAATTGCGAATTTGAAGGCTGAGTGCTGGTATATACAGGAACATTAAATAAGTCATATATTTCATGTTATATCTCCTTTATGTAAAACAAACTCACAACAACTAATTTTTTTTCTTTTTCTTTTTTTTTTAAATACAGTGGGATGCATCTTGCTTTTATCCTGGAGATTACCTCTGTGGCTTGGTTTTATCACAGTAGCCTCTGTCTTCAATCTATGTATTAACTAGAAATCAAGGAAAGACATGAGGAGGTTTGTTTACTGCAAGGTGGTTCTAGCCACTTCACTGATGTGGGTTCTCGTTGATGTCTTCTTACTCCTGTACTTCAGTGAATGTAACAAATGTGATGACAAGAAGGAGAGATCTCTGCTACCTGCACTCAGGGGTAAGTGCTTAGGAAGCAATTATTATTTTTATAGAGATGAGAAGGATGCTGACTGATGGCAAAACGTGAAACTTTAAAATAGGAGTCGTTTCAGCTTATTGAGTTAGAAGAACATTTTGGTTTTAATGTGTATTTAACCATAGGAAAGCTACTTTACTTTTCTTGGCCTCAGTTGTCTTGTTGGAAGAAATGAGGAGAATTAGCTAACCTCTAAGGTAACTTCCAGTGCTAATAGTTCCAACAATCTGTGACTGTATGGAAGGAACGCTTTAGTGAGCATTCAAATGGGACAGAATTTTAAAGTTAGGCTTCCAGAAGCACGAGCCTTAGAGACCAAGTACGTAACATAAAAGGGAAAAACTACTAAAGTGAGATGGTGGGAATTGTAGCAAAATAGGACTACACATGACATCCTTGAAGACTTCTAAAAGCAATAAACAAACAAACAAATAGCCAGTTCTTCAAACAAAACTCGTATTGGTGGCCACATTAAACTGTGGGCCACCAGATCATTGCCCTGTGTTAAGCACAAAAGATAATTTCAAGTTATTTCAAGTTACTTTAACTCAATATTTTTTTCTTCAGGGACTGGTTTCAATGACTAGATAAGAGTGAATTCTAAAGAAACATGATGATTTGTATAAATGGTGACTTATTAAGTAAAGGCATAAAGATTTGTTTCCTGCAGAGTGATTTTAAATAATTTTTTCTATGCTTTTTGTTGACTTCTGGATCTATAAATATATTTCTGAAATATTGCTAGAAAATTAGTGCTTCTAAAATATTTATGTGTGTTTACAATTAATTTTATTCTCATGAAATTAATCACTTTTTTTCTTGAAATCTGGTTTTTATTAACGCTCTGCTTAGCAAAAGTTTTCTTCATAAATATGACAAAAGGTAAACTTTGAGTCCCAGTTGAAATGTTTGTACTTTTGGAAAGCGAATCTAGATTACTGAGTTGAGATTTCCATTTATTCAATGAATATAATCTACTTTTAATGTTACAGCCACTTTTGAGATTATCTATTAATCAAAACATGCTAATAAACAGAACTTCATTGATACTATCTGGTTGTATGAGCTTTAGGGAAACACTGAAGAGCATTTCTAAAAATTAATTTTTGTTGAAAGAGTACTTTGGACATCTTGAGTTTGCCTTAGATTGCAATAATGCTCTTGTTCAGTTGGAGAAATTCTGATTATCTTCCTCTTTTAAAAATGAGTCTAACTCTGTCACTGTAGTTTTTAACTAGTGCAAAGAATTGGGAAAAAGCACTTTAGAAGTGACTGTACTCATTTAGGTAGTTTATATGCATTTTTTTATACCATTATACTAGAATTATTCAAAGAGGAGAACTTGATGAGTCCAGCAGTTTTTGATAAATGAACATGGGGCTTGATTTGCTGATCTTTAGTTAAAATCCCAGAATAAATCAGCCTTTCTGCTCCTTTATTGGACTCAGTTGAGCTGCTGGTTGGCTGAAAGTAGAAATGTGTGTTGATGGATCACATCAGCTTGGAACGATCACCTTGCCATTTGTTGAACAGAGCCGTCTAGATTGGTCACAAAAAATGTTACAGTCTGATTCAGCAAAACTATGACAGGCTTTTCTGCTGTGACAGTACCAAAAACGTATAGTTCTGCTGATTTAAGTCCTTAATGATGTCTTAAATCTCAAAATGTGAAATTTAATGATGCAAGGCAAAAATAGTAATTTTTTCTTATGCTTAAATGGTAAAATTAAATTCTGTTCTCTTTCTATTGGAGACTTTAACGTTGTACATTATTTTTGTCTTAAACAAATGGAAGTATACTTTAGGGTCTTAAGTTCATTTTCTATTGTTAGTTATTATTTCAGAATATTATTTAGGAATTTGTGGTATGTATGTAAAGTAATATTTATTTACAGGCAGATGATGCTATGCAAAGTGCACTTGGCTGAAATTTTCATGTTCCAAATATGCTAAAAACAGGCCTTTTGAAAAAAACTTCAAAAAAATTGTTCTTTCTGGATGTATGTGTCTCCATTATTAAAACAAAGAGTTTGGACTAGGTTGTTTCTAAGATCCCTTCTAGTTCTAAATTTTAAGCCATTTTTAAGTACCCAATATTAGCATACACTCTCAATTACTTTTTGGGAGATGTTCATTCATCTGTTCATCAAATCATTGATGACTTAAGTGCCTATCAAATCAACATGTTTTACACCTTAAGCTCACACAATGTTATGTGTCAATTATAGCTCAATTAAAAGCAGAAATGCACATAGCCTCCTGATGGACAAAGAGAAAAGAAATCCCAAGCATCAGGACCCCTGGGCTCACAGGTGGTATACTAAAATTACCACATAGTTAAAAGCCCAGGCTTTGTTGACCAACCTGGGTCTCACCTCCTCCCCACTGAACTAGTTGTGTGACTTTTGACAAATTCTTTAACAAAATCTTAATGGTCTTGTTTAAAATGAGAACCTTAGAGGGCCAGCCCTGGTGGCCTAGTGGTTAAGTTTGTTGTGCTCTGCTTTGGTGACCTGGGTTTGGTTCCTGGGTGCTGACACACACCACTTGTCTGTCAGTGGCCATACTGTGGCAGTGGCTCACATGAAAAAAAAAAAGAGGAAGATTGGTAGTAGACGTTAGCTCAGGGTGAATCTTCCTCAGCAAAAAAAAAAGAAAAAAAAAAGAAAAAAGAGAACCTTAGAGGCTATAAATTCTGCTTCACAGGGTTGCCTTGAGAATTAAATGAGTTGATGTACATAAACCCCTCAGTGGAGAATTCACAGTAACCCTTTATCAAGGAAGTGACTCTTTAAAAAATAAAAAAGTATTTGTTAAGTACCTACTATGTGCTAAGATCGCGAGATATAAGGGAACTGCGGTCCCTACTGTCATGGAGCTTATAGTTAATAATAAAGCAAATATTTTTCTCTCTCTGTTTCTGTAAAAATGCAGTCTAGAAATGATTACAAGGCATAATGGGTGTAATGGGTGTTAGAATGAGGAAGAGATATGCTCTGAGTAGAGGAAATGGATCTAGGGTATTAGATGAAACTTCATGGAGACTGTCGCATTTAAACTGAGGTCTAAAACACAAAAGTAGTAAATAGTTGAAGAATATACTAAAATTATAATGGAATTATAAAGGTTACAGGATACTTCTGAAGGAGAAAAATGCAGACGACTTATAAAATTAGAATAATTAAGCCTGTAGTATTGGCACAAAGGGATGCAAAGGGTAGAGAAATTGCCCAGTGCAACAGAATAGAGACCCTAGAAGTAGACTCATACATGTCTGGAACATTCTGTACATGACAGAGGAAACACTGCAGATCAATGGCAGAAAGAAGGGCTGTTTAGTAAATGGAGCTGAAAATAAAATGGTAATCCATGTAGAAAACAAGTGAAATTGGATGCCTAATTCATGTCATAAACTTTGGATGTATTAATGTAAACAACAAACCTAAAACTTTTAGCAGAAAAAAATTTAAGCTCCTATAAGACTTTGAATTTAGGAAACATTCTAAAACACTACACAAAAAAGCATTGACAATAAAAGAAAATATTGATAAATTTGACTATATTAAGACAGAGAGTTGGTTCTTTCAAATATACTTTAAAGAAAGTTAAAAGAGAATTTATAAACTGTAGAAGATGTTGAAAGAATTTGCAACTGAGAGGTTATCTAGTATATACTATAAATGTATACTATTATAAATAAGAAAAGCCCGAATAACCCAGTAGGAAAAATGGGCAATAGATGTGAATAGACACTTCTTAGAAAAGGAAACACATATAACAAAATAACTTATGAAGAAATTTAGCATTAATTGTGATCAGGGAAATGCAGACCAAGGCTACAGTGACATATTTATATCCATTCAATTGGCAAAAATTAAAAAGACTGATAATACCAACTGTTAGAGGTGATGCATCTCCACATTTTTATGATAATTTTAGATAACAGTTTGACATTATCTCTGAAATCTGAACATTCATGTATGACCCAGCACTGGTAGTCATATACTCAAGAAAATTTCTTCCACATATGCAAATATTTCATAGCACTACTGTTCATAAAAATAAAAGCTGAAAATTACCCATAGGCCCATAAATGGAGAAGCTGATGCATGAATAGTGGTGTATCAATAAGAGAATAATATATAGTAGTCAAAATGAGTGAACTACAGTGACTTGCACTACTATGAATGAACTTTGATGGTACAATAGTAAGGTAAGTATAAAAGTTATGTCCTTCAAAGATGATATACAGCGTGATACAGTTTGAAAAGCTAAAACTAACTAACATTTAAAAACAGACGTTTTAGGAATATATAGAGATGCAACAAGACTTTATATAAAGCAAGTGAGACTAATTATGGGACTTAGGATGTTGATTGTCGTGTGCGTGGGGAGACAGGAGCATGAGATGGGGATGAGCATTTTGATTGAATGTAGGGCATTACTAGGGTCCTAGACTTGTTTTGGATGTGAATTTGGTGTGTCTGTTACATTACGTAGATAGCTAAATGAATGAGTAAGAGCCATTGAATGGGATTTAAAAATTGGGAAGCCCCTGAATGGATTTAAAGACAGAGCAGAGAAGATCACCATTGTGTGATGGAAAGATCACCAGGGATTCTGTGTAAAGAGTGGTTTGAAGAAAAGTCAGTCTCCTCAGAGAGGTGGGTAGGAAGCTTGGCAGTATTCCATGAATTCCGTGTAGGAAGTGATACCTACTTAGAGCAGAGTAGCGGCAGTGAGATGTGAGAGAAGCGGGTAAAGTGAAGAGGTATTTGAGATATGGCAGTAAGAGAGCTGGATGCTTGACTGGCTTGGGTGGATGTAGGAGAGGGAAGTGTCAAGGACAAGTCTCGGGTTTCTTGCAGAGCATTATTTGATCCAGCTTCTTGAGAGAGGGGAGGATGAGGGAGGAGACGATTTGAGGGTGGACATTGAGCTTGTTTTGGACATGTTGAGTTTGAGACATGTGTTAGACAACTGAATGGAATTATTTAGGAAAAGTTGGCTACATTATTAAACTCTAAATATCAAACTTAAAAACTATCACTTTTATGGACATTTTTTCTAAAATGGATTATATTCTTCTCTTCTTTATTAAATGGAGTGTATGGAATATAACTGAATGTTTGTTACTGGTTCAGCATTGTCATTTTACACATCCATTCATGAATGATGGTGTAAGAAAAAAGATTGTTTCAGGGACTTTATGGGAGCACATAGACCAGTGTGAGATACATACCCATGAATACTTTTTCTTTTCCTATTTTCTGAAGGATTGCTTTCTGGTAACATTAGTATTTGCTATGGGAGCATGTTAACTCTTTTATGCCACTCTGGGGCCACCTAGAACTAAAATGCACTGAAGGATATTTCTCACTCCTAACTGGGGTGGAATTTTAAGTGGTGCTATTCCCAAGATGGAAGAGTTAAAATAGATATTGGAGGGAATAGGTATTTAAAAAGACCAATGCTGCTGCAGTGCACATACAAACATTTTGAGGAAATTTGAGGTTGTGTGGCAGGTTTGCATGAGCCCTGTGCAACAGTGGATCCTACTGCTGGCTCCCCTAGTAAGGGCCTACGTCCTCAGACAAGTTAATTAATCTCTCTGGGCCTCAACTGCCATCTGTGAAATGAAATGAATATGAGTTATGGTTTTAAAAATGATACTAGTCTCTCAATGAATGATCATATGTTTCTAGCTACTTTTTTCAATAAATCTATGGAAAGTTGTATTAGTGTCTAGCTTTTCGTTAGTCCATAGATAATGTGTAGTCTGATATAAGAAGTGGTGATATGGAAGTGACGTGACGGAAAGGGATCTGCTTAGAAACTCCAGAAGGCGCTGCTCAGCATCACAGAGGACAGAAGGGGTATAAAGTTATGCTATTCAAGAAGGGAAGAAACCTACTTTTCTTTACTTGATCTTGAATCTTGAATGTATTACACATACTTAGGAAATGAAGTGAAATTTACTTTTAAAAAAAGAAAATATGTAAGAAGAAATTGCTGTTTATGTAAACAAAGATAAGTACATCAGCCAATAGTAACAACAACACTTATGAGCTATTAACTTCTAAATTATTTACAACTGTTAACTCAGTTAATTTTTACAAAAGACTGTAAAGTAGGTATTCTTCATTGTCTTTTACATGTGAGGAAACTGAGGCAGAGTAAGCATATGGGAAAAACACTTTTGTGTTTCTCCTTTACTCACAGACACAGTACCTCTAACACCACTGGTGTGGGGTGTTTTTTCCCACACCAAGCAATTCTTTGTGACATCAGCTGGGTATCCTACAATTCTGATATTATCTACCTGGAGTTGGCATTAGATCTCACAAGTTAAGGACTCAGTCCCGCAAGACTTCCCCCCCCCCCCCCCCCCGCCGCCTTCAGGCACCAATTGCAAATCCCAGGTTGTCACCTGTACTTTTGACCAACCAGCTATAAATTGGGGTTCCCATGATCCCCTTCTTGGGTTCAATAATTTTCTAGAATGTCTCCAGAACTTGGAGAAACACTTATTTACATTTTCCAGTTTATTATAAAGGATATAACATAGGATATGAATGAACAGCCATATTAAGAGATAGCTAAGGGGAGGTCCAGAAGAGTGTCTAGGGCAGGAGCTTCTGTCCCCAAGGAGTTAGGATGCACCAGTTTCTTGTCATGTAGATGTGTTCACCAACCCAAAGCTCTCTGAACCCCACACTTTTAGGATTTTTATGGAGGCTTCATCACATAGGCATGATTGATCATTAACTCAATCTCCAGCTCCTCTCCACTTCCTGGAGGGTGGGGTGGTGGGGCTGAAAGTCCAAGCTTCTAATCATGGATGAGTCTTTCTAGTACTATCCCCAATCCTGAAGCTATCCAGGAGCCCACCCTGAGTCACCTTGTTAGAACAAAGGACACTCCTATCACCTAGGAAATTCCAAGGAATTTAGGAACCAGAGTGAAAGACCAAATATTAGAACAAAAGATGCTTCTAGTGCTCTTGTCACTTAGGAAATGACAAACATTAGTGGATTTTTGTGCCAGGAACCAGAGGCAGAGACCAATACATATCTTCTATTATTTCACAGCAAGGTTAAGGGGACGTGCCAGAGTTTTACCATCAATAGAATAGGATTTGATTATTATACTGTAAGTTCAGTAAAGGACTCTGTCATCATAAATGCCAGTTTGCATTGGAATTCGAGTACCATGCTTTCACTTAGACACCAATATAGAGGACATATTCTGAAAACTTGAATTGAACATTTTGTCTTCACTCTCAGAGACACCCTAGACCCTGCCAGATCTCCCTGGATAGTAGGATAGATAAACTCTAGCCAGGAAAACATTTCCTGGGGACCCTTCGGTTTTTAGATCATTTATAAAAACAGTATCGCCTTTTGGCATTTTAAGGTTTTGCAAAGCTGCTCTTACCAACTTGTGTCCCTTAAGACCTCCTCACTGCTGCTATGAATTGGGGAAAATCAAGAAAATGAGTGGAATGGCTGGCTGGTGGTCTCAATTTGATACCTCCATATTTCCCTTGGTCCTGCCTGGAGACTAACTGGCTCCTTCTCATAAATCTGGTGACACAGGTAGCCTTGCTCTCCTGGGTTTTTGCTAGTGGGCTTTTATGTCAGCCCTTTCTTTTGTTTCTTTCTAAATGATCTTCTCATGGCATTAACACCTAGCTATGTACCCATTTATTAAACAGTAAATGTTTGTTGAATTTGTTTGGTTAATCTTTGGTGCTTCAGGGAAGAGTTCCTATGTGCAGGTGTAAGGGGAAATGAAAACTGGTAAATTAAAGTGTTAAAACCAACACCAAATTTTCCTTGTTTTTAAAAAATATGACTTTACCTTTTGTGGAGAGGTAGGAAAGTGTGACTGATTAGAGTGTATTGTCAGTATTGGAATTGTCCTGTATAAGTTATGATGACCACTGGAACTTTTAGATGGTAATCTTTAGAGTGATATAAGAAGTGGGGCATGTGTATATATATATATACACACACAAACACACACACACAATCAACTTGGATTAAGGGCATATATTTTCCAGATAATTTTCAATCAAGTTTATAAATAGCATTCAAAAATTAATATACCTTACAAAATTTTGACCTTTGATATTTGCTTTGGCCTTTCGTACTTTTATTCACAATTCACTCTGATTCCTTTTACAGTCTACACAGACATTTCAATGTCAGAAATAAAAATATATTGCAAAAATGAATGATTATTAGGTTTACTGTGCCAGGTGGTTTGTATACATTATTTCGATTAATCCCCAAAGTAGCATTAAGGGTAGGTACTATTACTATCCTCATTTACGTATAAGAACCTGAGATCTAAATGGGTTACTTAATTTCCCCAAGGTCACAAAATTGGTAAGAGGGAAGAAAGGGCTCAGAGCCTGGTTTATCAGACTTTTGAGCCCAGACTTTGAACCATAATGTTGTGCTGCGTCCCTGACTCAGGTGAGCCTGGACTCCTTTTAGGCACAGTAATCATAACATTTATATATTATTTATAAAATACTTAAACATATAGGGATATTTCTGGAGGACAAAGAAGAAGGTGGCCGCTGACATTGGGTAAAAATTGTCTTATTTAATAGAGCTTAGGAGAAAAGTACTCTGGCAGGCTCATCATCCATTATTTCAGACTTTAGCAATTTTGCATTATTGAGTCTCTGTAGCATACTAATAATTTAGATTGCAATTTTCCTCAGCAGTTTCCTTTGGGGCCAATCCTCCGAAGTCTTCAGAAAGAATAGTAAAAGTTATGAACAGTAGTGAAGCACCATTCTTTTTTCAAAGCTTAATAAGAATAATTGATGCAATTTTTCATCCATTTATTTAATAAAAACACTGGGCTAGGTATTCTGAAATATACAGAGTTTAATTGACTAGAACATTTGTCTTCAAGAATCACACAATCTAGTGGAGACATGATGTGTACATACGCAACTTGTATGTACATTACTGCATTACAAAATAGGAAGTGGTGGCTGCTATGAGAGATACCAAATAAACTACTGTGAGGGGCCTTGAAGTATATAAATTATGTGTAAATGTGAAAATTGAGAGGAAGTGGATATCAGGAGGAAATAAAGTAGAAGGAGACAGCTATTGCCTTTCCGAACATGAGGATATAAGAAATCAGTGATTGGGTTAATTGGAGCAGAATCAGACATAAAGGTGATCTCTAGATTTTAGGTTGAAAGTTAGGATAAAGACATATTTTAAAACTCTTTGAGTGCTGTGGAAATGAATTTTTAACTTTGTTCTCTAGGAAATGGGGAACCATTGAAGGTTTCTGGAAAAGGAAAGGTGTGTTGATCGTCAAATGAAGTTTAGAAGGAAAATGCAATGCTCATTATTACATAGGCAAGACAAAGGGACTGAGACATTTTTATCTTTATTTAAATAAAGACAGACTCTAAAGTTTTATCCATTAATTAAAACCAGTTGAATTAGATGGTAAAATAATGGAATATTAAGTCTTTTAATTCTTCACTTTGCAAATTATATTGGTAGGAACAAGAAAGTTTTCCATTTTATAAAATCGAGGTTAGATATTGTTTTAAAAAAGTACTCAAAATCTTTACTTATTTAGTATTAAACAAGCTGGGTCAATTCATTCAACAAACAATCGAGTGCTTGATTTGTGTCAGAGCTGAGGATAGAAAGATAAAGAAGATGTTCTTGTTTTCATGTTTAGAAAGGGAGAAAGAATTCAGAATTAGATGAACGAAATGTCAGCCTGTCAAATGCTGTACTATCAGGAGGAGAGAGAATATATAAAATAAAGAGAAAAAAATTCAGTAAGACAATATCTGTCTTTTGAGGACAAGATCTCGTTTTCAATTCCATAAAGATTGGAGTTGATTCAGTAGAGAGCGGAGAACAAAACTATTTGCCGAATAGTTCAACAATAAGAGGGGAATGGACAAATTTTGTCTCTACCCACTGGAAATCATTGTCACTAAAGGGCTATGCTGCAGCAGAGACAACTGGCTGTGACAGTTTTGTCCACTTCTATCCTCAGCACCTTAAACAGTGCCTGGTTCATAGTGGATACTCAGTTAATAATTGTTGAATGAATGAAGAATGAATACCTGATCAGCTTGGCACTTTTTGAGTGTTCTCATGATTATTGAGTATCCAGGATAGGTTGATAATTAAGAAATTTAAAATAACTCAAGTATCATGGCAAATTTTTGTTGTTGTTGTTGTTCACACACATAGTCCAAACTTCCTCATTTATCTTTTATTGGCTCATTTAATTTGATTTACAGTCCAAATTGGCAAATTTCTAGCCAAGGGACAGTCGTTTTTCCCTTCAGAATGTGTCTTGTGTTGCATTGTATATACGGTCTCTGTGATGCAGAGGCATATGAGATCACTACATGTCGACATGTGGTAGTGCTATCTGAGGAGAGCTCTAGAGGGAGCAGGCATATCATGTGGGATATGTGGAATGAATCAATACACAGAGGACACAGGGGGACATTCGTGAAAGTTAGATTGAGGAATCTTGAAAAAATTGTAGGTAGGTGATATATTTAATTTATGTATAAAAAGAAGATAGGGAGAATGAAGGTGATGGAAAATGAATATAAGAAAGTAATATTGGAAACTTTTAAAAGGGAAAAATCTGATCAAAAAGGAAAATTGCCAAGAACAAAGTGATGCAATTGTAGAACAGGACCATGGTTAGTCAATAAGTAAGGCTCTGTGTAAGCTTGGGAACGATTGAGGATATTGGCTTGCTAAGGAACATTATTTTTAAATAAATTTTATTGAGATATAATGTAATGTTGCATTTTAAGTGTACAGTTTGACGAGTTTTGACAAATGAATCCCAGGGTTCAACCTCACGATGACGATCCTCCCTAAAATTTTCCCTCACACCCCTATGCAGGCAATTCCTCCACTCTAGCCCAAGACAAGCACTAGTCTGTTTTGTGTGACTATTGGTTAATTTTTCCTATTCTAGAAAATCTGACAAGTGGAAATGTACATTCTGAACTCTTGTGTGTCTGGCCATTTTTGCTCAGCATGAGGATTTTGAGATTAATCCATGGTTTTGAGATTAATCCATGGTATTGAGTGTGTCAGTGGTTCTATTGCTAAGAAGTATTCTGTTGTATGTATATTATACAGTTTGTTTATCCTTTTACCTGTTGATGAACATTTGGGTTTTTTCCGTGGCTGTTTTGCATAAAGCTGCTACATTTGTACACGAGTCTTTGTGTGGACATATGTTTTCAGAACTCTTGGGTAAATATCAAGGAGTGGTAGTGCTGAGTCATATGCTAAGTGTATTTTAGTTTTGTAAGATACTGCCAGTCTGTTTTCTCAAGTTGCTATTCCCATCAGCAACACAGGAGAGATCTGGTGACTCCATATCCTGGCCAACACTTCATAGCCACTGTTTTTAATTTTAGCCATTTTAGTGAGCTTGTAATAATATCTCATTGTGATTTTAATTTGCATGTCTTAATAACTAGTCGTGTTGAACATCTTTTCATGTTTAACAGTCTTTTTTTATGAAGTCTTGGTCAAAATCTTGTCTGTTTTGTAATTGAATTGTTTAGACTTGCTTTTCAGATTTTTAAAAATGATAGGTTTCAAAGACCAGAGATTTTTAATTTTGATGACATTAATATATCATTTCTTCCTTTATTGTTCTTTTGTGTCCTAAGAAATCTTTGTCTTTGCCAAGGCCAGGAAGATTTTTTCTCTGTATTATTTCTAGGAGATTTATGGTTTTACCTTTTAAGATTTGAGTTAATTTTTGTATATGGTGTGAGTAGAGTCAAGGTTACTTTTTTCCAAAATAAAAACCCAGCAGTTCCAGAAACATTTGTTTCTTGAAGATAAGAAAGGAATGGATTTTAGAAATGAGAATGACGTTTTCATGTATTATTTCTCAGTATGCAACCCTTATTTTTTCTGTTGCTTATATGAATTATTTGGTTATAAATTTGAGTTTATGTTCTAGAATGCATTTCATGTTATATGTAATTGATGTAAAATGTGTTATATAGCTTGAAAAGTATCCAAAAGTTCCTAAACAAATCTTTAGATGTTTTGGCTTGAAGGTAAATGAAAAATGTAATATAATTTATGTTTTTTAAAAAGCAGTACTATTTACTTTTTCTGATAATAAAATTAGTAAATATTTATTGTGGAAAGATTTAAAATACATATAAAAATAAAGAAGAAAAATAACCTAGAATTCCACTCAGGAATTGGCATCATACTAAAATAAAATTTAATATTTTAATTTTTTCAATCAGTACAGCGTGAGCATTTTGTCCTTCATGAGATATTCTTTCCAAACATAGTTTTAATGGTTATAAAATATTGTATCATATCTATATAGCATAATTTCCATTTTTAACTACTTTTCACTGATTTTCATGGGGATTGCTTCCAATTTGTTACTACCAAATAATGTTATAAACATTTTTAGGAAGTTATCTTTGAAAATGTTGCAGATTATATTATTAGGCTAGATTGTTGGTTATGAGATTTATTTTTTTAAAGGATACATATTTTTGAAAGACTCTTGATAGATATTTCTAATGACTTCCTGGAAAGTCTATTAATCTTCACATCTCATCATCAACATATGAGAATACTTATCTCAGCAGAATATTTATAGTTTAATTGAAAACACATTTGCTAGTTAGAGTACTTTCTGATCACAACTTCTTTTTCTTTTTTTTTTTTTTTACAGTATTGATGTTTTATTTTACTTACCTTTAAATTTTACCATTAAATATGGAGCTTAAGTATGTTCTGGCCTTATGTCCGGATTTTTTTAAATGTAAAGATAAGTGGACACTTGGCTTAAAGCATATGATATATTAGACATTGTAGAATATATTAAGCTATTATAGAATCAGGTGGTAGTAAAATTCTGTTTCTTTTCTATGACACATTTAGTGGTACAAGTAAACTCCATAGGGACAGGAAGATAAATGTAAAACTTTTGCACTTGGGCTGGAATTGGAGGAGAAACCTGTTCAGGACTAAACTGAGAGGTTCTTATAATCACATTTAAATTTGTAATCACGTGAATTTTTTTCACATTTAATTATTTGACGCATGTTTATTTTATTTTAGTGTAACAATGAGGATGTATTTTTTTTTGATAATTGCTCACTTGTAACATATGTATCTTTCCTCTCATTACTGATTTGTAATGTTAAAATTAGCATATAGAAAATCTTTGTGATGAAACACTTGACAGGCTGCAGACTGCTGTGGTCTGGAGACTGAGCTCATTATGGTTCTCATCTTGGCTTTGCTACTTTCAGCATGTCCCTCTGTATACTTGTCTTGATCTATCAAATGAGAGGCTTGGTGGAGACCTACTTTCTTCCGTGTCTAAACATGATGTTTTTTTTTATGATACATGAATGGAAAGTATTGTGTTATCACCATATTGTGACTCTCACTATATTTCTTAATAGAATCAGGCTGTGAAATTGTGCCAGAATATTTATTTAAAAATTGTATCTGGCATTACTATAACCAGTATTCTTTTATCTTTTTTGTTTCATTCTTTTTGGAAGTATATTCACTTGAGTTTTCCTAGAGGCGTGTCATACTGATTCTGTTGGGTTGGTACAATGAGTGGGGATATGGGAGATAAAATAATCTAGTGGCAAGAACACTGGTGCTGTGGTTGGCAGATCTCAATTTTATCGTGGCTTTGGCCTTAACTAGAAGTCTGATCCAAACGTAACCTTGCTTCTTCCATCTTTTGAGGAATAAATAGATATATTAAAAAATGCTTTAGGAATCATAAACGACTCTACAAAAAGACATTAGTGTATTAAACCCTTAATTTCCCTAAAGTTAATAGTTCTGAAAACAAAACCTTACTGTTTTATGTAAAAACACTTAAAATATTGTTATTATTAAAAATCACCTAAATATAACACGATTCCCTCGTTGGAAATTTAATTCTTCTTTCACGGTACAGTAACAGATAATTTTTATTTTAAAAAATGTTTTCTCAATGTAGAGAAATAAAGGATATAAAAAACACCTACAATAAGCCAACCATGTATATATTATTATATTTAAAATTTTGGTTATTTCTTTATATTTCTAATAGGGATCCTACTTTATTTTATTCTTGTATCCTGCTTTAGTCCTCTGAATTTATATTTTGGACATTTTCCTGCAACATTGAATATTCCTGAAACAGTTTTAGTGGCTGTACATTATTCTATCTAATATATCATAATTTGTTTAAACATTTTTCTATAGCTTTTAAAAGGGAAGATAATAAAATTAACAAACTTTCTTTATTAGTTCCTCACTCATGACCGTCCTCATTATTTTCTGACATGTAGTATGATTCTATTTCTTAGTTATCTCTCCTTCTTTAACATAATCTATGAGTTGTAATTTCGTTATTAATATACCTATTTTGGGCATCCTAATTCTATTTATTATTTATCATGTGAGATATGAACTGGATCTCAAAAAATAGATTCCAGGAGGTGAGAAATTGAGTAGATTGACACTCTTGCAGAATTAGGTTTGTGTGCATTATCATCAACATCTTCACCATCATTAGAGCTACTGTTTATTGTCTACCATGTGCCAAGCCCTAAGTCAAAGCACCGTGTTGTGTCGTTTAGTCTTCAGACATCTGTATGGAGAAGTTAAGAGAGAATTATCTTGACATAATTTTCTGTAGTCACCTTTTGAATAAACTCTTTTAAGTACAAACTACTTCAGTCAGTTTCTTTCTGCTATGACTTGATCAAAAAGGCTTTTATGAAGACCACTTGTAGCCTCCATCTTGCTAAATCCAATAGTTAATTCTCAATCTTTGTCTTACTTTCCTGTGAATAACATCTGAAACAGTTAATCATTCCTACCTCCTTGTAACACTTTTATTACTTAGAGGCTGTCACACTCTTCTGATCTTCTACCTCATCGACTCCTCCTTCTCAATCTCCTTTGCAGGTTCCCTCTCTTCATCTCACCTCTTAAGGTTGAGGTAGCCCAGCAAACGGGATTGGATTTATCTAAATGGGGTTGTTCTTTATCTACACTCACTCCACAGTGATCTCATCCAGTCTGATATCGTTGCTTTATATGCAATCTTATAATTTTACAACTTCTAAATTTATATATCCATCTCACACCTTTCTCCTAAGCTCTAGACATTTACGACCCAGGCTTACTTGATATGTTCTTTTGGATTTTAAAGGACGTCTCAAACTTACTGTGTTCAAAACTGAATTGCTAATCTTCCACCAAAACTTTCCCTATCTGCAGTCTTTTCTATCTGTTTTTAGCAGCTCTGGCACTCCAGTTGCTTAAGCCAGAAATCTTAGTCATTCTTAACTTTCTCTTTCTCTCACATTCCATAATAGCAGATCTTATTTATTCTTCCTTCAAATATATTCAGAATTCAAACGCTTCTTACCAAATCACTGGTCTTCCTGTTTCTACCCTTGCTCATCTTTAATCTATTCTCAACAGATCAGCCAGAGTGATTCTTTTAAAACTTAAGTCATATCATGCCATTCCTCTTCTCAATAGTCTTCATTGGCTCTTCATCCCTCAGACTAAAAGCTAAAGTCTTTAAATGGCCTAACCAAGTTCTATACCATGTGTGCTGAAGTCACTGCCAATTTCGAATCCTGTTAATCTTCACGTGTTTATTCTACTCCATTCACAATGGCTTTTTTGCTGCTCTTGGACGATGCCGGGTGTCCTTCCACCTCAGGACCTTTGCACTTGCTGACTCTTCTGCCTGTAATATTCTTTCTGCAGCTTTCTTCATGTCTGATTTTTTTCTCTCTCTCTTCTTTCAGGCATTTCCTCACATGTAACTGACAAGAGTGTGGCGTCCAGGGCCATACTATTTGAAAATATAAATTGCTCCTTATCCCTGCACTCCTTATCTTCTTCTCTGCTTTGTTTTTTCCCATCCACTTTTTACCACCTGACATATTATATATTTTACTTATTTACACTATTTCTCCCTTTCTTCCTGACAGCAATAATATCCATTTAGTTTACTGCTATATCTCCTATGCCTAGAAGAGCCTGGCGCATCATATGTGTGAATGAGGGAAGAAATGCTGAGTGACTGCTTGCTTAATGCTATCATGATGGAAGGTTCTATAGAGCAAGAATTCAACTTTTGTTCCAAAAACAATTTACCACTAGAGAGAATCATTTCAAGACTAACTAGAAATCTACATGGAACATAAACAGTGTATAAACATGATCAATATTTAAAGAAAGCATGAAGTTTTCAAATATGGGTTTTCTAACAGCTGAAAGCAGTGATTTTTTTCTTTTATCACATAACTTCATAATATTAATAATAATGTGTGCATTATTATATATGCTAATATTTTTCATATTTCACACAAATTGGTAGAATATTTCATAACCATTGTAATGGCTGGAATAGTGTCTGAAAAAAATTCATGTCCATCTGGAACCTCGGAATGTGACCTTATTTGCAGATAGGATCTTTGCAGATATAATAGTGAATATGAGATCATACTGAATTAGGGTGAACCCTAAATGCAATGACTGGTGTCCTTATAAGGGGAGGAGTGGCAAAGAGAGACAAACAGGAACAAGACCATGTGAAAATGGTGGCAGAGATTGGAGTTAATGCTGCCACAAGCCAAGGAACACCTTCTAGAAGGTGGATGAGGGAAGGAAAGATTCATCCATAGAATCTGAAGGGAGCATGGCCCTGCTGACAATCGATTTTGGACTTCTATCCTCTAGAACTACGAGAAAATAAATTTCTGTTGTTTCTAAGTCACTAAGTGTGTGGTAATTTGTGATGGTAGCCCTAGGAAATGAATACAACCACTAATGGCTATTTTTAAAATGTTCCACAGTCATAAAAGTAAGGGGAGAGTGAACATATGACTTGTCCTAAATCACAAAGTAATTCAGTCACCATACTGAAGGTGATATTAAGAAGTCTTCATCCCTGGTTCAAGATACTGTCACAAATATACTTCTCCATCTTTCTAACTTAAATATCAGGATAAAAATAAAATATTTTAGAGTTCTATGAAGATATGGACACATATTTCAGAAAATCACCTATGCTAGAAAAAAACTTAAATATTGAGAATATATAAACTTTTACCAGCTTATATAGGCAAGTGGCTGGAATGATTATTATATTTCATAATTTGAAATTCTGCTTCTCATGACAAAAGAGGCTACAAATGAATTGGAAGCTCTATTGTAATATGTACATGTAACTATAGTAGGTATGCAGATTAAAACTTACTAGTATGGATCACTCAGGGTCATCTGTGAAGTGGCCTCATTGATAGAATTTGTATTATGTAACATTTTAGAATTGGTACCTATATGACAAAGAGAAAATTAAAAGAATGATGTAAAGATAGTCGTTGAGTTTTAGAACTAGTAACAACCTTAGGAATATCTAGCCTAACTATATTTTCAGATTTTCTCAATGATATAGAATACATTTTTCAAATAAAATCTTATGTCAGTACAATTTTTCGATCAATCAAATATAGAACTTTTATGTGTAAAGGAGGGGTTAGTGGGGCATAGCCTTTCTTTTTTTTCCTAACAAGGAAATGGAGATCCAAGGAGAGCAATCAGTTATCAAAGTTAGACAAGTACTAAAGGCCAAGCCAACCTAGTGCCCTATTTAGAAATTACAGTGGCCATGAAAGGGCCTGTACAATTTGCACCCTTGGTTTTGGCCTCATGAGTTTCATAATGTCTCTTCCTGAAATGCATCATTATCGTTACATGTGCTGTACCAAGTATCATTAAAAGTTACTGGTATTTACCAATATTTACCCCAAATCCATTAATACAGTATTTTTGATGTACTTTGGTGGGATATATTTTATAGCTCAATTACTAACAATTCATTGATGATTTCTGCAATCCCAAGCTTAAGATAATGCATTTCTCCTCTCAATTCACGTAATAACTTATCTAAACTTCTTCCATTATAGTCTCTTTATTTGTAGGCTATTTGTGTGTCAGTTTTTTTTGTTGTTGTTCTTATGGGGGCACTTTGTATTTCAGGACTTAAGATCCATCTGTGACTTGGGAAATCATCTACTGAGTGTCTTTCATACAGCAGGTACAGGACCAACATTTGGTAAATGAGTAAACTTTGATCTGGTTTGGATATCCTTTCCTACTTTTACTTTATAGTGGTTCTTTGAAGATTTTTAGGTTGTCTTTGCTATTCACATGCCTACCGGGTGGGACGAAATGAGCAGGACCATATAAAGATGACTTTGTCTTATCACTTGACTTAAAATGTCTGGTTGAGTCTGCTGATGACTCTCGTGAACACTGTGTGCCCTCAACAAATATTTGTTGAATGAACATTTGTAATAGGTCTGCATTTCAAAGTGGAAGAATAATTTGAGGTTACCAATGATTTATAGACTTGACTTTGGCTAGTTCCTGAAATTATCTTGACATTGTGCTTTTTTCTTTGAACTGTCTTGCCGCCTTGATCTTCTTCTCCTTCCAATCTATTCTCCACACGGATGGGACATAAATCTTCCTGAAACACTACTTTGATGCTGTTACTTGCCTGCTCAGTGTCCTTCAATAATTTCCAACTAATGGCAGCTCAAAGTCATAACTCCTTAGTCTGGCACTAGAGGCTGCCTAAAGTCTGACCATAACACAAAATTCTAGTCCTAGCTTTAAATGCTTTACTAAATATTTAGTGTATAGTGCTTAACACATGGACTTTAGTGTGAGAAAGATATGCATTTTGATCTTAAGTTCTTCATTTCCTAAAGATGTGACCTTGTACAATTCATTTGCCATTGTGAGCCTCAATTTCTTTTTCTTGAAAATAGAAATAATGACCACATCTACTTTCATTCCTTCCTTCAGTAAATATCTACTGAGTGCCTACTACGTGCTAGGCGCTTCTCTAGGCACTGGATAAATTGATAAACAAAACACACAAAATTATTTTGGAGCTTGCATGCTAGAGAGGAGGATAGACAATAACTAGAATAAATGAATAAACTATAGAGTAGGTTAGAAGGTACAAGTGCTATGAAAAAAATATGGATAAGGACTATTAAGTATTGGGAAGAGGTGGCAGTGAAGAGGAAGGATGGGAATCATTCTTGGAACAACTGAAGTATTCTTCCTGCCTTGCTTTCCAGAAATCATAGAGCTACCAGGAGAATTCAGATTTTAGAGATAAAACTGATTCAAGCTTCCTATTACTTGTTTTGTCAGAAGGTCCTAGGGAATTGGAGTATGTGTAGGAAAAGAAGTTGGTTTTGACAGTTTAGTCTTCCTAGGTATTTATAATGTAAAATAGTCTAGATGAAGGAAAAGTGAATGTTTTTTTTCTTACGTGATGAGTGAGAAACTTTTGGAATTTTTGATTAGGGTGCTATATGGGTATCATTATTATAAAGAATAGAAAATATTTCATACCGTTTGCTGCTTTGCATATGACTGTCTTTGCTATTTTCTTTATATTTGTGTATATATACACAAATTAGAGAAAAAACGAAGAATTTGGGCAAAGTGTTTATTCTGAATCTTAATTCAAAGCAATATACAGCTTCATGACATTATTAGTTTTCCTCTGATTATAATCCTGCCATGGCATTCCTTGGCAATAGATTAAAACCCAAATTCTTAATATGCTTTCAATGCTGTGGATCATTGGTTCTTAATACTAGATGCACACATTGGGTTCACCTGGAGCGCTTGAAAACAAATGCTTGTGTTTGACTACCACTTCCCGTTCCTCTACTGATACAATTGGCCTCTGGTGGGGCCTAGGCGTTGGTGCTCTGTGAAATTCCTCAGATGATTTAATGTGCAGCCTGGCTGGAGAACCATTGATTTGAATGATCTAGCCCTTGCCTCTCTCTCCAACCTCATCTCCTTCGGTTCTCTCCATAACTTACCTTTCTCTGCACACATTCCCCAAGATGGCAAGTTACACTCCTATTAAGGCCTGTGCATTTTCTACTTTACTCAAAATGCTTTCCCCTAGATGCATTCATTTAGCATTTCAACAAATATTTATTGATCAACTCCTCTCTCTGCTGGGGATAAAACTGGAAAAAAAATTATTAATGTCTCCTACCCTGGCTCCCTCTTCCTTATCATTAAAAGATTCAATTTACATATCAGATCCTATGCACCTTCTCTGACATTTCAGTCTAAACTATTCTGCATCTCCTTTCTTTGTTTTAATTTCATCGGTCTTATTTTGTTATGTACTCTGGATTTGTCTTATCTATTTATGTGTTATTGTATCTCCCACCTTTAGAGCATATCTTCTATGAAGATGAAAATTTTATATTTCATCTAGCATTTCATCCTCAGTGCCTAGAAGAGTATTGGCTATTCTATAGTATTGGAACATGGTATCAGAACATAGTTGGTACTCAATAATTAATCAATCAATTGTATAATGTTATTAAATCTGGACTCTATAGTTCTTAAACTGAATCTTATTTACCATGAAGCTATTAAAGCATAAACTTTAAGGTCCTGTACAATCAGGAACTATTTTCAATTTTGTATTCTTTGTAAAGAGAGCCTCCAAAATTGATAAGTTTCAAGTCTTATAAAACCTGGATAATCTTCCATACCTAAACTACATTTTCTTCCAAGCTAATCAGGTATTAATTTGTCAGAATAATATTTGTATTACTCTAATTAATCAAGTAAAATAATTCTGCTTTAAAGAACAGACTGTGTTATAATTATGTGAATTGAGTGAATAAAACATTTGGAACCCATAATAAATGTTTGAGATCATAGCTCATTTTGGAAAATAAGAGGAGCTCATTTTAGCTTTTATTGCAAAAACAGGTTTTTCTGTCAGTCTTCTGTGTTAGGCTATTTATAGAAAGTTACCTAGTAAATATATTTAATTCCATACTATTAAGTAATGAATTGCTGCAGAGCATTTGATGTTTGCATATTTTTAGAACATTTTTGGTAAAAAATGAATAACATGGAAATATATGAATTGGCAATCTTCAATGCTTGATTGAAAGTGATGTGAAATTAGACTTAAGAACATTTATTGATGTGAATGTACATTTAAAATAAATTAGAGATTTAGTTAGAATAAAATATTGAAATAATTCCATCTAATGAAGTTTTTTTAAGGGCGTGAACCCTGCGTTCTGTAAGACTAGAGGGCATGGTAGCCTTAACGAAATTGATACGTCGTTTAAGTTCTTTGAGGGAAGATTTTTCTTTGAGAAAGCCTTGAAAATAAGTATTTACTTGAAATAAAATCTCAAAGTGGTAAGCTGTTATTCAAGGCCCTCCGTAATTTGACTTAAATATTCCTTCCAGCGATTGCTTCTCCAGGCAGAGCGCTGCTGACTGTTCTTCAAAACCTGCATGATTCTTGCTGCCTTGTAGATTTGCTCATACTATTTTATATGTCTCGACTCACCTTACAACTCAGAGTGTGGCCCTTAAACCAGTAGCATTGGGATCACCTGGGAACATGTTAGAAAAATGCAGAATTTTAGGTCCCACCCAAACCAACTGAATTAAAATCTTTATATTAATGAGATTCCTGGAATATTCATATGTACATGAAAATTGTAGAAGTAAGGTCCAATTTTTGAAATTCTAACTTTTCTCCAAGATCACACTTATACCCCTGCCTATTGAAGTCTTCTCTGAATCCTCTAGAGAAATATGATGTCTCAAACCTGGGAATTGTTGTAATTTTTGAAATATTGCCTTTGATTAACTGTTATTTGTGTGTCAGCTTCTTCCTTGAGGATACTATTCATGCCGAAATCATCCCCCAGCGAAATGGGGATTTCACAGATTTTCCAAAAATGTTCTGTCAGTAATTATATCCATGCTTCCCAGAACATTACAAATGGAGCACTGAATTTAATACAAAGTCAATTTCTCTGAGGTAAGAAGACAGATTATTGTCTATCAGCTTCCTAAGTTATTGTTGAATTGCTGGCATTCCTGATTCTCAGAGTCAGAAGCTTTCTGTCTTCTCCCTCCATGACTAAGAAAGTAATGGAGGAAAGGAATGCTGAAGAGACTCCCTCCATTTTCATTTTGGCTGAGACCCTGTAGAGTTATGCTTGGATCATCATCTGTACTTGCAGTGAGCTAGCCTAGGCATGAATTCCTTTTTTGCCATCTTGCTTTGCCTGGCAAGTATGTTAACTTTCCAAGTCTTACTTTCTTTATCTGTTAAATAGGAATAATAACAATATAGTGATATACTACCTACTTCATAGAGTTGTTATTAGGATTAAATTTTGTTATATCCACAGAAAATCTTGCATAGTCCTTAGAATACACTGAACATTCTGAAATGACTATTATTATTGATATTATTTTGTTATTTTAAATCTAGGTTACTTCAGTGTAGCTATCCAAGGAAAGCTCATACAAAATTTCTTAAATAATTTAATTTATATTTACCTTCAGTAAATTACCCAAAGTCAATGGTTTTGAACTTTAAATATGGATATTTTCATGAATCTTGTCAGTAATTCAGCTAGCTACACTTATTTAAATAATTTTCCAGGTTGCTGAGGGGCAAAGGATCAAAAATTAATGTAGCAATAAAGGCATCCTTGCTTTTGAACAGATCAATATCTGTAAGTGAATCAGAGGCACTTACAACTAAATATCCAGGAACGGATTAAAAATAGATTCGCTGTTGTTAGATGGAGTTAGGGATCTAAGATTATGATGTCTGTCAAAACTTAGTGACCTGAATACATATTCCTCTTCTACCATCCTCCCTTTCTGTAATGCTTGTCAATTTCAATAGGTATTAATTTGCCTGGATGCTTAAAAAGGTATTGAAGAGTTGAACTCTTTAATCAGTAATAGCTTTGAAAATACATGTGCAACTTGTAACCATTTTCTTGTGGAATCTTTATACATAACATCATATGTACAAATAAAATGTTTGTATGTATGATTCTAGACAGTCTTCAACCTTATTAAAGATATACTGAAGCTGGAAAAAAATAGAGAAGAGCAATTTCAGAATCTAAAATGAGGCTGATCTGCTTCCTGAAAAGAGACTAAAAAGATTCAAAGTTTTAAATTTGGTCAAAAGTCTATGAAAATCAAATGAAAGGTAGGTCATATTCTTCCCCAGATCCCAGATTATTACTTACTAATTCAACTGACAGAGACTCATGGAACTCTATTCTTTGCAAAACATCATGCCATGGTGGGGATATGAGGGTGAACCAGAGAGTTCAGCCAATATGGAACATAAACTTGGAAAACATTATTGCATGTTGATTTGCAATTGTGATAAATACTTCTAATCCAATATGATATGACAGCTGTAAATGGATGACTTGTTCTTATCTCTGTCAAGGCCCTGGGGCAAGGAGGAACTGACAGATTTGAAGGTCTGAGAGAATGCTAATATTGCTGTAGGATGTAGACCAAGGAAGCTAATGGTGTGGTCAAATAATTCTAGGCTATATTAAGAGTTTTGCTTTTAATTTTAAAAGCAGTGGGACACCACTGAAGGATTTTAAACAGGGAAGCCCTGAAGTCATAACTAATTGCTATGTAAAAAAATAGATTAGAAAACCTGAAAAATGAATGGGAGAGAAGACCTGTTGGAAAGTTACTGCAGTAGCTCGGAAGAAGACATAGTGGTAGCTTGAACCAGTTTAGTGGTAGTTGAGATGGAGAACAGGAAGAGTAGATAGATTTGAGAAAGAAAGCTTTAAGAAGAATAATGGGTATAACTTAGAGACAGTTGGAAATTGTTTGGGAATGAATGAGAGGAATGTGGTCAAGATGAGTCCAGGTTTCCTTCTTGAGCTATTGTATGAGTGAGAGTGATCTTTGCTAAGAAAGTAAGTTTAGTCTTGGCTGTGTTGCGCTTGAGGCACCTTTGAGAGATTCACGTAAGAGTGTTGAGTAGGCAGTTAGATACATGTTTCTGAAGCTTAGAGAACTAAGAGGCAAGTTTAAAATTTGAAAACTATCATTTTAAGGCAAATGAAAGGAAATACTTCTGTACTCGTCATATAAACCTAGGAAACTTGTCATCTTACGTCTCTTGAAATGTGAGTGGGAAATAGAAGTAGGCTTCCAAAGGATTTAGATGCATGTAGTGGTTTGTAAGATTTGTTTCTCAGAGCTATAGGGCATCATGGAGGAGCCTCAAAGCACCTTGTGTATTGAGGAGGAGCTTGGGCATAGGAGGCCAAGCCCTCCACCTCTTTTTCAAAGAAAGGAGCTCTGCTTTTATCTCCTATGTAAGTTGCAATTTCAAATGATATTTTACTTTTAAAATGATTTACTTTTTAAATTAAAAAATATCTACATGCATGGATGGAAATTATCTGATACATATTAAAGAATAGTGAGGAATCTCAGTTCACATGCCTAACATGAGGATGAAGTCATGAAGGGCAGCTACTCATACTTATCTCCCCAATTATCTCTTTAGAGACTAAATATTGGATTGGAAGGACTGTTCATTTGGTCTCATGCAAAATTATTTTCACCGTTGTGAGAGTTTTGGAACATAATTTTCAAAAACAATGAGGCAAAAGTTGCTCAGTTCATAGTTTCGTATTGCGAGTTTTGCCTTGTGACCTGAGGTCAGCAATTCACTGAACCAGATAATCTCCTTTCAGCTGCAGATTTTTTCTGGTTGTATGGAATACAGACTAGTGGTCCATATCCAGTATTCCTCTCCTTGAAATGAGATAGCCTGAGATATATTTTGTTTTGCTAGTTATTTTTTCTACAGTCTTATTATTAATTTACTGTATATAGATAGATTTTCTTTTTGGTGAGGAAGGTTGGCCCTGAGCTAACATCTGTTGCCAGTATTCCTCTTTTCACTTGAGAAATATTGTCTCTGAGCTAACATCTGTGCCAATCTTCCTCTGTTTTGTATGTGGGACGCTGCCACAGCATGGCTCGATGAGGGTGTGTAGGTCTCTGCCCAGGAGCCGAACCCTTGAACTGCCAAAGCACAGAGTGCTAACTTAACCACTACGCCACTGACTCGGCCCTAATTTACTCTATGTTTTATCATGCCTATTACTGTAATGTCATTTGCAGGATTAGTGAGTAGCCTTGCCCTTTTTCTTGCAATGAAGGACAAATAATAACCACACACAAAATGCCCCTCTACTGCAGGAACTGAAAAGTTATAATTTCAGTTTTCTGATGCTCCTTCAAACTGACACTCAACTCTAACAAATGTGTTCTGGGAGAAGTTAAAATTTTTTCTTTTATATTTTACTGCAATCCACAAGAACAAGCACAGTTTCAACATTGATCATTTTTAGGCCAGTGAAATGTTAGGAATCAAAGTGATGAGCTCAGAGGCAAGTTATACTGTGGAATTAAACTTTATGATCCATTTGCAAGGATGAAAACGTACTTGGCTCATCTTAGTAAGTAAATACTGCTAAATTTATTTAAATATTGATCTGTTTTCAGTGGAAAGATTAAATGAATTTCAAAATGTGGAAGTTATAAGTGTATGCAAAGCATTTTCTACTGTGATACAAATGCAGTGCGGATTCACTTTACAAGTCTGTAAATAGGTTGCTGATAACTGCAAATTCTGTCACAAGTTGTAACGATCATCTATCACTAACTTGGTATGTTAAAGTCAGTGTTCCTAAGAAAAAATAGCGACAGGGATAGATTAGTTTCTGCCTAGCATCTGCCAGTGCAGATAGTTACCTCATTTTATAGGTGAGAAGCTTAACTATCTTTAGCATGTAATATAGGGCCTATTCTGAGATCCACTCTCTATTTTCTTTAACAAGTGACATGATGAAGCTATAACTTCTAATCTCACTGTCAGAGATAAGTTGAATGATGTTAACCAAGCCTCATGTTTTATTTCATTTTTCAAACTGGTTTGTAGATGATCATATAAATGTAACTTTATTTAAAAAAGAAAAAAAAGATTCCAGATGACTGTAGTTTTTAATCTGCCTGGAGAAAAAAAAGTATAACTTCAAAAAAAGTTTTGGTATTTTTCTGTACCAGGGTGGTACTGGGTATATTGAAGATGCTGAGAATTTTTGTCAGCATTTGAAGAGAAAAAACAAGAAGAGTAAAATTACTTAATTTATTGAAAGGAGAACAATTTCTATCTGGAAATAATTTGTGTGAAAATAGGATATATTTTATGAAGTTAAATTGTCAGAAACATAAAAAGCAATCTTGATGTGTGTCTTTTCTATTTATAAACTAGTTTTTTCGCTTATGTAGAGAGTGTAATTTGGTATCAACAGAGTGTAGTGAAATTTGCTGTACTTTATTTTTTGTGGGGGGAATATAAACGTTACTTTAATCTTTACCCATTCTGAGCTGAGATAGAACATCCAAAGAAATCTGATGCAGGTTATTATATTGGCTTAGAAAAATACAATTATTTATGGCATTGAAATATTAGCTCCAAATTATATAATTTTAAATAAGATAATGGTTTTCTGTTTTTCTCTTAAAAAAGTATCTCAGTAATTTCTATCTAAAAGTTAAGATAACTCTTAATCAGGCTAATATTGATATTTGTTTATCAAGTCTGTAAGTATGAGAAACTACAACTTAGACTATTCACTTAAAATAATGTAATTTAATTCCCCTCCTCCTCTTTCCCTCATTTAATTTTTGGGATGGTTAAGGCTATCTGATAAAGCTGTCCTGTGACCATGCACTGAAGTGTTCAATGGATGGTTTATGTTTACAATAATGAAAGATTTAGGCTTTAAACATTCTCTCAAAATGATTTCCAAATATGACAAACTAAAATGAGAGTTCATTTGCATAATAAAATAGTAAGAAAGAATTTGAGTGTAATTTATTTCATTGCAACCCTTTATGTCCTTGGCATTCTGTTTTAATTTTTAACACCCATTTAACATGTGGCAGTGTGTATGGTCTAAACGAAATGAATGTATTTCATTCTGTGCCCTTTGTGATGTGACATACTAACAGTTTCAAGAAAGGTGATGTCACTTACCTTGTTCCTTTTAGAAAAAATGTTGTGCTTCTTCCTAAAGGAAAGGAAATATAACATGAGAATAAAACAGGTAAATGTTTAATGGTATCACAGATCTGCAATAAATTTTACTGGTTAGCTTAAGGAAAGATCTATCATATTTGATTATAGCTGTCATCTTTAATTTTAAAGTTTTATTTTTTACAATAAAATGCTCTTAAAGGAAATCCATTGAATGCTAATTTTCTATTTATAGGAGGTCCAGCTTTAAAAGTTTAATGAAATACCTAATTCTTAAACTCTATTGTGGTCAGGGATGATTTCCAATAATATAACGCTTTCTTTGAGGTCTTTTGTGTCAGGATTTATGTGGAATTTGAAATAAAAACATGGAGGCCAGGCTTATGGAAACCTTAAATTATTTTTGTAATTGACTGCTTAGGTCATCAGCAGTAGTTAACATGTGGAACACAATCACGCTGGGTGCAGTCTTGTCTTCGATACTTGCAAGTGATTTGGAGGCTAATATGATAAAGGGTGCTATACTAGCTCCATAAGACTTTGATAGGTTAAAGGCACCCAGAGAAGTCAACATTCCTGTATGTCTGAAAAGTGAAATTTAGAGAAACACGATTTCTATTACCTTTAATATTACTTAAATCTTATTATTTGAATTACATAAATTTCAACATTTTGTTTTCCATGAGATATATTGCAATCTTTTGAAAGCCACATGGTGAATTACCCACGAGTCAGTTTTTTTCCTTTAATAAGCTTTATTGAAGTGTAATTTGTAAACAATAATATTCACCAATTTTAAGTGTGCATTATGATGACTTTTGACAGATGTATACGGTTGTATAGTCACCAATGTGATCTTCTCCCTTCCTCCCAGCCCCTGGAAATCACTGATCTGGTTTTGGAACTATAGTTTATTGTCCAGCATATCACTGATACTCCTGTTTACATTATTGGTTTTTCCTCTCTTTGTTTCATTTTGGATAGTTTTCATCACTATCAAGTTTATTAATCTTATCTTCTGTAGTATTAAATCTGCTGTTAATTCTTTCCAGTTCATTGTTCATTTCTATTATTGTGTTTTCCAACTCTGGAAAGACTTCTGTAATAAATGCACACTTTTTCAAATGACTATTCAGGATCAAATCCTATCTCTGATGTTTGAACTTAAAGTCTTTCATCTGTAAAAAGGAAAAATAGTTATATATACCTTATAGGATTAAATTCAATTATCTATGGATAGCCCTTAACCTTAAATAGTAAACTCTCAATGAGTACTAGCTATTACTTTTACTATTATTTAGTGTTCCAGTCTTATTAAATGCTGATTCTTAGATAACTAAATAAGATCATTATTTCTAGTTCTCAGTTAATAGCAGTTCTTTCCTCAGAAAAGGCCCTTGCTTCCTGTTAACTCTTCCTCCCTCCAAAGTAAGTTCAAACGTCAGTTTCTCTTGAGTTCTTTTGACAGCGTCCCACCCAGACTCCCCTTCCCACCCACCTTATACACAACATACCTTCTTTCCTGGTAGTTGAGATGTGTGAGGAATTCGTCTCCTGTTCACTTGGTGTTCCTCTTTTACATCAATTTCTAAATTAACTTTGATTTATTTATGAATTCCTTTCCTTTGGACCGGGAGCTCCTGGAGGAAGTGAGTTTTCATGTTATTTGTTGTATTTTCAGCACCAAACACAGTATCTGGCATAATGTTACTTAATACTGAAGGGCAATATACAAAAAGTAAACAAACTGTAGAAAAAGCAATTAACTTTTACATGCCATTTTTATTTTAGCAGTATGGACTACGTCTGCTTTGCACATTAATGGCCTTTTTTCCTACCTTTCTTGGCTCACTATAGAATATGGTTTATCCCAACAACTACTTGACATCACATGGAAATATGTCCTGACCTAATGTCTCCAGAAGACTTCCAGGCCTGTTTGCCTGATGCATTTCCCTGTTTCATTATTTATTAAAATGCTGTTCAGGAAGCTGGATTTAGTGATGGTTTGCAGTGCTGAGTTTTTATTGGAAATCTTTGGCTGTATTTAGTTTCCTTGGTGTAAGTTGTTATGTGATCTCAGCACAGTTGTCCAGGTCAGAGCACTTTTGTACTTTTGTGGTAGTTCTAAAATCGGCCCTTGGCCAGATCATCAAGCATTATCCACAAGTAATGTGAAATAGCTAGGTAGCATTTCCAATGATGAGGTACTGAAACACAGAGCAGGAGCCCCTGGGAGCTAGCTTTCTCCTACTCTTTGATTCTGGCAATAAAAAGACAACTATATCTCTGTGACTTTGCCTCTTTTCCAAATCATTACCTTATATTTGATTTTTATAGTAAATATCTTCCAAATATCAAATGCTACATGCATTAATATGGAGGTTGGTTTATTCCGGAAGAATGTCACTTAGAGATTACAGTATTTTCATTTTGGCTTTGGACTTCCAAATCAGAAGAAAAGCATGCAATACTCAAAAGTATGTATTGTTTATTAAAACAAAAGAGAAAGATTGTTACTGTTCCAAATGGGATGGTCTAATTTTAATTATTTGTATAGTAATCGCTAACTACTAGGATTACAATATTTTTGATCATATAACAAACATCAATCATATAAATACCAGGATTTGGTAATCACGCATTTGAAAATCACTAACATGGACATACTCTTGGCATCTCAATTTGAATTTACAGGCATTTACAATTTTAAAGTTGCTTTGGCATTTAGTGTTAACGCCTCCACCTCTAAAACCATTTACCTCAAGTTTATTCCAATCACTTGTGACTAGATTTTCATGTCTGAGTGGAAAACTTAGTGTTCTGTTCTAATGTTTTAAAAAGTAAAACACTCTTTAGGGGCCGGCCCCATGGCCGATTGGTTAAGTTTGCATGCTCCACTTCGGCGGCCCAGGATTTCTCCGGTTCGGATCCTGGGTGTGGGCATGACACCACTCATCAGGCCATGTTGAGGCGGCATCCCACATGCCACAACTAGAAGGACCCACAACTAAAAAAATATACAACTATGTACCGGGGGCTTTGGGGAGAAAAAGGAAAAATAAAATCTTAAAAAAAACCAAAACACCTTTTAATTGTGGAAGCCTCTAAAAAGAGTTTAGCATGGCCAAGGAATTAAGGCTATTTTGGATTTAGCCAGGTGGATGAAGGGGAGAATTATAAGAGATAATTATGGAAGTTAGGCAAGCGGCAGCTAATGCAGGGTCTTCCAGGTCCTGGCAGAACTTTGGATTTTATCTGAAGTACTGTGGAAGCCATTGAAGAATATTAACAGTAGAGGAAGGGCATGAGAGGGAAATTACATAATTAGATTTATGTTGAAAAAAATCTCATTGTGCAAATTGTTTGGCAATTAGGTTGGAGGGAGATAGGAGGAGAAACAGGAGGACCAATAACTCTTCTACCACAGGAGTCCAAGAGGAGAGAGGAAGGTGGTTTAAACTTAAGAAGAGGAAATGGAGATGGAGACAAATGCATGGAGCTGAGACACATTTATACATAGAATGAACAAGTCTTGATAATACTTGGGATCTGAAAGATGAAGGAGTGGGAAGAATCAGGATGCCATCTAGATCTCTGGTCTAAGCAATGTATAAATGCAGAGGTCATTCAACGAAATTGGACAAACACATAGGGAGAGGAATTGTTTAGGTGTAAAATAAAAGAGAGTTCTTGTGAAACCAGAGTTTGGTGTTGGCTATTAGATTTGAGTGGCTCATAATCCATCTGAGTGGAGGTTTTAGGTAAGTGGCTGAAAAATGAATCTGGGCTTAGGGAAGAGGACCTTTGCTGCTTCTACCTTGGAAACAAAACAAATACTTAGCAAGATGAAGGTACGTATGTAGGCACTAAAGGGGATAAATATTATTATTAACCCTTGGATTGTAGATCTCACACTTTAATTGGAGAAATTAAATGTGTATACACATGTTTAAATGTTTCCAGGATAGAGCCTATTCTTGTGCTTATTGTAGGGAATTGGGGCATGTTAGCTCATGCCAGAGTAAGACATAGCGATTATATTAGTGTAAGGTATCTTTGGAGGAATTATACTACAGAAGTAGGTGCTGACAGATGACCTCAAAGACTTGGCCTTGTGGACTATCATAGGAATGGAATTTGTCACTTAATTTCCTTGACATGATACTAGATGGAATGGAACTCACTCTGAGTTTGGGGATAATTGACTTCAAGCCAATGGAAATGTATTCTTTGTAGAGAAGGATGTTATGGAATCATTCATTTGTTTTTGTGACCAACTCTCTTGCGTCTTTTGCAACAGAATTAAATGGAAAGGATTGGCCATATAAAAAGAGTTGTAATAGTAAGGGCTCTCTGGCAATCCATAAAGTCAGCATTAAGCTACTTAAGAACATTGTGGGGAGGAGCACTGTGAAATAGAAATTTAAAAATACAGGCAATGTTGGAATAAGCACTGGCAGTGATGTTTAAATTGGCTGGCATTACGTGATTATGGGAAACAAGGACATTAATGGCTCTCTTGAGTAATATGTATCCACCCCTATCCTTGAGGAAATCTTAAAAATTTGATAGGATGATGAAGACCTAAAGTCCTAATATGTAGTAAAGTCTACATATTTTAAAAAAATCTTTGAGTTGTTTATTTATTAACTTTTTACTAAACTCAGGTGACTAATCAAAATGAGAAGTGTGATTTAGGCATAAATCAGGAAATATATTGAATCAAAAAAAGTAACTGCCAGAGATGGTAGTAATAAAGGATTATGTCCTCTTCCTGTGAGAATCATCATGTTAGATTTAAACTGAACCTGAAAAGATGGAGTAATTGGGGCAGGCTCAGTGATGTGGTGGTTAAGTTCATGCACTCTGCTTCAGTGGCCCAGGGTATGCAGGTTCAGATCCTGGGCATGGACTGATGCGCTGCTCATCAAGCCATGCTGTGGCAGTGTCCTACATACGAAAAGTAGAGGAAGATGGGCACAGATGTTAGCTCAGGGCTAATCTTTCTCAGCAAATGAGGAAGATTGGAAAAAAAGAAAAAGAAAAGAAAAGAGAAAAAGGATAGGGTAATTCATGTCAAATTTGATTAATCCTGGACATGCTGCATGCTTGCAATAATAGATAGAGGTGCAATTATGGAGTAACAGTTAGATATTATTGTAAAAATATTTTGACGAGTGCATTGAGAATACCTGAATCCTCTCCTAATCAAAGTTTCCAAGAAATTTTCTAAGGAATTAATGCATAGTGATTCAAAGTAATGTCAAAGTAATACTTTACAAAGCTAGATTTGATCCTGTTAAAAAATTCCATTATCTGATATTTTTGGCTTTAATCTAGAATCAAAGTACAGAGATGGGTCTGCATTGCATATTTCAAGCTCTGAGTATATTCTCAAATCATATCCCTCTATTGCTTGAAAAGGCCACATCCTTTGGGGCCAGAAGGAAAGAATTAGAAAGTAGGAACTACTTAGTCTTTGCCTGATTATTTATATGCCTTCCTCTAAGGCATCAGTTATTAAATATATGTGGCCCTATTAATGATGAAAACCAAGCCATTTATTTTTCCCTTTTAGAATAGCTTGCAAGAAAGTATGGAGACGAAGTGAAGAGGACTTCCTTCTCTTTGAAGCTAACTGATGGGTAGAAATTGGATTTCTATAAAGGTGTAGAAGAGTATTCTTGGCAAGGTGGATTGTGTGAGGAAAGGATATGAGTGTGGCAAAGCCCAGGTTAATTTCAGGGAGAGAGTGAATATCACAGAGAACTGCTTGTTGACTATTTTCCGTATCTATTCACACTACAAAATACTGCAGCAGTAAAAAGATGCACAACCCTTTTCCTGCCCTCATATGTCTTGGGAATTTAGTTAGAAGTGTTAGGCAGTGAAAGATATTGCTCGAAGTGATATTTTAAGGCATATGATCTGCAAATGCATGAAATTTTGGACAAAGAAAAGACTAGAGGTAAATAAACTTGTCAGAAGACAATGGTATGAGTTCCAATATGAGAAGGATATATTTACTTGCAGAGATAAAACAAAAAAGGATGAACAGTATATTGAAATATGCTCACTGAAATGGGGCAATACATCAGAGTTTAATTTTTCTTGATCTAGAGGAGACATACAATTGATAACATAATAACTAGCATTTATTGAAGGCTTCCGGTGAACAGTTCTGTATAGCACAAGTGTTATTTAATCTATCTGTAGGTTGATGCTTCCCCCACCTCTCTTTTTCAGATATAAAAAAATTAAGGCACATAGAGGTTAAATATCTTGCTCAAGATCAAACAATTAGTAAATGGTGGAGCTGGCATTCTAATTGAGGCAGCTATCATTTAAAAAAGGTGCAGAAGAGAAAAAGATGTAAGATAGATGGCAGGTTGTCACATAAGAGTGAGAGAGAAGATATATGTACCAAGAGTGTGTTCTCTGTATTACAATTTGTATTTATAATATTTTTCCATGCTTAATTATGTGGATTGCCAATGTTAGATTCCTAAATCTCTTGGTATAAGGCATACTTATAATAAATAAATAACTAATATGCACTTTCAGTTTCTTAGAAATAAAGTCTTTTCACATTTAATGTAGAAATGAAAATGAGTCATTGGAGGATGATAAATTTTGGAGATTCTTGTTACAAGAGAATTAGGCTCCCTTCATCATATTTAAAAAATATGTTTCAGAGCCTGGTCTGACATTCATTACATATAGTAGTGTTACTTTGGATACAAAAGAGTAGGTTTGAGAATATGGAATGATAAATATCCCAAAGCAGTGCTAGAAACAAGTCTAAATGAATAATCTAATGTGCGCTTTTCTAGCCATACAGCTTACAAAGCAGAACTAAAAACTTTCTTCTGCAACTTTGAGCTAGTTCAGACTAATATTTTAGAAAATTGGTGTACAAATGGTGATAGCTATTTTCTCAACATCTGATGAGCAGACTGAAACACAAAATTGGCTCTTAGCCTAAAACTTAAGTACTTTGTAAGAAGGGAAAACAATTGAAGCCAGCAAATCAACTTCCATTTGGGATGGGTGTGCAAGGTTCTGACTAAACTCACTTGTAGTAACTTTCAAATCTCTGGGGATGTGTGTTCACTTGACCTTTGGGAAATAGAACAAAGAGAAGCAGGGCAGCTTTCTACAAAACCATCCTCTGAGTTTCACTGAGCAAAAACTTCTCCAAGATGCTCAAGCAGAACAATTACCACATAAATTTCAGAGAAATTGAGGCGTAATTGGAAGGAGGACAGAAAAATTATTTCATAATATTGGGAATAATGTACAACTCATTCCAATAAACCATTGGCTGGGCCTGGACTGTGGTGGGACAAAGACCCTAAGAAGGAGCTGACTCTTGGCTGAATATAAAGGCTGAGGATGGAGAGGCCTGAGAATAAGCCTGAATGGGAAGGCAGAGTGAGACCAAGAGTCCAGCAGGTCAACCCAAGTCAGATAGATTATGAAATGTGAAGCTGGACTGAAGGATGTGGGCAAGAGGCAGAGGAGAAAGAATGAACTTTCTCCTGAGGTCTCAGTCAGGGCGGAGACTGGGCAGAGGAGTGTACAGAGCATTTCTCCCTGAGACTGGGCCTTCACTCTTCAAAGAATGAACTAGCATTAAAGCCCTGTTGGACTACCTTAGAAGAAGAGAATAAATTTGGTGTAGTTCATGCTATTGAGGGGCTTATAACTAGGGGAGGACATAGGCCTATGAGCAAATAATTATCATATAATGCATTAAACAGAGACAGTGTTGCGTGGTGGTTAAGGGGATGGGCTTGGCCTGTATTTGATATCTGCCACTTCTGGCTATGTTAATCTTGAGAAATTATTTGTTTCAAACTTCCATTTTCATTTCCTTAAATGTGGGTAATAATACTACTAATATTATTGGGCTGTCGTTTTGGATCAGTGGGTTGAAGATCATCAAACACTTCTACTTTACTAGGGACAGCATTGGATTTAATGGCAAAGATGAAAATAATGTGGGAGGCTGTGGCTTCAATAATGGGTTTGAAATAATGGGAGAGTGAAATCACATAAATGACATATGAATTTGACAATTGTTATCCTATTTGGGGGAACTAAACTTTTTAGAGAAATACTAATATCTGATTATTTTGTCCTGGAATTTGATAAATGAGTGAATTATCATAGCTATATTCTTATGCTTTCAATCTCTAAGTTCTTCTAAATAACTAAAGAAATATCAACTGCTGTGTTGATTTAAATATTTGAGTATCACGAAGTAAAAGAACTTGAAATGAAGTGGTAATTAGCAGTTCAGTGTATTTCAATATCCCATATGCATGTTTATAATTAGTGTGCTAAAATAACATACACTTGTTCATTTGACTAGTTTATAAGGAAAAAGTTCAAGCACAAACTGTGCTTTGATGAAAATAAAATAACAGTGAACGTCAGGAATGTTTAATGCTATTTAGAATGCATGTTGGAACCTACTTTAGTCTGTGGAAACACATCTGGAACTAAATGGAAGACGACTGAATACTTTACTACTAAATTATTAATTTTATATATAACTCATTGAGAAATACGTATATGGACAAGTTGGACTCACCCTGAACACTCAGTGGTCTGACTGTATAACTTGGGCTTCTAACGTTGTAGAACTGTTTGCCTCGTAATAGCAGTAGATGGTTCTGGAATAAGTGTATCTCTTCCTAGTAACTCTTCTGAAAACAAAGTACATTTGTAATATATTGTTCTTGGTTATCATTTGAGTCTGGGAAAACATAACAGTACTCACACTTTTTTTTCTATTTTAGAAAAGGTGGAATAAAAAAGCAGAAAACTCATGGTAGCACTAAGAGTGAAAAAGTACGTGCGCTCTAAGTGCTGCCTCGTCACCCATGCCTGTTAGCAAATTAATTATTTTCCTCAAGGCCAATAGCAGTAAATTAATTTTCATGACTGTTTTTCTTGCACATCTTGTATCTTTTCCTAATATTCAATCTTCTTCCTTCATTATGACTTTAAAAGCTTACACATGTCTACTTTATAAGAAAATATACTGTGAAATCAGACATGATAGAGTCTAGGGAAGCATTTACTTAATTAGGAAAGATTAGCCCAAGCTTTTCTTTACAAAGTAATTCTGAGAAATTCAGAAGGTGCTATATGTATGACTAATATATTTTGTATTCTTACCAGGTGTGAAAAGTCAATTTATAAATACACACAAAAAATTTAGAAAATTCCAACACCAAAGTGTTATAACTGTTAGATATTTTAATTTACTATATTTAGCAACTATAGATATTTGCTATAAATTAACTATCCAGTTCACTCTGAATAGAAGTATAAAAGTTTTAAAATGGCTATCAATTCACTAAATAGAACAAATTAAAATATTAGTATTAACTTGATATACTGAATTGATCATAACAGCTATATTAGTAAAATTAGCAAATGATTTCTTCCAACATTCACTGTAGAAGCCAGTATTAATATGATCAAATTCTATTAACATATTAGAAGATATGCTACAAACATGCAGAGATTTTGTAGTAATGGTCTTTATTCTCTTACTTTTCAAAAAATGTGTGTAAGGGCTGGCCTTGTGGCCAAGTAGTTAAGTTTGCCTGCTCTGCTTTGGCGGCCCAGGATTTCGCCAGTTCAAATCCTGGGCTTGGACATGGCACTGCTCATCAGGCCATGCTGAGGTGGCGTCCCACATACCACAACTAGAAGGACCGACAACTAAAGTATACAACTATGTACTGGCGGGATCTGGGGAGAAAAAGCAGGAAAAAAAAGATGTGTAAGCCCATTGTGTGTAAAAAATGTGTGTAAGCCCAAAAAATGTGTATAAGCATACACGATTATACTTTAATTACTTAGAATAAAAGAAACGTTTTCTTATTAATGACTCATGTATTTTCAACAAAACATTTTTTTTTTTTTTAGTAGTGTTATGAAATATCACATCATCTAAGAAAGTTGAAATCTCTAGTGGAATGAACCCGTATGTTTCTAGATAAGATAAAGAATGTTGTCATGGATACCCCTTAGTTTAGTATAGACAGTTTTGGATTATTTTCTTATACAGAAATTGTTTATCAGTTTTTGAATACATTAGTTATAAACATTTGCATCTCTATATTGGATTTTTCTGTTCTTTTAAGTTGATTTATATATTTAATAATTTTAAAACTCAAATAATGAGAACTTGGTTAAAATGTGTAAATCAACTCTTTTTTTGTTTTTTTTTTAAAGATTTTATTTTTTCCTTTTTCTCCCCAAAACCCCCCTGTACGTAGTTGTATATTCTTCATTGTGGGTCCTTCTAGTTGTGGCATGTGGGACGCTGCCTCATTGTGGTTCGAACCAACGAAACACTGGGCCGCCTGCAGCAGAGCACGAGAACTTAACGACTCGGCCACGGGGACAGCCCCTTTTGGTTTTTGTTTTAAAAAAATTTTAAACAACTCAAGTCCCTTTAATTAAAACGTTTTATTTTATGTTTACTTTTCTAAGCTCAGTTCTGTGTCAAATATACAAGTAAACACCAACTGCAGCTTCATTTTGAAACCAATGAGGGTTATGTGTAAATTAATAAGAATAAGACACTGCAGTTTCTCTCAAGGAGATTAGAGGCAACTTAGAAATATTTTCAGTTATTTCATAACTGACATTTTAATTTTATTTTAATTGTGTTCAATACAAAAGTCTTATCTACCTTTGATTTTTTTCATAGGACTATTCCTAATCATTAGTAGTTTACTATGGAGTATCCAAATAAAGTATTAAATTTCCCCAATATACGAAAGTATTCATTATGGACCTGACTTTACAAGATGGAGGTGAACACAATACATTGAGAAATTAGTTTCTGACAGAACATGTAAGTTAACATAAATATGGGTGAGACTTTCTTACTACAAATTATAAATTGATCTCTCAGTGTCTTTATTGGTCTGTACTATCTCAATGGGTCCTTAGATCAGTATTTACCTCTGATGGTACCAGTGCCACAAAAATTGATCTGCTAGCTCTCAATTTTTCTTTTTTTACAGATTGGCACTTGAGCTACTGTCTGTTGCCAGTCTTTTTTCCTTATTCTTCTACTCAAAGCCCCCCAGCACACAGTTGTATATTCTAATTGTATGTTCTTCTGGTTGTGCTGTGTGGGACGCCACCTCAGCATGGCCTGATGAGCGGCGCCATGTCCGTGCCCAGGATCTGAACCGGTGAAACCCTGGGCTGCTGAAGTGGAGCAGGTGGACTTAACCACTTGGCCATGAGGCTGGCCCCTGCTGTCTCTCAATTAACTCTGATCATTGATGGGATGGGGGAGCAGGTATTAAAACTTTTTCATTGGTGAGGAGAATACTTTTAGCATAGTTATCTTTCAAATATGTATCTTTAATTGCAAAGAGAATAAATCTTTACAAATGCTAATAAGCAAACAAACACACTAGGTTGGATGGTGGCTTAGTAATATCAGCATTTAACATTATTTTATTGCTTACAAGGCTACAGCCTCAGAAAAATATTTAATCACTAAAGAGGGTATTTAAAGTTAGAAAGAATGGAATGACAAATTTAGTAATTTTTAATACAGGATTTACATAATATGCGGCTTTAGAATTCTATCACAGAGAAAAGCTGATCATATTCTGTGCATGTTTCATTTTTGATCTTATGTTTGCTGCTTTTAACTTCTGTGAATAATACTTATTTTTGGATTTTGTCTTTTTCAGTCGTATTAAATAATTACACTTTAAATTTATATCATGATTTTATTGAAAATGATTTAAGATGGTTGGTGAAATGGCTAAGTCATATTGATATTTATATACAAGCAGTAATTATCTTAGCTTTTAGGAGAGTAACAAGCAAGATACTCCTATATTATAGTTTTAGAAGTTCAATTATTTACTTACATCATGGTTCTTTTTTGGTGTGAATTTTATTTTCAGGGTTATGCTTTTTATACTATGTGATTCTTGGTATGTTGAAAATTTGTGCCAACTATTGTATTTTTTAAAATTCCCTTTTAAATTCCTCACTACATATTCTGCAAGACTGAAGTGCTATCTTTGATTTATTGTTCAGTTGTTTGCACTATGACGGAATTTATGGCCCCAAACCATCATGTGGAAATGAGAACTAATACTCCGCATTCAGGCCTGGGCCCTTTGCCCTGTGTTGCAGAGGCATATCCAAACATGATGTGATTTTGTTATCCCCTTCCTTCTCGATGGGACAGTTTATCAACTAATTCAAAGATGGGCACAAATATAAGGGGAAAATTTCACATACTTACTTTGATTTGTGTTGTTGTTGTTAAAATAAAAATTCCTGCTATCAAGATGAGTTAAATGCTTCTCAAGCTTGAGTGTGCATGAGAATCACCTGGAGAGACTGTTAAGACACAGATGCCTGGCTATAACCCCCTGAGATGCTGATTCAGTGGGTCTAGGAGTAGGCTGCCTTACAATTTCATTTTAGATAACCTGGTGTTGCAAGGACCACGTTAGGAGTAACACTGAGATTGATGCGGGATCGGTGAGCCGAGGAGTCGAAAGAAAGATTTCTTAGACTCTCAAGATCTGGCAGTAGTGCTCTTTAATTTAGAGAATAGTGTGGAATAGCATGGGGACAGGACCCATGGGCAGGCAGAGCTGGTGCGTGGGGACAGGACCCACGGGCAGTCAGAGCTCCTGCTGCTGCCCCCGCTGGCATGGGGACAGGACCCATGGGCAGGCAGAGCTGTTGTGTGGGGACAAGACCCACGGGCAGTCAGAGCTCCTGCTGCTGCCCCCGCTGGCATGGGGACAGGACCCATGGGCAGGCAGAGCTGGTGTGTCTGGGGACAAGACCCACGGGCAGTCAGAGCTCCTGCTGCTGCCCTGAGTTGAGGGTTAGGGCTAATTTTATAAGGCATGGGTACGTGACTTATTTTTACTGGAAAAAAAAGAAAAAGAAAAAGATGATGTAAAAAGTCATTAAATGATTTCAGTGCAGATGGGGTCTGGTTATTGTGCGGTCATATAACTTTAGATACGAATCTGGCCATATAGATCGGCATGCAGGTGAGGATGCCCCGGGCTTCTCTCCCTGGGGCGGTCCTAATTCATACCATAAAATAAGTCCACTGGGTCGTATAGTTTGGCATGTAGGCCAGGTCACCTTGGGCTTCTCTAGCTGGGGCAGCCTTAATCCACATCATAAACCCCCCCTGAACCCATTTGGCCCCGAAATCTTTTGGGGATATGGACGACGGTCAGTCTTCTGTAACTACTTCCGGCTGTACAAGGTCGTCGAGCTGTCCCTAAATGGGGCCATAGGTATAGGTAGGAGGTTCAGCGGACCGGAAGACTGCACCCGTGGAGTCCAAGGCTGACAAGGCATCCAGAGCCTCTGGGGACGAGAGAATCATTTGACGAGTGGTGGTCCAGGAGGTGAAACTTTGTTGACATGTGGAAGACAAACAATGAAACAGACAACAAATTATAATAAGAAATACAAGCAGTATGATTAACCCAATGAATAAGGTTTTGATAGCAGTCCAGAAACCTGGACCTGACCAAGAGTTCAACCAGTCATTTAGAGATAGGGGAGGGTCAGACATGGTCTTAATTTGGTGGTTCATATCACAGAGGAAGCCAGAGATATTTTGATGGTAGCCAGGAATATAAACACAACATTCAGTTTTTATAATGGCACGAGTGCCCCCCTGTGCTGCTGTCAAGACATCCAGTGCCATTCGGTTTTGGAGGACTGCCTTACGCATTTGGGACACTTCTAAATCAAGCAGCAAAAGGCTATGTTGTGTATCATTTTAATGCTTTCATAGTAAATTTGTTTAGAGATTCCATGGGCCAGATGACACTTTCGATTCCTAACTGGGGAAGGAAAATTGAGGCAACGTGGTCATACCAGTGGAAGACAGAGCAGGTCCAGCGCTGTTGCAGGTTGGGTAGGTTAGCAGGAGGAGATATAGTAAATGTAGTTCTACCTTGCATCCAGATAAAGCCTAGAGTGCATCGTCCAATCTATCCAGGTGGCAGCCAAGGCCATAAGTTGGAGCCACATAGCCACTGAGTGCCATTAGGGGCTAACCAACGCGTGCTGGGCCGTCTATCCCAGTCAGTCTCAAACCAATCAGTATTTTTTAAGGTTATGATATGAGAACACCTATGACAGGGAATTTTCCCATAGGTCGGGTGCTATTAGGCCATGCATCACAGGTGTGATTGGTTTGTTCCCAACATAGAGTGGACTTTTACTGAGTTGATCACTAGCAGGAGTAAGCCAAATATACTCGTCCCAAATTTGATATAGTCCATCCTGTGTGTATCAATAAGTTGGGCACTTTACCTTTGGAACTTGTCGTTTATGATCCACCTGTGACAAGGCAAATCTAGTTAGTATTTGGGCAGTAGTGTTGAAGGAAAAGGTTTGCTTGTGGCCAGGGAACTCCCAGGTATCAGAGATGGATGGCTACAAGGAGACATTATGATTAGTAATAGATGAATCTTGTGGAAGAAAAGAGCTAGAATCTAATATCCATGAATGCGTACTATAGCTTCTACTGAAACATAATTTTTCTCTCTAAAATCACCCTCATTTTTATAAAAGATAGCCAAATTAAGATTAACTGGTCTGCCAATTATTTACATAAGTGCAGCAAGAATACCAATTGATTATACAGGCTTTTTAAATCTGCTTTGCTGGAATTTTTATGAGGAATCTCAGATTGAACTGTAAAGGCCTCTCGAGGCCAGAAAAGCCAAGCCAAGGACTTGCCATCAGATTTTGCCTGCAGTACCTACAGGTTTGGGTGGACTCCTCTCTTCTCGAGGTCCCCCAAAATATTCTGAGGTTCCTTGCAGCTGCCAGATAAGCAAGCTTCCTTACTTACCGGGTAAGATTGCCAGAATCTCTGTAAACAAGGTACCAGGCCCATGTTTCCAAGTGGCTGTATTCCAGAATGTCCAATCTTTGTTCCTGAAAAGCTGTGTTGTCATATCTGAGCCTGTATGTTTCAAATATGACATTCCAGTCAAAGCCTTGGTAATATAACCAATGTGTCCTGTTATAAGGAGAATAGGTTCTTATTGAACTTATGCAAATAACTATATTGCCACGAAATAACCATGCTCACTCACAAAGAGTTTCTAAATTCTGGAGGGATCAGGTCGGGAGAAAAAGACAAATGTTTCAGTTTTGCTCATAAAGATGTATTTCACTAAATTGCTGTAAGTCATAGTTAGCATAAGAGAAAAGAAAGAAAGATTTCCTTAAACATGAGAAAACAAAACAAAACATCAAAACTCAGCAATATTTAAAACAGAAGTCATAAAAAATTATAATCATCCTCCTCAGTTCACACAGTCCTGTATAATCAGTTCTTGAGCTTAATCTTCTGTTAGCAGGTCTATGAGCTTAGTTTCTGTTAGAATTCTGTAATTTCTTACACGGTTCAGTTTTACAATCTGAAAGTTTATCAGAAACCTGTAGTTTAGAACCCTTGTGTCAGAATCCTTTCCAGGAATTTCTCTGGAGATGAAACATATTTGCAAAAGCAAAAAGCATCAGAGTAAAACAGCAACTATCTGTAAATGGGCAAAAGACTCAAAGGGCAATTGATAAAGAAACTTGGTTACTTCTGTGACATATAACACTTTAAGATAATAACTGGAATTATGACTGATAACCAGAACAGATTAGAATTTTAGGAATGCTATATAATGTTGACACGTATATTAATAACATTCACCCACGTAATACCACATAAGAAAGTTTATCATCGCTTATTTGACAATGCTTCCCATGTAATTTAATAAACCAAATAAACCTAATTAATTTAGTATTTTCCTCCTTATAGGAAGAGAGCAAATTTCTTTGAGAAGTCTCAGGGGCCCTCTGAAAATCCTCAGAGAAATTCTTCTTCCATCTACCAGGTCAAAAGAAAGCCTTCATTCAGGACTTGAATATTTTTGAGGGAGAAGCTTGTCAAAAATATCAAAAGTTTTTAAAATACTTGTTCAAATAGGAAACAACGCTCACTGTTAAACAATGCTCAGGCATCCATTCAAAGTGACAACAGAGACAGTCAAGAGCAAACAACATCATCAAAAAATTTTAGAAGAGACCTCTTTCTTTCTGAATATAGGAAATTATTTTAACAAAACATAGATTTTCTGTCTTTTAGGTAGAGTTAGAGCAGGCCAAAAGTTCAAGAAAATTATGCTTTGAGAGAAAACCAAATTTTAATTTCTGTACCAGCTTATTTTTAACATTAAAACTCATTCACTTAATTGGATTTACTCTAATCTTAGTCTACTTGACCAGGCATAAAACTCCTTTCAGAATTTCTCCTTCACAAACCTTCTACAACTTTCTTTTTGCCTTCAGAATTTGTCCCAAAGTCTGTCTTTTTTCCTTTCTAGTACTTTAGGACAAACTTATCTTTCTTAACCCATCAAACAAAAATACTTCCATTCTTTATACCCTCTTTACTGAAAACATACATTTTAACTTTCCTTAGATACAGAGCTGTTTTCCTTATTAATTTCCAGTAGCTTTAATTATATAGGTTAATAAGAACTTTTAACCCTTAACAGACCATAGTAAACACTAAAAAGGTAAGCAATTATGAATTGTCTTTTATACCAGCATTCTAAACACTTCATAATTTCTAGAAACACGCTGCTTTACAATAACAGACCCAAAGACTTTTAGCCTCTCTGCAATAAGAAGCCAAAAGTAGATAACTTAGATAAGTTTAGCTGTAATGCTTGTGTGCTATCCAATCCAAAAATGACCCAGATGCTCAGATTTTTATCATTTAACTTAACTTGGCAAAACTCAAGATTGCTATCAAAACAATTTGGAAGCTGTTTTTTTTTTTTCAAGTATACAGACCATAAAACATTTATTGTACCCACAAAAACTTCATGAGACATTAGACAAAACTGGTCATCATTTAAAGCTATTATTTTGCTGACGAATTTAACAGACAATGTGAACTTATTTGACTAGTAAACCCAGGCTGCATGCCTGCATCATATGCAAATACTGACAACTCTGACAAGAAGACTATTTTCAATCAAACCAACAAACTTAAACAAGCTTTCATTTACCAAAAGTTAATTCACATCAAGTTAACTTGAAAGACATTGGATTAATTTCTACTATATTTAGAATTTATGTAAGGGCTTACTTTAAGCCAATTAAACAGAGCTCTTAATTTTGGCAATACCATCCGGAGGTAAAAATATCACACATATAACATACATAAGTCATACGTACACAGAGACTGCACAGCTATTGTTTTTTTTTACCAATATTTGTGGAGGAGACACTCAAGATGCTAGATTTTTGGCAAGGGCACACTTATGGCTGTTTTTCCTCTCCACTCCTCTTTCTTTCTGTCTTTTTTTTTTTTTTTCTTCAGTCTTAGGAATTAGTGATGGGCTAGATAGTAGTTCCTGGAGAGGGGAGATGATAATCCTTTCCATGATAAAGGAACTAGGTGGGATCTGAACTGCCTCTAGAGCAGTATTTCCAGTCTTGCAAGGATTTTCTAAGGACAGTTGCTCTTGATTTCCCAGAAACTGGATTGTAACTCAAATTACATTCCAGGTTGATCTACCTGTCCAACTGCATCACAGAGGCACAGAGAAACCCCTCAAATTTTCTACCAGATGGAGTTAGAACGCATCCACATGGTGGGCCTCTGGGGATGCTTAGGAGCCTTCCCCATGGCGGTAAAGCCAGTGTCTGACAGCAGCTGGAGAAAGGGTGCAGAGGCCGATTGCGGGTGTGCAGAGGCCGATTGCAGGTGTTGACATAGTTATAAGATTTAGTCAAGTCCCGCTTCAGCCTGGGCACTTTGTCTCTGAGCCAGCAAAGTTGAGGTAGGGAAGCAGGAGGCAAAGGCCTGGAACTGGCTGGAGGCTGGGGCTCCCAGAGCCAGGTTTGAGAGTTAAATCCCTGGCAAAAGGCTTATTTTTCCAATTTTACAGAAGGTCAAGGTTCTGCTCAGGTCTAGCCTGAACTTAACCTCGACTTGGTGACAACAGAAGAGATGATGAGCAAAACAGACAAAGAAAGGAAAAGAAGAGATCAGACCTCACCCTCATGGCCTCTTCCAGAGGGTTATCAAGATAAGAGTCACACAACAGTTCCCGTGCTGGGGCACACTACGCTAGCACGACAGTTCACAGAATAAATCACAGGTCTCCTACCCTCATAACCAACTCAGTAGGTGACTAAAATACTCAATGAGTCAACTGTCAAGAGAGGGCACCCCCACTTAGGGTTGCTGGGGTGATCAGGCCCAGAAACCCAAAGTTGGGGCTCCCAGGGGTGGAGCCTTTTACTCTTTAAAGATTTCTTTGTTTCCCAGTCGCAAAGCTCAAAAGGAGATGAAAATGGCCATTGTAACTCCAAGAGAGACAAAAGAAACGGGTCCATTACCGTGAAAAATGCCCCCTGAACCTAGGGCAGCGTCCTACCCGTTGTTCCTACTGTGGGGTTCCTATAGCAAGGGGTGATGGGAGCGTCCCCCGGCATTGCATCCCTTGTATACCTTCCCTGTTATGCCTGGCAGTAACAGGAGCCTGGTGCCTATTCTGCCTGACAGCATAGGCCTGGTGAATGGTCCCCGAGAGAAAAGGAGAAAGAAAAGGGGCCATTACCTCGAAAATCCCCCCATTGGGGTTCCTGTAGCAAGGGATGATGGGGGCATCCCTTGAACATCTTCCCTATTCTGCCTGGCAGGAATAGGTGCCTGGTGAATGGTCCCAGAGAAAGGGAGCCATTACCTTGAAAATCCCCCCAATGGAGTTCCTGTAGCAAGGGATGATGGGGGCATCCCTTGAACATCTTCCCTATTATGCCTGACAGTAATAGGTGCCTGGCGAATGGTCCCAGAGAGAAAAGGAGAAAGAAAAGGAGCCATTACCTTGAAAATCCCCCCAATGGAGTTCCTGTAGCAAGGGATGATGGGGGCATCCCTTAAACATCTTCCCTATTCTGCCTGACAGTAATAGGTGCCTGGCGAATGGTCCCAGAGAGAAAAGGAGCCATTACCTTGAAAATCCTCCCATTGGGGTTCCTGTAGCAAGGGATGATGGGGACATCCCTTGAACATCTTCCCTATTCTGCCTGACAGTAATAGGTGCCTGGCGAATGGTCCCAGAGAGAAAAGGAGCCATTACCTTGAAAATCCCCCCAATGGAGTTCCTGTAGCAAGGGATGATGGGGGCATCCCTTGAACATCTTCCCTATTATGCCTGACAGTAATAGGTGCCTGGCGAATGGTCCCCAGGATAAAAGGACAAAGACAGTGAGAAAGAGAAAGACAGTGAGGAATTTTCCGCCAGTCTGGGGGACATTCTACCCAATTGCATCCTGGAGCCATTCTCCCAAGAAGGGGTTCCCATACTCCACCAAAGGTTAGAGTTTGGTACTTTCCTTGAACTGGAGTCCCGAGTGGGGCTTTCCTCGCAGTTCAGAGCGTGGTCAGGTGCCAGAGGGAGGGATGCCAATCCAGCCTTAGGAAAAGAAACCTTCCACGGGAGTCTTGGAGATTGGCGGCCGTCCTAATGACTTAAGTGGCCAACCCGCGCCCACGTAAAATTTGTCTATTAGAGATAGAGTCAGGAAGGAATGGATTAATTCATTCTCCATCACCCTGAGGCTTAAGGTACTGATTCTCTTCAAGCTGAATGCCACAATTTGCCCCATAGAGTAGCCATGGGCAGCAAACGTGGATTCATACAGCTGTCCGAGAAAGTTCCCGATGGAGCAGTGAATCTAGATCCATCCTTGAAAAAGAGCAGGAAGGAATGGATTAATTCATTTTCCATCACCCTCAGGCTTAAGGTACTGATTCTCTTCAGGCTGAATGCCACAATTTGCCCCATAGAGTAGCCATGGGCAGCAAACGTGGATTCATACAGCCATCCAAGAAAGTTCCCGATGGAGAAGTGAATTTAGATCCATCCTTGAAAAAGAGAAAGGCACAAGGAAGAAAAGGGCACTTACCAGAACTCGAGCTCACAAGCCGATGAAGCGAGATCCCCGTACGGGCCACCAGAAATGATGCGGGATCGGTGAGCCGAGGAGTCGAAAGAAAGATTTCTTAGACTCTCAAGATCTGGCAGTAGTGCTCTTTAATTTAGAGAATAGTGTCGAATAGCATGGGGACAGGAGCCATGGGCAGACAGAGCTCCTGCTGCTGCCCCCGCTGGCATGGGGACAGGACCCATGGGCAGGCAGAGCTGGTGCGTGGGGACAGGACCCACGGGCAGTCAGAGCTCCTGCTGCTGCCCCCGCTGGCATGGGGACAGGACCCATGGGCAGGCAGAGCTGGTGTGTGGGGACAAGACCCACGGGCAGTCAGAGCTCCTGCTGCTGCCCTGAGTTGAGGGTTAGGGCTAATTTTATAAGGCATGGGTACGTGACTTATTTTTACTGGAAAAAAAAGAAAAAGAAAAAGATGATGTAAAAAGTCATTAAATGATTTCAGTGCAGATGGGGTCTGGTTATTGTGCGGTCATATAACTTTAGATACGAATCTGGCCATATAGATCGGCATGCAGGTGAGGATGCCCCGGGCTTCTCTCCCTGGGGCGGTCCTAATTCATACCATAAAAAAAGTCCACTGGGTCGTATAGTTTGGCATGTAGGCCAGGTCACCTTGGGCTTCTCTAGCTGGGGCAGCCTTAATCCACATCAAGATGAATAATGTTAACCAATCAGAGATATGAGCTGAATGTTTAAAACTTTGAGGAGAATGAGTACATTTTAAATTAGCACACAAAGCATTTTCCACGTGTTTGAGTGTTAATAATTAACAGAATTTTAAGGGTGCACATTTGGTGGTAATTATGCTGAACGTCTATTTTGTTTCATAAAAACTTTATATTAGAATAATCCTGTGGGATTCTTAATTCCCAAAGTTTGCTGGACCAGGTTAAGCCTCAAAATGGAAGCTGATTCTATTAATGATCACTTATCCAAAAAAAAAAAAATACTAACATTCAAATTATTGATTATTTTAAAGAGAATATTTTACAAAATACTATGTCTAATGCATACACTAACATTTTTGATTAATGTTCTTGGTGGTGTGGACTATTATCAATAAAATTTACATTTAAGTAGAGTGATTAACATTAAAAGCTGATTTTAAGAATCTGTTTTATAATTAATTCATCATAGATTTTATTGATTAAAAAAAAGAAATGAACTTTCTTTCAAACTGTACCAGTTGCTAGGTTATTACTGTCATGCTACATCATGTAAATTCACCGTTTGTGAATAAAATCTTATGAAATACTGGAAAGTTGATTTTGGGTTCCAATAATGGTAAACCATCTTATTGCAGATTAGCATTCCTAATAAGAACAACCAGAAAACCTGGATGTTATTTTTAAAAATAAAATAAAAAGAAATTTAGAAACACACCATAGTCCACATGTATGTGAAAGTCAAATAGTTACCAAGGTGGGGAACATATGAGGGGCCAAGGATCCTGGAAAGAAGGGAAGCAGAGATCAGAGCTCAATATTCAGCATAGATTTATTTTTCTGGTAATTGCCAATTTGCAAGTGATAGTTTCTAGGCTAAGAAGCCAAGCAGAGCATCTGGTAGTCTTCCTGGGCTATGATGCACAGCAAGGAGCATACCAGGGAGAAGCTGTGGTAAATACCCAAGCTTTCCGTTGATAGCACTGAAGGGCTACATCTTGGATATGGGGGTTGTGATAGGCAGAATTCTCAGATGACTCCTCAATACTGAGGTCAGCAGAATTCCGAGATGACCCTCAGTGACTCACATCCTTGTATCATCTCTTCCTTTTGAGTGTTAGAGGACCTCTGAATATGACGGGATATCATACTGTGATTAGATTCAACTATATGACAAAGCTGAAGGGATTTTGCAAATGATTGTTAGTTAATCACAAAAGAGATTATCCTAATCAGGTAATTTCTTAAAAGAGTGATGGGCTCTTTCTAGAGAGAGAGATGCTCCTACTGGCCTTGAAATACTAAGCAGCCATGGTATGAGAAGGCCCTGTGGCCTCTAGAAGTTGAGAGCAGCCTCTGGCTGACAGCCAGCAAGAAAACAAGGATCTTATTCCTATAACTGTAAGGAACTGAATTTTGTCAACAATTATGTGAGCATGGAAGAGGATCCTAAACCCCAGAAAGCAACACAGCCTCGGCAACGCCTTGATTTCAGTCTTGTGAGAGACCTTGAACAGAGGGCAGAGCTAAGCTGTGCCTGGACTCCTGACCCACAGAAACTCGTGAGAATCCTCAGTGATAAGATGAAAGGTTTTGATTAGGTAATTTGTATACTTCCTTTCATTTCTAAACATTATATTTCCAACTTACGTTAATATTATATTCTGAATGGAGGTTTTTAAAATTGACTCTGTGTCAAGAGATGTATTTCTTGCATTGAAAAGGATTTTATCTATCTAGGAAAAGCCCTGTAAGAATATTCACCAAACTCTTAACATTTGATGTTGTAATGGCTACATTAGGTGCAGGATGAGGAGGTGGTAGATGAGAGAAAGAGAAGGGAACTCTAAAATTTTCTTTAGGCACTTCTATACTTTGATTTTTATGCACAAAGAGTGTTTGCTCTTCACTCTCTTGCACGCTGATATCAACTTTGATTCAGCAGTACAACACACTAGTGCCAAAAACTGTTCTACATACAGTGTTGAGGAAGTCTATTACCTACTGTAGCCTCATATAGACTTAATGCCAGTGGGGAATCCATTCTATATTCCATGAAAAGATAGAGCCCTCATGTTCCTACTCCTTCCCCATCTCCA